>NW_005841888.1:41112-51084 GCF_000455745.1 Alligator sinensis | reverse complement strand
TCCTGCTGATCCAAACAGGGAGAGCTGGGAAACTGAAACAAGTCTGTCTCTTGGCAATGCACAGCTCTACAATTGTATCTCCAGGCCTTCAAACTTATATTCTCATGCTGCAGTTGTTTATTCCACAAGTGAACCCATTGATTCCAAAGAATTTTCTCACTGAATAAGAAACTGATCCATGAAATTAAGAAAAGTGGTTTCTGGTGTTTTACTTAGTGGTGGCTAAATCTCTATACATTCAGCTGTTTAGAAAATCACTGCAATTATGAAGTGCATCTGCTCTTACATATAGCATCAGTTCTCTTCTACCCTCTTCCCATGTTCCCCTGTTGATCCTGTAAATGCTACACCCTCTCCCACCAAGATCTACCATCTCAACAAGTTGACTGGTGAATTATTTATCAGCACATTAATTTACCATTCTGTACCTCTACTGTTATCAATGGATATCCAGTCCTGACAGTGTATCAATAATGTGTACGCCTGTTCTGCATTTTTTATTTCATGTCAATCCAGCACTTCTCTAGCCATCAGGAGTCTTTATACCCTTAGTGGGAAGCCACTTAGTGCTTCCTTGATAAATAATTAATAAATAATTAATCAAGTGCTTGCAGTTTCCTCTGCTCTGTACAAACATTTAAGAAGAACTTTCAATGTTGTAAACATTAATGAAGGAATGGCACAAGGGGTTTATGAGCCATTTCAAGTTCCAGAATTGTCCTCTGTATGAAGGAATGGAATACGTTTCATTCCGGAAGCTATGGCTGACATGTGTTTGTTTGTTTTCTTTTCTTCTGCTGCTGCACTGCATCCTTTTGTAGGATGACTGCCCCTAGCTTACTCTTTCATGTTTCTGATCATAGAAAGGTGGTGTCATCCAACAGAGAATAAATATGTTTGTTTCTTTTTCAGTTTGCTGAATACATCTACCAACATCTTGATTTTTATTTGAGACAGAGCATTGAGAGTATCAGAATCAGGATTACAGAGATGGATATAACTCTTGCCATACCTAATACTTACTGACTGGAGATCAGATCAAACATCCTGAGAAAAGGGCTGTTTTAAATTCTTCTGCAAAACACATTAAGTGTGGAGCTATGTCCTCTGTAAACTCTAGAAGAAAATGTTATACATGCAAGGACAAATTGTAGTTACCAATAGTAAGCCCCAGCTGCACCCATTGATTACCCAGTGCACAAATTAGAAATGACATCAGATGAGCATTCCTTTGCAGAAGACTTGATTAAATTGGATGCTGCATTGGATAGGGAGGATTACAATAATGTTAAAGGTCCTAATGAAACATGTAGCAAAATAGACCATGCTATACCTCTGCCTGTTGACCCTGACCACATTACTTCTGTGAGAAAACCTATTAGGATAAAGAGAGAGAAACCTGCTGTAGCCTGATTGGTTTCATGTCATTACATAACAATAGGCCCATGGTGGCTTAAGATATGTCTGCAACACTGTTTATTTTTGGATTGAGCAGTATGACTAATTATTATTATGGCAGTCTCAGCATTGCCCTAGATGTAGAATCTTATTACATATATACACTATTCCTACTGTGGCATTCTTTTCATATACTGTGAATTAGCTACAATGCATGAATCTCAGCATGTCATGTGATAGCATTTTATTCATGCTGGAAATACTACATGATTACGTTATGTATTTCAAGCCCAAAGAGACATAGCATGACTTCAGGCAACAGAAATTAACAGTATGAAACATGATTGTTTGTGATGTTGATGTTTTAATTGCTCCATGTTCATCTATGTTCCTCAACTTCTGAGGTGGTGGAATTATAATTAGTCCTATGTGTTTTGTTGAAATGTAGAAAATAATTAGTCTGCCATTAATGATGAGGCATATGGGACCCCAAAACTGAGTGTCAAATCAATGCTTCTGTTGCATAGTGCATATTTTTATAGTTATTTCTGGAGAGAGTGGCATTTGTTAGGAAAATAACTAAAACCAAAGGAAAATTAACAACTTGCAAGCACTTCTTCCGAAAAAATAAAAGGCTCTACATGTTTTATTTATTTCCATTTAAATGCTAATTATATTATGATGTAATTAACATATTCTGGTACAACAGAAAAAGGATTTGGTAATGGATGTTGTTTGGAAATGTAAATAATGCCATTATGGTTAATCATAAACTAAGTCATTTATTCTCCTATGGATGTTTGTACAGCTCATTAGAAATACATGTACTCCATTTATTCTAGACTATTTTTTAAAGCCAGGTAAAGGTCACATTAATCATAAAATGACACATGTATGATAATCAGTCATGCATATATGAAATTAATTTTAAAAATGCGTATGTGCAAAAGTTGTGCTAATTCTGGACCTTCAAATTTGGATCTGCCCTAGGACCAAATTGGCTTTGAAAGTTAGCATATTTTCTGTTCTATTCTCAGCCCTTTATCTGAGAAGTAAAATAGAAAATCACATTCCCCTATGTCATTGCAATAGGCATTGATGCCCATATGATACAATTAGGTAAAGAAATTATACACTGTGTTGCCTGAATTAACCTGGCTCCTTGAACTTCATCCTTAACAAATTGCCCTTCAGGCATCAGCAATTTTTCATTCATGAGGGCATCTTTTTTCCCAATGCCACAGTCTGAAACCAAATTAAATCCACTCTCTATTGACAAACTGCATAGAACACAGCAGGTAGCAAACCTATGAAATGGCATGTGTGGTCTGTAATACTGGTTTCATATTGGAAGATAGAAGCATTTAAAATATCCCTTCAAAACGCCACTGAATGTTCACTCACAACACACCATAACTCGTCTACAAAATCCCTATTATTTGGCCAGTCTGTCAAATTTTGTAGTGCCTCAGTGGAATAATAAGCTAGTGTTTCTGTATGAAATTGTTCTCTTCTGTAAATTTTTGGGAGTGGAGGGGGAGGTGGGGATCAGAATGAAGGATGAAAAAGATGAGGGGTACATATGTATTAAAAATCCCAGAAAGTAAGCTCACTAAAGAAATGCCCCTAGATTAAAAAGACAATGATGGGTTGAACGGGCTTAAGAAGAAAGAATTCTGTTGGAAGCCAGAGAAATATTTATGGTGACATCCAGTTAGGTGGGTTGACAAAGGAAAAGCAGAGAGCAATTAATTAAATTTAATATTTCTTTATTGCAATGCAGTCATTAAAAACTTTACTATTCTGCTTATTCCAAGGGCTTGTCTAAATATAAGTTTTGCATGCTTTGACTATATTATTTAAGTAAAGGTAAACTCTGTCTTTGGAAGCTATGACTGAAAAGGATGGAGAAGCCATGGTGAATTGTCAGCTGAGCATGAACATAATGCAGGAACCAACAAGCAAAAAATAATCCTCCATGAAAAAGAGGGATCTGAACTAAGGACTAAGTACAGACATTCAAAAAGCCTGAGGCAAAAGTGCTCTAAGTATCACACTTTACTCGAAGCACTCTAGATCAGGTCAGGACCAAACCAAACAGTCCTGTGTTGTTTAGTGCAGGAGAAGGGGGGCGGAGGCGGGGGCGGGGCGGGACTTGGAGCCTACCTGAATGGCCAGGGCCAGCAGCTTTTGCATGCCCCCAATGTGCCCCACAGACTTCCCAGGCTGCCGGAGGCTTCTGAGTACAACAAAACAGGTCAATCCCTGATTGACTGCCTGATGCAGAGGAGCAGTTTCTCCAGGAAGACCACCTCTGTGAAAGGAATCACAGAGAAACAGGGCTGGAAGCAGAGGCAACGTGTAGGGGGTGCATGCGGGTGCACATGCACCCCCTGGTTGCTGCTTGCCACCCCGCTGCTGACATTGCTGGTGGCATCTGCAGGTAGTCAGCACCCCCCGGCGCCCCCGCCGTTTCTGCCATTGGAGCCTGTGGGTGGCTGCTGACCAATTGTTGGCACTCACCACCCCCACCCCCAACTGCCGACAGTGCCGGTGGCATCTGTGGGAGTTCCCTGCTCACCGCTGTGATGCTCCCACCACTGCCGCCATGCTCCTGCTGCCACCAGTGCAGCTGTGCCCCGCCCAGCCACTGGAGGCACATGCCATTCATAGCTGGAAGGGACCTCCAAGGTAGGCTGTGGATGCTGGGGAGTCAGGATCCAGGCAGTGGAGCCCATATGTTGAGTGCTGGCAGGGGCAGTCTGGACACCAGCATTTCTCCGGAGCCTTGATGGGCATTGGAGGCACCTGTTTTGCTTGGATCTGGCGCGGATTGGGGGTGGGAAGTGAAGGAGTGCAGGACAGGATCGCTTGAGGCCAGGTTGAAGACACACACCCAAGCACCACCCCCCCAAGCCTTGCTTCCTACAGTGGTGGCATCAGCTCTGCCCCCCCACCTCCCTCCTGCACCATGGCTCACTTGGGGCCAGGCTGGAGACATGCCCTGTGCCCCCAAGCCTCACTCCCTGCTGAGAGCCAGTTGGAACAGCAGCAGCATCATGCCATGGCCCTGCCAGGCCCTGTGCACACAGACCACAACAGCCCACCACTGCCACTCACTTGCTCTGTCTGTCCTGCCCTGCTGCCACTACCTGCTGAGGGGCCTAATCCATCTGTGGAGCACCCCATCCCTGCCAAGGACCATTGTATAGTGGTAGAAAAATACAGATACAGACATTCCCTTCCCCCGCACTCCCTGTCTGTGGCTGACAGCTCAGGGCATCCAAATGAGCCAAGTTCCAGCATACCTCCATGTGAGGGGGCTAGTGGGGAAGCTCACTAAGCTACCTGGCAGAATGTGACCTACCTTGATTCGCAATGGGAGCTGTTACAGACGTTAGACAAAAGTGCTGTAACCTGAAGTGCTTTAATCTGATACCACATCCATCTAAGACTAATTTAGAGTGGGATCCACCATTTTTAAAGTGCTCTATGTGCCATGAATGTCTGTTTGGTTATGGCTGTAGAGCACTTCCTGAGTGTTTAATGCACAATAAGTGTAACATCTGTACCTAGCCAAGAGTTCTGAGTCTATGGTACCTCTATCTTTGGCAGCAGTGTGACAGCTCCTGGGATACTGCATGCAGCTCTGGTGCAACAATTCAAGAAGGATGTTGATAAATGGATAAAGTTTCAGAAAAGGACCCCAAAATTATTTTAAAAGATTGGATAATGTATCTTGTGATAAAATCACAGGGCTCAGTTTCCTTAGCTTAACTTAGACAATGCTCACTGTATCTTCATCACAGTCTTTGAGGGTGCCTATATATACTTGCAGTGAGGCTACTCCAATGTGCTGTAATTACAGTGCATTGGAGCAGACTCGATTAATCAAGTCTGCTGAAGCGTGGTAATTACTGTACTTCAGCAGACTCCAGTGTCTCATGCATCAGAGTCCCCAAGCTGAAAAATGGCGGTGGGGGCATTTTAACAAAACCTCATTTGATGAGCTTTAGTTAAAGCACTCCTGCTGCCATTTTTCAGTGCAGGGATATTGATACACAAGATGCTCCATGCGCTTTAATTACAGCGGCTCTCAAAGGTGCTCTAATTAAAGGGCCCCACAGTCACTCCCGGATCATGTGTATAAATGCCCTGAGTGCCTACATGCAGGACATAGGCAGACAAGGTTCCTTGGGTGAATTTGATATCTTTTATTAGACCAACCCAAATAGTTGGAGAATAGTTATTAGGTAAGCTTTTGGGTTCAATAAAAGATATCAAATTCACCCAAGGAACCTTGTCTGCCTATGTCCTTAGGCCAACACAGCTCCAACCTAAACCCCTGCTACATGCAGGACAGACATTTAGTAATAGAGAGCTCTTCAATCTAGCTACAAATATATAACAAGATATAATGATGAGAAGTTGAAGCTAAAAAAACATTCAGACTTAGAAAAAGGTGCAGTTTTGAGGGTAATTATTGGAACATCTTATTTCAGTTTATGGTAGATTCTCCATTACTCCACAGTTGGATTTTTGTTTAAAGACATGCTCTAGTTCACGCAGAAACTGATTCAAGGAATCTCTATGTGCCCATACTATGCAGAAAGTCAAGCCCAATGATCATAGTGGTCCTTTCCATCCTTATACCATACAAATATTGTTTGTATTGGTTGAATGCATGAATGTTGGTTGATACTGTGGGCTGCTCTAGCCTATACTGGAGGGAGCATTTTTCTACAAAGCATTCTGGCAACCCTGAGTTGCCAGAAAGCAGCATGTTCTGGGCCTATAGCCTTATTATGGCATCATGTCTTTACCCCATCTTGAAGTGCCTCCTACTGGAGTGAGATGAGTGGAGTGGGATGACTTCTGTATAGACAGGTGCAGGTGAAAAGGGTTAAAAAGAGAAATGTCATAAGGGAGTACAAAAACAGTGTTTGTTGAAAGCTGACTTTAATGAAGATCTTTCTCCTTTAAGATATCACTGCAGCTTCTCTCCACTCACCCTGAAGATCTGTCTACACCATGGAACTGTAAAAAGAGGATTCTCGCCATTGCTTGTGCTATTTTGACATCAGCCGTAGCAACTTAGGAATCCTAGCAATGATCACTGTCTAGTTCAAGCAGCTGTTCGAAGCCCCATGAAGATATGCTAATTCTAGATATACTTAAAATTGCTTGTTACTGTAAACAGAAAGTGTATTTTCCACTTTTCTATAGATCAAAATCCTTCAGCTGCTCATCATAAGGTCAGAAAAGAAATGTTTCAAGTAGGGCATGTGAAAAAGGGTTATAATGGGAACTATTTTATAGCCTTAAGTATGGGTAAGCTGCAGTCCCATAATTGTGCATGATACTTTACAACAGGTAAGGTGTACTAAACATAAACCACAATTCTATCCTGGGAAACTTCTCATATTAAAGATAAAGACTGGAAGATGAACTTCCATAAATCTGAGGCATTAAAGAAGCTTAAAGCCCTTTTAAGTCTAAAAAGGGAATTGGAACAAAAATCAATGTCTCCAAGTAACCACCTGCTCCCAAACAAGAAGGAATTCCTCTGTAGATATTTATATTAGACAAAGACCTTTGCTTCTAGTCTAACAAACGATATGCATCTTACTAAAGGCTCATTCCCACTGGGTACTGAGGATTTCCTCCATAGCAGGAATCCAACTTTACAGGAGAAGCTTGGGACTTTGCAGGATTGGACCTTTTAACATTCTAAGAACCATTCATGCTTTAAATTGCAATCAATTGTTGGACAGTACAGACCCTAGGGGAATTGGCAACAATGACAGAATTGGTGTTAGCTTGGATGAGAGTTTTGATCAAAGTGATGATAATGTTCCATTCTAAAGTGTTTTTTATGAGACCTGCAAAAGGCCAATTCCCTTCCTTGTCAATGGGCATGTCTACACACGCATTTACGTCACCTTAAATTTACTGTGCAGTAAATTACTCCATGGTAAGTGGGAATAGGCTGGCATCCACACATGCAGGTCTTAAAGCGCATTAACACTGTGGACCGACTGGGGACTAACTTTAGCTTGACTCCCAACAGTCAGTCTACACACAGTGTTACTGTGCAGTAAGGCATCCACACATGCATTGCTTACTGCTCAGTAACTAATTGGGCGTAAATTTGATACCTACATAATGCAGTTATGTAGGTAGGTAATTTGATTACGTAGGCATCAAATTTATGCTCAAGTTGGTGTAAATCACCATATTTACTGTGAAGTATGTAGATGCGTGTCCGTACTGTGCAGTAATTTCAGTTACTGTGCAGTAAATGAGCACATGTAAATGTACCCAGTGATGCACACCTTCAGTGTCCTTCACTCTTACCAAACACAGTGGCAGGATCTAGCAGCAGTTATTGTAGTTAACTGTAGAAGATCAGGGATTAACTCCCCTGAATATCATGGATAACATTTAGCTTCACAGCTGCAGCTGTGTCCCATGGTTTAAACAAAGATAAGAACATAATAGTATCTAGGAAAGATTCTTTACTCTCAGTTGTTTCTTTAATAGAATGTTTTTAAATGGAGAGAAAACAACTAGAGCAATCTATCTTTGATATGGGTTTCATGAATACCATTTGTGAACCTGAAAAGGAAACAAAGAAAAATAATGTTTTTACTATTTAGCTCATGGCTACCTTCTGGCAGAAGTAGAGAGACAGAAGTTATGGATGACATGCTGTTTGAAGCATTGCAAACAGTGAAGGTGCAGACACTCATGGCTAAAGAAGTGCATCAAAAATGACTCCAAAAAAACCAAGCCAAGCCAAAACAAAACAAAACAAAAGCAAAAAACTTTGGTGTGCTTCATTTTGAAGTACTTTCTGAAACTTCTGCACACTCCAGCATCCCACAATGCTCTCTTTCCCACCCTACCCCCATGAGGGAGGGAGAGATGGGTACATGTCTCCTGAGGGTCCTTCTATGTGCTCAGCTGTCCTCAGGAACCTCTGGTGGCTGAGAGGCATGCCCCCTGGCTGGAGAACCATGCTTTTTCATGTTGTCACAGCCATTTTGAAGTGCTCTGGTGGGACTTCATGTCTTTACAGCACTGAAGGGTGAAGAATTTGGAGCCCTTCAAAGACATGTCTATTCATATCCAAACTTTTCTCTTCTCTTTCAACTTTATTACAGAAGTCAGGGATGGTCCCACTTCAGTTTGAGGCCTTTAATCCTCAGCCAAGTTGCATTGCACTCAGAATCTTCCTCTCTTTCCCAGTAGGCAAATGATTTACATCTATATAAGGTCTGTGGTTGATTCCCTCTTCCCTGTGGTCAGAGAGATCTGTGCAGAGGGCCCCTCTGAATACAGATCAATATGGCATGAAGCTAGATATTAATGTTTATGGCTTTTAATAGAGTCAGTACAGGTTTCCATCACTTTATGCGATACATGCGTTCCTCGAAAACTGTGCATAACTTAAATTCACATAAAAGGATCCCAGTTTATAAAGTAACAAATAGGGATACTTTCCCTAAGTTACTGTGTAGTACCAGTGCACGTGTAGACGCATCCACTGGATATAAACTAGGCTTCACCTTTTCCATGGTCTGTTCTACTACAGAATCTGCTACCTGTGCCCCTGCCTCGAGACATGTATCGGTGAGTTCAACTGGCGGCTTCAGAGCTGGTCTTACCAGGTGGGCCCTGGGTTCTTGGACCATGACCCACATTTCTGCACAGAGGACATGCTTGGGCGGGATGGGCTTCATCTCTCCCCAAATGGTAAGTGTGTTTTTTCTTCCAGGGTGGCTGATCTTATACAGTGAGCTTTAAACTAGGTTCGACGGGGGACAAGGATGCAGAGGAACATGAGGACACTTCACCATCAAGCCAGGTGATGTACACAGATAGTACCCAGGTAAGTGACAGGGGCCAGGGCAGGCTTAGGAACAAGGTGGTGGCATGAGCACATACAGGAGGCCTCAAATGCCTCTACACAAATGCTCATAGCACAGGGAATAAGCAGGAGGAACTCGCCCTCCTGCTAGCTAACAAAAACCCAGACCTAGTAGGGCTCATGGAAACCTGGTGGGATTCTACCCATGACTGGGCAGTGAACCTTGAGGGATACAGGCTGTACAGGCAAGACAGAGCAGGGAAAAGTGGGGTGTGTGTGTGTAGCACTGTATGTCAAAGAGCAATACATGTCCTCAATGATCAGGATGGGGTCAGAGGAGGGGCAAAATGAGGCACTATGGGTAGGGGTCTGTGGGTACTGGGGTACTGTGGGTACTGGGGAGGGGTCTGTGGGTACTCAACCACCTGGGCGACGGTGATCATTGCCTACTGGAATTTACTATCCAGCGCAGGGTGGTGAAAGCAAGCAGCAAGGCAGAGGTACTCAACTTCAGGAGGGCCAACTTCTGTAAGCTTAGAAGGTTAGCAGGAGAGGCATTGGGGTCTTGGAGCTTCAATGAGATGGGAGTCCAAGGCGGGTGGTTGTTCCTCAAGGAGATGATCCTCCGAGCTCAAAGGGAGTCAGTCCCAATGCACACCAAGGGGGGCAGGAGTGCTAAGAAGCCCCCATGGCTCAGCAAA
>NW_005841888.1:26526-41102 GCF_000455745.1 Alligator sinensis | reverse complement strand
AATGCCTGAGGGCAAAAAAGGAGGTGTACAAATGGTGAAAGCAAGAGGCTATCACCAAGGAGGATTACACCTCCATTGCTCAGGATTGCAGGGAGGCTGTTGGGAAGGCCAAGGTAGAGATGGAGCTAGGGCTAGCGACCAGAATTAAGGATAATAAAAAGTCCTTTTTCAAATACATAGGAAGTAAGGAGAAGGCACCGGGTAATGTGGGGCCCCTACAGGATAGGCTTGGCAATCTGGTGATTGCAGTAAATGAAAAAGCTGACCTCTTTAACAAATTCTTTGCCCCCATATTCCTGAACATGGACTGGGACATCTCCCCCACTAGAATTGTGGATGTGCCCAGGGGAGGCACAGTTGGAGTCCTGCATCCAGTTGCACTTCAAGAGGGATGTGGCTAGCATTGAGAGGGTCCAGAAGAGGGCCACTCGCATGGTCAAGGGGCAGCGGGGCAGGCCCTACGAAGACAGGCTAAAGGGCCTGAACCTATTCAGCCTTCACAAAAGGAGGCTGAGAGGGGATCTGGTGGCCATTTACAAACTCACCAGGGGAGACCAGTGAGAATTGGGGGAGGCTTTGTTCCCCAGGCACCACTTGGGGTTACTAGGAATAATGGCCACAAATTGTTAGAGAGAAGGTTCAGGCTGGACATCAGGAGACAACATTACTTTACAGGTAGGGCTGCCAGGTTCTGGAGTGGGCTCCCAAGTGAGGTGGTGCTCTCTCCTACCTTGGGGGTCTTCAAGAGGAGGCTGGACAGATATTTAGCTGGGGTGATATGACCCGGGCACCCGTTTCTGCCCGAGGCAGGGGGTCAGACCTGATGATATGTTTAGGTCCCTTCTGACCCTAAGCACTATGATACTATGATACATTCTTGTTTACCTGGGGAAGTTGCAGTGATGTAATTGAAGGTGTAAATTTAAAGCAGTGTAAACCCTGGCGTGGAAACACTCAATTGAATAGCTGTTGTTAAAGAGGTGCTTCACTATGCATCAGCTACTCCATAATAACTTGCTCCTACCCCAAGTAAGTGGAAGTTAAGCCAGGTAAGAAAAGTAGGTTACTATACATTAGCTTTTTCTTAATATGGGGTAGGAATGTATACAGGGCCTGTTATCCTGGAACAGATGATGCATGGTATAGTCCAGCCTCCTGAATAAATTGTTCATATATGCACACCCTTAATGCAATTGAAGATAGACCCTAGAAAACTGAGATGAATATTGGTTTAAAAACAGATTTAAATTAAAAAGGCACAATTTTGCCATGTGGTCAAGTGTAAGCAAGCATGGGTCCTGTCCTGCTTCTAGCAATGTCAGTGGAATCTTGCCATTTGTTTCAGTAAGTGCAGAACAGATCACTATTTTGGTGCCAAAGGGTCAGTGTCTATCTTGATATAAATCAGCACAGTGCCATTTACTTTATTGAGGTGACAGTGATTTATACAAGCTAATAATCTGTCCTTTTAGATTTGAAGTGCAGTCCTTGTTTTCCAAGTCACCATTGACTGTTTGTATTTCCATCAGCTAACTTCCTGTGCTAGGGAAAACTTAAATTCAAGGTTAGCATGGAAGTGACAAATGGTTCATTCAGAAATTATTTTGTGGACTTCTAAAAGCAGCTGTTGTTTCTGCACTGTTGTCATCTCTGTAATTAATGATGACATTCCTGTTACCAGCAGTCAGCTGAATGTCAAGCTCTTAACGATGGGAGTTTTCAATGCAGCTCCATTTAAATTCAGTTTTAGAAATTGTAGGTGCAACTAGATTACAAAAGTCTTATGTTGTGATGCAGCACTTTTCTTATTATAACTGCTGAACTTTTTGAAATGCACTTGCTTTTGGATTTAATGCCATTTCAGCTCAGTCACTGGCCTTGGATAAATACTAATGCTAATGTATGATAGCAACTTCTTCTCTGTATGTGATAAATAATTACAAGTGAATAGTTTTGATCCTAAATCTCCTACCCTTTTACAGCTTAGTTTTTCACTGCTGAGTTTTAACCTTTATTTGATATGTTTTCTGGGACTTTGTAAGTCAGGCTGTTCTAAATGTATACTTGACCCTCAAGAACTGACATTTTAAAGATGTCCTAAAAAGGCAGAAACAGACACAGATACACAGACTGTTTGAATAATATGATAATTTGAAACACAGACAAAATATGGTAGATTTTAGGAGTAACAATTAATTTGGTTTCCTCTAGCTAGCAGGCAGTGTGCGGTTTGAAGATTGAATGCATCTAGTAATCTAATGATATGATGAATAAATATGGGGAATATTTGTTGAATTCTTATACCATGGAAATGGAAATGCTGCCATTTCTGAAGAAGATGGACCAGCTGTATGGAGATCTTATGTGAGATTGACGAGAAGAGAAAGTCCCCAAAAGGGTTGTGGATATGGTAAAAGAATTTTACACAGAAATGTGTTGGTATGTTCTGGTTTGAAATTTCAGAAGTGAAGAAAATAGCATTGGCTATGATATGGTATAATCGCTGTTAAAAGTTGCCTGCAAATGGTGCTCATCCTTCCCAAAATACAAAACAGTTTGAGGCAGGGTATCTCTTATGAAAACTGATGTTGAAACAAAACTAAGCATTAATATAACACAAGGCACAATTGTTTCTTGTTTTAATATTCATTTACTAGTTTCATGCCAGTTATGGCCCATGCAAGTAACTGCAGAACCTCTATGCATCTGACCAACCTTTCCTTCATCCTTGAGCATAAGGAGCTTGTATTCTCATGTGCTTATGCTTATGCAGCCCCCTGACCAGGGGATCCCACATTTCTTGATACAAAAGACAGATTGTAGCATTACTTGTAACAGGATATACTTTAAAGAAGTAGCACTACTTGTAACAGGATTTGCTTTAAAGAGTTACTACAGTTCAAAACAGTGCAAATCCTTTCCCTCACTTGCGTTTTCTCTTTCTGACTTTTATCTTCTCTTGGAAGATTTAACAATCCCCAGCATTTTGGCTTTCAAAACAGCAAAACTGGTGCCAAAGCAACAAACCAGTTTGGAATGAAAAACCTTGTCTGAATATAAGGAGAGGAGCAGAAAAGTGATCAGAGGAAGAGATGAAAGAAGAGCGCCGGGGGTGGGGGGGAACTGTTTCTTAATTACACTATGAACTTTCTCTCCCAAGTCTTGGATCTCACCCTAATTAAAGCAACTGTCATGTAGTGATGCAATGCAGATGGAACTCAGAAATATACTGTACCAGGCACATAAATACAAATGTTTGAATTCATGCTGGCTAGCATGCAAAGGATAACTGAATCTTTTTCCTTTTCCAGTGTACAAGTTTGAAAGGAGGAATGACATGTGGGTATAAATCTGTGCATGCCCATCTGAAAGTTCAGTTGCCTATATTGGTTACAGACACCTTCAACCCTAAGAGGGTTATCCTGAGAGAGCCAGGCCCCTTATCGGAACTGGATTGTATTTAACTACCACCAGATAGGTTGGGGGAATATTTTATCTTGTCTGGTATAGGATAAAAACTACACCTACTCAAGGCCATATTCACCCTTGACGTAATGCTGGGATAAAGCCTAAAGTGAATCTAGCCCATTTTATCTACTTATAATTTCAGCTTTTAATCCTTTGCTTCATTCTGTCCAACAGATTTTGCTGTCTTATTAGTTTGCTCAGGGGTGAAGAGGGAGTGAGGGATTATGGACTGTTCATCTCTGCAACAGAAAATTTCAGCGTTCATTAAAGGAGGGGGAAAAGGAAAACGATTTCTGTTTTCCTTCTGAAGAGCCTTGAAACCATGACTAATTTAAATGGACAGCTAGGGCAGAACATCCAACACTGATTTTTTCTGAGATATTATAGCCATCCAGGTCAGGTTTTTTGGGGCCTGGCAAAATTGTAGTTATGCATCTTTGACTGGAAGGGAAACCCCAAATCACAGCACTGTTTCTGGGAGTACTGCAGTCTTAAGATACTGCTGATGGCACTAGAAATAGCACAAGTTCCCTAGCAGTCAACTGCCTGAGGCTGATCAACTCCTGTAGGGAAGAACAAACATGATCCGTGGTCACTTGGAAAGACAACTGAATAGGATGGCAGGCAGCATACTCTAGTAGACAAAGACAAGGGATTAATCTTAGCTTAGACATGATTCGGTCTGTGAGTCACACAGATCAAAGTTTTCAAACATAAGAGCCTAAGGCTAAACTCCTCAATTCAGAAGTGCTGAGCAGGCATGGCTCTCATTGGCTTCAACTGGAAGTTTGTGAGCTCACAACTTTTGAAAATTAGGCCACTCTTATTCAGGTGCTCAAGCATGGATTAACTTTCCAAGGAATATAAAGTATAAACCTATCTTTGAAAGTGTGGCCTAGCTTCCCTGGGCCTTTGTTTCTTGCTCTGCAAAATAAGGATGATGATAGATCTCATTGCTGCCTTTCATGTGTGAAGTAATATTGGCTCCCAGGAGTCAAGGGACTGTATAATCTCTCAAGAACACGAGTCTGTCTTAACAATAGAGAAGAAAAAAAGACTTGGGTGTAATAAATATGTTGGGGATTTTTTTATCTAGAATGCTAAGAGCACAGAGCCCATAGGCCACTGACTCGCTAGTTACATTTGTGGAACACAGCTTGTGATTTGCAGTCTCTAATGCCGCCCCTCCCTCCAACCCATTTCTGTCATAGCAAATTTCACAGGAAAAAATAATGATTTGAAATTTTCTGACCAAAAGTCTGAGTTTATTGTGTAAAATTTCGGGGTTTTTTTAAATGTAACAAAGGCTCCTTTCAAAATATGTTAAAACCTTTGCTTTATTTTCCCATATTTGTTTCAATTCAAAGTTAAGATCTGGTTCTTAAAACTAAAAATGTTGATATTTCAATTTCAGGTCCTCTCTTTGGAAGGATGCCTTCCCTTCCCTTCTCTCTCTTTGTTTAGTCCCCTCTTTCTTTATCTACTGCAAAAAGCTGGAAAATAGTAATTTCACTTCCCAAAATGTCCTTCCAATTATGGGGGAAAAATAATTAAATGAAAATCTTTCCAAAATGTTTTTTTGTAAAACACTTTGGCCCATAAACTGTAATTAGATGTTGGAATTAATGCACTATAATTACCTCAGGCTTTACATATGAGATAATGAATTGCACATACATCTTTGTCATCATTGCTGTTAGTGGTACTTATACTGAAGGCTGAGACATGTAATTTGCAGGGTTGGTTCTCCTGGGACTTGAATGGCTACTATTGATATGTCACAGTATGTGCAGGTGACTTAAGATATGAACAAATGGACATGTAAAGCATTTCAAAGTCTGTCATAATTTGGAGCACTTCAGTGCCAGGCAAACATGAGGGATCCTCCCAGCTTTCATATACCAAAGCTGCTGCTATTTCAACTCTCCACAGCTAGGGAGGCAGTAAACAGGTATTCCAGCCTATGTCTGGGCCATAATTTCTCACTCTCCAAGACAGCGGAGTGCCAAAAAAAGGGTATTATGGGCTTTGATTTGATGCTTCCTGCCAATGCAGGGCTCATTTTCACTGTGGCTGAGTTACTCAAGGTTATTAATTTTGAGGGGCAGAGGAAGTAATGATGCAGGTATAGTATGGGTGTCCTCTTACCAGTGAGGCTGGTGTCTAGCTGTGTAGCTATTCTCTCCAGGTGGCTGTGCCCTGGATACTGAAAGGATAAAAGAAGGGAGGTCAGGAGGGATGGTGGCAAGAGAACTGTGTGGCATCACTGTCGGACAACTGTTTGCAATGATGGTGGAAATAGATTCGTGAAGTCCTGATGGGATGGTCAGCTGGTTCTCCCAGAGGGTGATGCCATCTGAGCTGACATGTTCCCAGGGCTGGTTCATCTGCTTGGTAGTCTGAACATGAGGATGGATTCACTTGGATTCTCCTCTCTCTCCTGAGATTGTGCCCTGGCTGGGGCTTGGGCTGGAGCCTCCTAGCAGTTTTCCAGGTCTGTGCCATCTTTATCATCACAAAGCTACTACCAGATTGATAGCAACGGGAGGCTTGATGGACTGATCTATGGACAGTATGTACCACAATTCCTTGTAGAAGCACATATAGCCTGCTAGGTACCCAAAACCTAGTTGGTATCCTGGCTTCCCCTATACTATGTCTTCAGGAAATTTGCCTTTTCCCAGCACTGATGTTAATCATTGTTGTAGTCTTACACTCTTATCTCTACCACAATCTGCCCATATGTGGCCTGGTTTCAAGGGCTCTGAGGGCATTTTGGTGTTCTCCTCACCTTACATGGAAAGAAGGTCCAGGATCTCCACTTGTCTCTAGCTTGGGAAATGTTTTGTGGATGCAAATTTTTTTTGGGTGCAGGGGTTAACTGGGTGCCCAAGTGACCCACACTGGAGAAGCCAAAAAACATCTGAGGCATGCCTTTGCACATAGCTTTAAAAGGATGAGATAACATGTAAAGCAGGCCCTATGGGCCCTAGGGCAATGGAGCTGGGAGTGATTTGCAGAGGATCACCTTAAGTCTGTGTGAGATTCAGTGTGTTTTGGAATCCAAGCAGGTTGACCAATTCCTTATTGTGTTTAGCTGGAAGGTACAACTATAGCATGAAGGTCTTCCAGGTGAATTGCTTCAGAGTTTTTCTTGTTTCATTCAGGGTCATTTTTGATACAGTCCTGACCAATTTGTAGTGCTTCATTCCTGGGCATTTTCTGTACCCTCACTTTTTAGTGCTTTAAAGGCCCTTGGAACATTACATGTTATATCTGTCTTGGAGTCTGAGTTGTGAACTAGATACTCAACATTTTTGTGGTCTGTGTTTTCATTTTCGTATAGGTACAAGTGGAAGTGTTCAAAGCCTTAGAGAATACCAGTAGTGCCTTTCTCTGACTATAAATATTGTTCTGTGAGTGTCAGTGCTCTCCTGGCACTGGCAATAATGTGGGTTCTGCAAATTATTGCATCCATCTGTGCTGGGATGGCAACAGGTCCCTCAAGGCTTCTATCAGCAATTGCTTTAGTCTGCTTAGGTCAGAGAAGGACGTTATGGCCATGTCCAGACAAGTGCAGGCATGTGGTTGTCCAGACATGTCTGCAGTGCCACATACCACACATTGAGGTGTTCTGTGCACCGCAAGGGAGCAGCACAGGGATATCCAAGGGTCAAAAAATGCATGCCAAAAAAACAAACAAACCCTCAAACAAAACAAAAAAAAGCAGAGCAGTACATGTGGGGGCAAAGTGTGCCACTCAAAACCAGAGCCATACTCTGGCTGGTGGCCAGGTCCAGGTGACAGGATCACCATTGCTGCAGACCCAGGAGGTCCCCAGAACCCCAGGTAAGGCTCCTGGGGCCAGGCCAGTTCTGGCCCCAGCCTCCCCTACCCCACCTGGGGTAACTTGCCACATGCCAGAGGGCGCATGACACAGGTGTTCCCCAGGGAAAACTAGAGTCAACACAAGGTGTGCCACTGCTGCTTTCCCCCAGGGAACCAAACATCCACCCTCATGTGGACATGGCCTATGGGCGCTTGCAGATGTAAAAAGAGCAAAAAAACATAACCCAACAAAAAACCCCATGCTTTACTTTAAACTCAGTGTATTCCTGCACCAAGCCCCATGCATGCCCAGAAAAGGCAGTGTATTACTTCCATCTGGCTTGCCTAATGTCTGTAAAGATTGGACACTTTAGGGGGCTTTTTTGGCACTTTTACTTAATAGCTGATTGAATCAACTTTAGCTAAAAGTCCCCAAAAGCCCTGCTGTAGCACCTGATCTTTACAGACACTGCAGAGCCAAGTTGCAGTAACACAGTGCTTTTTCCAGTAAAACATGGTAGTTTTTGTTGTTGTTGTTTTTTAAACATCTGCAAACAGCCTATGATGCCAGTTGATCACAGAGCTTTTTGATGACCTCTGCATGCTCCTTAATGCTCTTCTATTTATCTTCAGTTCCTGTGGAGAGCTCCAGGTGTTCTAGAGGCAAAAATGTGCCCAAGTCCTTTCTCTATTAAGGCAATCATTCAGAAATTGAGAACGCCTGGGAGGTCTCCTGGTAAGAAGACACCATTGTTCTCGGGTCACCTCACTGTACAGAAGTTATTTTTTTTGCCATTTAAAGCACTTTACTGACGTGACTTAACAGAAACGCACTGCTCTACAGCACTTTAAAAACGGGTGAAGTATTTTAAATTTACCCTTGGTAAATGAGGTATTATATTTAAAGCGCTGTATTTAACAGCCAATCAAGCAAGAAGAAGGATTGCACTGCTTATTTTATCATGTCACATGAAGAGTGAAGGATTTTCAGAGATCTGGTATTGTCTCATTAAGTGGCGACACATAGGGGGTGCACAGGGGTGCATGTGCACCCCCTGAGAGCACTGGTATACCCCCTGATAGCCAGTGTTCCTGGGCAGGGGGGCAGGCAAGAGCACTGGTGCCCCCCTGAGAGTGCCGGCCAGGGAGTGGGGGTGCCAGGAGAAGTGGCCCCCCCACGGCTGAATATGCTTACCCATATGTACCATTGCCACTTGCAGGTTGGGTTGGAGGGACTGGCCACAGGGGGACCTCCTCCCTTCCCAGTTGCTGACTGTCAAATGGAGGGGGGCAAGTGCTCCCCCTGACTCAGGAGGCACCAGTCGCCCATGGTCTCATTCTCTGGTCAGCAACCTGCACAGGAATGCATAGTGCCAAGGAGCCTGTGCGCTGTGAGGAGTATTGCGGGGAGGAGGGGATCTATTTTTATTCCTTCTAAGGTGGTGACAGACACAGAAAACACAGCTGCCTGGCCTAGGGACCCTGATGCAAACAACCAAGCACAGTCAATTTAACAAGCTACAAACTGTTGAAGACTAAGCACCTTGTCAAACATGCAGGAACAGAGAGCTTGCTAGTGATATGTAAATCATTGTGAAGTTTATTGTCTTGGACAATATTTCTCATTAAGTGTTTTACTTGATCCTATCTTCCCTTGCTGGGGGAAGGGAAAGAATGATTGCTGATGAATGGTTGCTGGAGTACATACATAATTTTTATAGGTTCGCCATATTTTGCCCCTGCTTCAGAATAACAGAAAAGCCCATGGCTAATTTAAACTAAAAGGACTGAAGGTCAAGCATTTGTTTAAGTGCTCTTTTGAATTAGGGGCAATATATATAACCCTGTGTTATGTTTTCTGGTAACACTCTACAAGTTGGTATAATTGGCTATAAGCAAGCTGAATTTGCATTAGATATTGGTTTCATTTTTAAAGTCTATGTTGATTTGGTTGTTGTCATAGAGCTAGCTAGCATTCACAAAGAGCAGCTACTGACTGGTTCACTTTTAATATATTTTGTCCTGTTCTGTGCTTGGGCTTTTGTTAGCACCAGTAGAGTTATAATGTCCAGACAATACAATTTCTTACTGCATATAAAGTGACTACATTAAATTCAATAAACAGGTGATTTTTAACAGCTTTATGCACAACACTGAAAACTGAGTTTTAGGTAGAAAGGGAGCTCCATGAAAACCTTCAAGATGAATCTCACATTTCTCTCTGTATTTCAGATCATTCTTAGGCATATTTGACACATCTTGCATTTGTCTGCAAAGAGGAAAAGTGTAAAAATAAAAAAGTTTAGGAAAATAACTCCATTGACTCCTGCTAGAAGGCAGCCTCATGCTGTTGTCATTAACAGCCTCTGCTGAGAAACTGGCAAATTGATAAATTAAGCTCTCCCTCTGTGACAGTCTCTAACACATTCAGGATCCAGTCCTACTTTAGTCTTCAGCAGCTGATAAATCAATTTACTACAGAAATACTTTAACCCTACTACCTGGGTACAAATTAAACGCAGAGTCCCTGTGTGTCAGTGGGTTTAGCTCAAACTCTATCTTTTGACTGATGAAAGAGGTTTAAATTTTGTATTTATGTTGCAATGCATCCCTAATTCAGATGTCTAAATTGCTTCAAGCATCTCTTCTTGAAAACCAATTAATACATATCACACCAGAACACAGTCTTTTTATTAAGGCTCAATTAAAGAAGATATAAGGAGGCCAAACTAGGTAAAGCTTTTGGTGTGTGTTACATGCAATAGATCTTGAATGAAAGATGCAAAGTATAATTCTACTTTGAATTTGTTTTTAGCCAGTAGCAATAAAAAAACCCATCTTGTAGACACCTTGTTAAGTATTAATGAGAAGTTGATAAAGTAAAAAAAAAAAAAAAAAAGAAGCTTTCCTTAAATAAGAGATGAAGTTTAGTTAAGTTCCTTATGGACCTGGGAAGCTGATATTTTTCTTCAGAATTCTTTTGTACATGCTGATAACTCACTTCACTGAATATTTTCAGAAGTTAGTAAAATATTACCTTTTGCCTTTTCAGTAGAAATAAATGAGCAGAATTTTTCTTTTCTTATATTACAAAGATTTTTTTACTTTTTGTCCTTGATAGTCATTTAGCCAATCAGTATTATAAAGCTCCAGTTATAGTTGCAGGAATATTTATGATGTATTTGTTGTTTGACAAACAGAAAAGGATATTTTGAATGAATTTGACAGCCCCTTTCATGCTCATGCAGGGGACCACTGTTTATCTTTCACTTGCTATTGTTCTCTCATATCTGTTAAGGGGACTATCTTTGTGCCATTTGTTAAAAAAATAAGTGTGCATCTTTCTAATGAGCAAGATGACTTTTTATGTCATTAGTATTGCTTAGCGGTATTATATTTGAAAATCCTATTATGATCATTAGGATGCTTTCATCTGTATTCGAAATGTGTTTTTCTATGGTAATAAATATTAAGTATTTAAAAAAAAGCCCATCATGGTACTCTAGGTTTTTGATAGAGGCAAAGGATTTTACATGGAGAAAGATTTGACTTTCTGGTGGGTACTGTTTGGAGGAAACAGTGTAGATCTTATTTAAGTAATTTTTTTTAACCTGTATATCCAAGCCAATTTTGAAGAATTAGGAATTCAAGTTGCCCCCCCCCCCCCCCCCAAATAAAAATAAAAATAAAATGTTGTGTTTTGGGGTCATTTCTAGTAATGCAGAAATAATAACTCTTCAAGTCTCCAGCTTCACTGTTACTGGTATTTTACAGTTTTATTTTAGTTGGATAGCTCATCCAGGAGTTAATCTTCCCAAGTGTGGAATACTCAGTTTCAAATCCAGCAAAACACTTAGGCATGTGCTTAGCTTGGCTCTATGTATGTGTGCATATATTTTGCTGATCTCTGTACTAAAAGTTAGGTACATACAGCTTTCAGGATCAAGTCTATTTTGCACCTTATCCTGGTTTTCAGAAGTTTGAATCTGCTTGGTATTCTGGAAGAGTACAAGGTACCCTGAGCAAGCGTGAGTATCTCTTAACAAAGTTTGTTGTTAGTATATTTCCTAGCGTTTTTTAATATGAAAGAGAAATGGTATTTTGGTGGGGAGGGAGCATTAATTATTGCTATATAGGTTTACAAAAGAAACCTTCATTTGTTACTAAATGAAGGTTAAGGTGTGTAAGTAGCTGTCAAGATCAGTTAGAGAGACCATAGGCATGATCTATGCCCCCAAACAAAATAAAATCTAACTGTGGCACCATTTAATTGTATAGTGATTACAGTAACTCTTTAAGAACAAGGGTGTAGTCAGTTCCTCTGTCCCCTTTTCTGTCCTGTGCCCCTCTCTTGCAATGCTATTTCCAGATCCATTTCTTCTCCTTGTTCTGTTAAGTCATTAGCATTTTACTAGCTTTTAGTATATAAACATATTGGGGACGGACAGAAGTGAGAATTTTTACCTGATTTAGCCACAGAAAACAATCTATAGCTGTGGTCAAACACAAGTGCTTGGCTGCAGACAGCTTAAAAAGGCTGATCAGGTGAAAATCTGAACTCTTATTTCATGAGGAGTCAGAGGAAGATATTTAGAAACACAGCATTTTCTGTAACTTCTGTCTCTGCTGTCTCCCAGCCTCAAGCTGTTTTCAGAATGGGAGAAGGGAAAGGGAGCAGAGGTAACTTGGTTTGAGGCTTTTTCAGCCCCTGCTCGAGGGTGGGCAGGTGTATTGGAACCAACAAGGTAGGGAGGCTCAGTTTACCCACCCTATCCTCCAGCCTGGGCTGAGGACCCCGAGAATGAGCTCCTTCTGTTCCCTTTCCACCCTCCCATTCTGAAATAGGGACAGGCTGGGAAAGAAGAGGAGCCATTGCTCAGAGAAACAGGCTACAGCCAGCAGCTAGATTCCGCCTCCCCGAGCCAACAGTCAACACCAGTGTTTGGGGGCAGGGGATTGTTGTAACTCTAAACATTTCCTGCAAAGGATTCTCAGTTACAGCAGGGAGCAGCACTTCTCTCTGCACCCTCGTTCCTTGGTGTCTGGTGCTTTATTCTACTGTATACATGTATCACAGGGTGTGGACATATGGATGCCTAGAGCCCCCTTTTTGTAGGATTCCCTTTTTAAGAGCAGCAGTTGGCACAATTGTTATATATGAATGAGTGGAGAATGATCAGATTTAGAACACCTGCTCCAGCTTGAACCCTCCTTCCTCTTGTGTTAAAGTTGGAGCAGGTGTTCTAAATCTGAATCGTTCTCCGCTCATTCACCTATAACAATTAGAATGTGTCAGCTGTTCCCATTTTGAAATATTCCCCTTTTTGAAAGGGCTTTAAGTGTTTTCATGTCCACACCCACACGTCACACTCTTTTTTACTTGATTATGGACTCCAAGATATACATTGAAGCAGAGCTTACACCTCACCTAGATGGCTTTCCTGTTTTGTAGTTGGTAGGGTCGGAAGGGACCTGAGCAGATCATCAAGTCCGACCCCCTGCCATGGCAGGAAAGAGTACTGGGGTCCAACCACCCTGGCTAGGTGATTATCCAGCCTCCTTTTGAAAGGACAGACTGCCCCACCTATGTCCCCTCTGCTACTTACCACCATATCTAGCCAGTTACCCATGTAAGAGTAGCATGTACCTTAATTCTGTACTTCCTGGTTTTCAGAAGTTTAAACAAGGGTTACTCTCAAGCCTGTTCCTCCAAACCCTGACTCCCATTGGGTGGGCAGAAGGGTGAAGTTAGATCAAACTAAGGCAGTAGAATCCCTCCTAGCTTCTGCCAGGGGGCAGGAAATGGGATTCATATTTTCATAACAGCCTTTAGTTGTGGCAAGAATGAACCTTTGCATCTGGTTTTCCTACATAGCTAGCTCCACAACTATTTCACTTCCTCTAACTTCCTCTTCATTAAATATGGCTGGCCATACTAGTTGTTCAAGAAATAGTTTAATGATACCAGCTTCTATAAGAGAGTGAGGAAGGGACTCAGGCCTGCCTTGAAGGCAGGGAAATTTCCAGGTCCTTTGTGTTCAACTCTACAAAGAGGAGCAGACTAAACTCTTTGTTCAGTAATGCACTCAATAGTGTTTCTCTGAAGTTGAAGTGGTTACCATGCACTAGTTTGGGTAAGCATCCAAAGCTAAGACTCCATGAAGTCCAGTCAGAGAAGTAGTTTGATTTGGCAGGTCAGAGTTTTCGCTTTTTTTTTAATTTGAACTTTTTCAAGGTTAAAAAATGCTGTTTTATTATGGGTTGCTGTATCTTGAGACCCCTTCCTCAAATGTTCTCAAACCATTGGCGATGTGTAAGGGATGCATGCAGGTGCACGTGCACCCCCTGAGATTGGCAGTGCACCCCTGAAAAAAGCACCACCAATGCTGCCGGCAGTGCCTGCGGGTGGTCACTGCTCATTACCCCTCTCCCCTTGCCACTGACACCCCCAGTGGTGTCTTTGGGCAGTCGCCGATTGTCACTGGCTGACACTGCTGGTGGCATCTGCAGGTGGTCACTGACCACCGGTTGGTGCTTGCCACTCCCCCGCCACTGCCACTGCCACCGCTGTCACTGCCTGTGGGAGCTCCCTGCTTGCTGTTGCCACACCCCTGCTGCCGCCGCCTGCAGGCGGTCACTGTGGCCCCCCAGTCTCTGGTGGCATGTGTCGTTCATGTCTCAAACGATCCTAAACCTGTGAGGTACACCCAATTTAAAAAAAATCTGAGTAAGCATGAGTATCTGTAAAAGTTAACCTGCTAACAGGAAAAGAATCAGAGAAAGGTAAAGGAGAATATCACATTGAGATATCCAATGGAATAAGAAAACTTTAAGGAAATTAATACAGCCTGAAACAATTGCTCTGATAGGTATGAATGGCTGTATTTCTGTTAGTGATTGTTCTCATTTCCCCTCCCCAGTACCGGTGCTTGAGAGACCATGATATGCATGAAGCTCCATAGTCTTAGTACTGGTTACAGCATACCCATGTTCTGGAATAGGGAAAGGGGCTAAGATTGCCCCAACAGGATGCTCCTATCCCGTTCTTAATTTCAGTATACAAGAAAGGCTCATACTGCCTTAGACAGACAAGTTCTTCCAGGGCTCAGTTCCAACAGGGGATGTGGAGAGATGCTCAGCTATACCTCAAGAAACAACTTTCCTTCAGTTCTTGACACATCCCCCTGCTTCCTCCTATACCCATCTCCCCTTTCTCCTCTTGCCCAGCTATCTATTTTCATACTGTCCCTCTTTTTGGCCCAGACTTCCCAACCTCCTCT
>NW_005841888.1:23749-26495 GCF_000455745.1 Alligator sinensis | reverse complement strand
CTTTCCCTAGCAGACTTATAGGAAGCAACAAATTTAAGAACATGTGGATTAAGAGCAATTAGCAAATCTACCTTTAAACAGAAAAGGGTTCTTAACCTTAATCACTGCAGTGCTGGTCATTGGCTATAATGTAAGGCATATTGTACTGCTCTGAGACACTTGATAGAACTACTTTAGCTGTAATATCCTGAGGAAACTAGTTATGTGATGGATTTGACTTTGAATTTCCAGGATTTTGTGTTGAAATCAGACCCTTTGTATAATTTGACATCAACTTTCTGCATGTAATTACAAATCCATCAGAGAAACAATTTAATGTGTGTCTGGCCACAGATAACTGGTTTTACCTCTGGCTGCCTTTGTTTGTAAAGGTTGTTCAGAGGCTAAACAATCAAACCATTCTGAATTCTTGATTTCCATATCTACTCTGCTGAATAGGAAAATTAATCTTCCTGGTTTGGAAAGAGGAGTTTCAAAACCTTTCTTCTTGGCAATTTCTTCCTATGAACAGATATCTATAAAGTGAGGGCACAGAGTTGTAGAGAAACAAATAATACAAGTTATTTAATGCTGAACAATCACTGCATAAGATAACAAAAAATTATACTGGAAACATTGATTTCTTTTCTTCTCACAAGAAGTTGGCACAGGGGTTCAACAGATCAATCTTCCACCTTATTAGATCCTGTGCTCTTTAAATGGGTTCACGTCTTGGAACATTAATCAGGTCACAATTATGTTCTATAAAGTTAAATGAGGACTAGTAGATACTGATGGTGGCCAGGGTGGAGAGTTAGCTTACACCATGACAGGGAGGTAAGATGGTTCCAACTAGGGTTGCAGGGAGAAAAGAAAGTAGGATTCTCTTTCTCTCTCTCACCCTCACTGTCTCTCTCTGTGTGCCCCTGTGCATGTGCACCCTCTCACTCTCTCTCACTGCCTCTCTCTTGCTGCCTTGCTCTCTTGCTCTCGCTGCCACTCTCTTGCTCTTGCTGCCACTCGTGCTGCTGCTCTTGTGCTCTCGCTGCCGCTCTCTTTTTAAATTATTACCTTGGTTGAATTTCTGGACCCAGGACTGACCCCTAGGGAACCCTGCTTGGTAATTCCTCCCATCTAGACATTGAGTCATTGATGACTCATCACAAAATGATATTATGCCTCTTTTCTTCTTTCAGGGAACAGCCATTAATGTCTATGTGGAAGATGTAGCTGTAGGAATTGGATGAAAATAAAATTCCCAGGTGTCCCTGTTTTAGTTTTGATTAATGAAAACACACCTACAGGCCTGGTGGAATCAAACTGACTAGCACTATGAATGAAAGGGACCTGGAAGCAATAATAGACCACAGTATGAATATGAGCCAGCAGTGCAATACTGGAGCCTGTAGGGCAAATAATATTCTGGCAGGCATCATTTGATGCATCTCCAGCAAAACTGAGGTGATTCTTCTGCTCTACTCAGCACTGGTGAGACTGCAGCTGGAGTACTGCATCCAGTTCTGAGCACCACGCTTTAACAAAGACACGGACAAGCTTGAGAGAGTCCAAAGAAAAGCCACCCATATGATCAGAGTCTTAAAAGGCAAGCCGTATGAGGAAAGGCTGAGGGATCTGGGACTCTTTAGCCTGAAGAAAAGAAGGCTGAGAGGGGACCTGGTAGCAGCTTAGTGCTACGCTAGGGGAGTACATCAAGGGCTTGGTGAGCAACTGTTCACCAGGGCACCCGAGGGGAAAACCAGGAGTAATGGCCACAAACTCCTGGAAGATCGATTCAGGCTCAACATTAGGAAAAACTTCTTCACAGTCAGGGTGCCCAGACTGTGGAATAAGCTCTCTCCAGAGGTGGTGCAATCACCTACCCTGGAAATCTTCAAGAGGAGACTAGAGAGTCACCTCGCTGGGGTCACCTGACCCCAAGGTATCTTTTCTGCTTGGTACAGGGGCCTGGACCTGAGGATCTTCCAAAGTCCTTCTGGCTTTACAATCTATGAATATATAGATCATGAATGTGAATTTGGATGCTTATCTTTCTGGGATCCTTTGACTCTAGCTGACTTCCTGGCCCTGGGACAGGCAGCTGGACTTGATGATCTTTGAAGTCCCTTCCAGCCCTTATGTCTATGAAAGCTATGAAAAATGGACATTCTAGTAAATAAGAGTTAAAATATGCCAGAGTGAAATCATAACCTTATGTGAATCAAAGCTTTGTGTTACTGATTTCAGTCAGTCACCGTGCATCATTTAGGACTGAGCATGCATAATAATTATAATGTATAATGTGCAATAATCCTGAGTGTGTGCAGTGTTGTTGGGTTCCTTTTATTCAGTCTCTACTCCTACAGGCCAGTTACTTATTAGCACAGTCCTCAGCTCTTGTACCTTGCTCAGGCTAATACTCAGTGTATTGTTTAACTGTCTGTACATTTATGGACAGTCACTAAAATTTCAGCATAAAAAAATGTCTGTCCCTAGAATCCCTAAAAAAAATCTTGAGCTATCCATAAAAACACTAAGCAGTCAGAGCTGAATGAAAATCCCTGGTCAAAAAGAAGCTTGGCGCAGTGTTGAAGGAAAGAATGAGCATAGCAGCATCACATGGTGTCCAAGCAGAAGCACAGCACCCTGCAGAGATCCTTCTGATAATTTCAAAAGGGATGATCCTCCTACCCTCATTGCCCTATGGGGCACCAAAATGGGTAGTATACTTCCTCTTTCACAGAAGGATGAAGGATTTAATTGCAAGATA
>NW_005841888.1:21823-23739 GCF_000455745.1 Alligator sinensis | reverse complement strand
AGGTGCAAGTGGAACATGTCATTCCAAATCTTAGCAGTTGCTGATAAGCGCACTTAGAAACTACTAGGATACCCAAGACCAGCACTGTCAAAGTATACAAGTGAAAGCCAGCAGATATAGCTATGAAGTTATCACTTAGTACAGCCAAATTAGTACTTCTGCTCTCCTGCTGCATCCATCCTGTGTTGGCTGGATCTGTATTCCTCCTTGCCCACCGCCCGCTTCCCCTTAAATAATACTTCATTTGCTACTTTAACCACAAGCAGGTTTTCCATTTTATATGGAATTGTTTCCATTTTATATGCAATTGTTTGTTGTATGTAGTTTGGGATAGATATTTGCCATAGGTGTTTGATTAATCTATTTCTTCACCAATTATAAGATTTGATTGCTAATACCTATACAGCTGTGTGTGTGTGTGTGTGTGTTGGGGAGGGGGAGAAGAATGGGGGGAGTAAAACCATTTGAGGAGTTGAGGCCAAGCTGTGATAGCTTAAGGAAATAAGGCTAGGAAGTAAAATGAGAGAAGTGTATGGAATTTAAAGTGCTCTAGGACATTTAGGTGCTAAAAATGTCTGGAATTGTGGTGTCAAACACATGCTAGTTTATTGTTCCTAGCATACTATGTCTGGGTGTAATTATATTTCTTCTATAACTAAAAGAATATTTGTGGCCAGCTCCCTCACTGGTGTCAATCAGTGGCATTACCTCAGTTAACACTAGGAGGGGATCTGGTCCCCTCTCTTTCTAACAGAAAACCTTAAACATTTGAAACCTACTATTTTAAAAATATGTAGAATGTACTGAACTTATGTTCACTGGGATGGAAACCGCCTGGGTGTAAATCCCTTTTCAAGTATAGAACTCAACACGATTTATGTGGAGAGTTCTATTAAAAGTAAACTAGGTATTAAGGAACATTTCCAGAAGTATTAGTCAGTGTGGCTAAGCAAGTTCTGTAGATAAACACTTAAAAGGCTGTAGGCAGATTAGAAAAATTCATCACAGCTTTCTGACAATATCTGTTAATCTATTTATTTAGCAGGATTTCAAAGTGAAGTGTACTTTGGCAAGGACTGTGCACTGCAGTTGTTTCTGCTGGCCTCAGAAAATTAAATTAATTCACTTGAACTCCTTTTTTGTTATTTGTTTATTGTCAGAACTCTCTTGATGACACAATCTACCAATAGCACAATTCTCTGTGTCATTTCTGGGCAGGTGCACTCATGATTTTTTGCCTTCTGAAAATGATTATTGCAGGAGGCTTGCAATTAGCGCTTTGCCAAAATACTCCTCCTGGCTGGAGAAAAAGAGGAAAATACATGTCTAGAGTTTACAAATAAAGAAATTTCTGAGTTTTGTGCCTGATTTCACTTGGGGTTGTATTTAGCTAGCCAACAACACCAAAAAACAAAAAGGCAAATAAAATACATGATTCACTTCATATATGTGATGAGTCACATGGAAGTCATGAACTTGGATTCTTTGCTTGACTTGAGCTTTGCCAAATAATTCTTTGGGTGCTGAGGCCACGTCTATATTGCCTCTCTGCTGAGTATGCAAGCATTGCTGAGAAACAAGCTGTGACCTCTCCTTCCCACTCCATGTACACACAATACCTGCAATTAGACAGCGTAGAGGGGTCTGGAGTGTATACTGTAGTGCTGCTCTCCGGCTCTCTGTCCCTGGAAAGACTGAGAGCAGGTACTGTGCTCAGGATGCCTCCAAGCTTAATTGTCAGACTTGGGTGCATGTAGGTGAGGCTTGTTTGTCTCAGAGGCTTCATAAACATTGCCTTTCCCATGATGTCAAGCCCCTGTTTATTGCCTCATTCTAGGGAAAGCAGTACATTTTGGTCTCTGCTGAGTGAGTTTGACAAAGAGTGAGTAACTCCTTCATGCCCCCCCCCCCCCCCC
>NW_005841888.1:3919-21792 GCF_000455745.1 Alligator sinensis | reverse complement strand
CCCCCCCCCCCCCACTTGCCCAATTTTGTATGGGATGGTTTAGATATGCATGATCCCAGCTCAGGCAGGGAGTTGGACTAGATGACCTCCAGAGGTCCCTTTGAACCCTAATTTTCGATGATTTGTACCTAGGGGAAAATAAAATCACAATGATTCTAATCTTTCTGGTTCTGAAAAACCTGAAGAGCTAAAGGGCTCTGATTTCACCTAACTCCAAGCAGCTTCTGACAGCTTGACCTGACCCCAACAGTCTTCTAGTTAATTAAAAATCCCAGTTCCTAATTCAGCACAGCAGGCATTCTGCACCCTCTGGAACTTACTTTAGATTGTGGAAGGCAGGCACATCCTATCAACATCTCTTTCTATGGTGTGAACAGCTTAATTTGATTAGGAGTGCAGGGCCCAGTTTTGGCACAGCTCTTCCCCTTTGTGTGATTAAGCATGTGCAGTAGGTCGCACCATTCAGAGAATTCCAGAATGTTGCGAACTCTTGAGCTCATGTGGTCATTTGACCTACTTTGAGGGTATGAGCATGTACGGTGCTTGTGTAGGTTTTGGAGAGAGGAATGTATTCTCCTGGTAAGGTAAACCGAGGGAAATAGTGATTGACAAGTAGGGTAAAGTGTGCAATGGAATGGTAGCATATGCACTGGCATATGATTGGTCGGTGTGAGGATGATGCCTGTTTCTGGGCTATTGGCACATAAAAGCCCATCTCAGAGAGTGAAGAGTGTGCCAGAGAGTGAGTGAGCTTGCCTGGGAGAGTCAATATCCTGCAAGCAGTAAGGTTGGAAGCAGCTATGGATGGCTCTCCCCTTAGCTCAGTATTGAGTGGCTTGTGGATATTGGAAGCATTCACATCTGAGAGTTGGGGCTGACTAAAGGTGTGCAATGTGGGTGAGAGTGCATTTAAGTGCTGCAATTCTTGAAGATGTGTGTATATGTGCACAAAGTATCTGTATGAGGCCTAAGTGTCTGTTTCCCTGTAGGTGGAGCTATGTGCCTTGCTCCCTTGGGCTAAGTGCTAAAAGTCAAAAAGCCCAAGGCTGAATTGATTCAGTCTTTACAGTTTAGTCCAAACTGCAGAGATTAAGTTAAGAAACAATTAGACACACATTCACTTTTAAGTCAGGAAATGCAGCCATATGCCTGCAGTGACTCAGTCCAGATGCAAGGGGGCACTAGAGCATCTCTTTTTGGCACACAGCTAGCATTATCTGTGTATTCATTTCCTCTTCCTGCTGCCCCTGAGGTCTCTGGGATTTGCAGTCCAGAATCACAGCAGAAGGACTCTGCAGGGTTGCTCATCTCTTCCTCTTCCTGCTTCCAGGTACCTCTGGGATGTGTAGTCCACAATCACAGCCAGCAGTAACATTCAGTAAGTTTGGCAGGGCAGCGCAGGTCAGGGCAGTTCTGTACTTGGGGGAAGGGCGGTTTAACCCCCCTCCATAGTCGCAGCCGGGGTTTGTTGGGGGTGGGGGATGTCCTTCCCCCCCCACCTGCAACTCTTCTCTGCTGGAGCAAACAGCACAGCACAGCAAAGCATGCTGGGGGACTGTGATTTAACTAAAACCAGGAAGGAGTCTGGGACAGAAGTTTCATAAACTAGTTTGACCCAAATCAGTCAAGTCTGGTACTACATTCAACCAGTTTTATCTTAAACCAGTTTCAGCCATTTTTAAACTGGTTTATATGCACTGAACTTCTGTTCTGTTACAGATTTTAAACCAGTTTCTGATGGCTTAAACTAGTTTACATGAAACTCCTGTCCCTAGCTTTGGAGATGGCTTGAGAGACAGAGATTGAGCACTGGAGGGCCCAGGGAGGCCAGTGGCTCATCCTGTCAAGTAATTAGAGCAATGTTGATTGTGGTTGTTGTTGTGGTTACTATCATTGTTTTTGTTTGTTGTCCCTTCCCCCATTGGTGTGTGGATCTGGGTTTTTGTTCAGGGATTAAACCAACTGTCATAGGGTCTGATAGATGGCCCACACTATTGCAACCTACTTGTGTTATAAATGTAATGGTTGATTAATCATGCAGTAACAGATCATCGCCTTGGGTGGGCTTGAGGCAGTTGTCCTATTTAAATGAGCCCATGGTCAATAGATTGGCAGCCCTTGTTGTTACAGGGTCTGATCAGGCAGGGAGATCAGAAAGTGTTATCCAGGCAGTGGCCCTTCAAAGTATCATGAGATGATCCCATTTCTCCATGGCAAAGTGATTTGGAGGTGGCCCATCTATTTTACAGGGGAGTTTGTTGAGGAAGGAGATACCAACTCCACCCCCTGAATTTTGAGTTATATGGTATGCCTGACTTCACTGCTGGGCTGTTATAACAACATGGAAGCAGTATGATATAAAAATTCACTGTCACCAGGAGATTCCCTCTATATTTGAGACCTATCAGGCTTCCTTCACCATCAGAGCTGCCCACCTTCTGCTACTGATGGCTGTCATAGCACATTCTCCACAGGCTATGGAACAAGCGTGTTTGTTGCTGCTGCCGTCATCCAGGTTCTCTGAGTATATTCTCTGAACCTCGCCCTCCCTCTTCCAACCTTTTAATTAGTTATTTAAATTGCTTCTTTGAAGGAACAGGAGAGTTGTGAGACTCTTCCCTGTCACAGATCATCAGGTAAGAATCTCTAGTAGGATTAGATACTTGCCTCTGGCCTTCCCAGTGTGGTCTTTAAAAAGGTATTAAGAGGAAAATAAAAATTGCCTCCTCATAACTTGATTCTTCAAAAATGTAGTTAAATATGAGGGACTGAAATGAGTTTATTCCTAACTGTGTCCAGCTTTGATTCCTTACTTCCCTATTCAGACTGAGCAGCTTACAGATGGTAGGCTTCAGTCCTCCCTCAGGCCTCCTTTAAATGGTGTTTACTAAAAGGATCTGCATCATTTCTAAATACTTCTAATTTTTATAGGTGTCATCCATTAAGCATGTATCCATAAGAAAATGAAGAAGAGGCAAAGGACCAAAGAAGAGCTATTGGGGAAATTGGTTAAATGTACTGGAGTATGTGGAGGGTGAGTCCAGTTCTTTTATTTAGCAGGGGGAGGAAGAAGAAATGTATTACAATTAATTATAGATAATATAGAAGGAATGAGGCTGAAGGTATTATCTTGGGCTTTTACAGGGGCTGAGAGAGATTATTTCAATCAGTACAGATACCATGATTGCCTATTTGAATGCTTGGAGAGGAGACGGTGTACTGCTCTGCAACCTTATCAATGAGCCTGTTTTCTAGGGAAGTTTTGCCTCTTCACCTTGGCGTTTTCTATGGAGAAAGTTTCCTATGTCCCGGGGGGGGGGGGGGGGGGGGGGAACATGTTATAAATAGAAACAAACAAAAAAAAATCCTAAGAAACAAGGCTGCAAGAATCTGACCATCAGTGCTACTGGATACCAACCTTATTTAATTATATAAACAGGGAAACAACTAGGTTGCTTAGAATAAGCTGAGCCCTAGTCCATCTGATTTAAGCAAAGGTGGCTGATGCATTTGTATTGCTGACTCAGGATGACTTTCTCTTTGGAGGGACTAGATGCCTCTTCTGCCACAGCCAGTCACCTTGTGGCCTATGCAGTGTGGAGAGCAGATGTAATAGAACTGCCACATGAAGTTATCTATGAGCTTGGCCATGGTAAAAGAACTGCTGGCACCAAATACTAATAATGGTCTTAGACCAGTATCATCACTGAACTGCAACTGACTCCATAGGTGCCAGCTCTTGTTGGCTGCAGGAGAATAATTTGCAAGCAGAAAACATTCATCATTTGCTTTAATGAGGATCAGGCTTCAGGCAACTGAAAATTAGGTGTGTGAAAGTGCAGACTGTAAGGCTTTAATGTTAGAGATTTCCAAAGCAAAGAGTGGCAACTTTTGGACAGCAATATTTAGTAGCTTCTTGGGCAGTAAAGCATTCCCATAATCCCTTGTTTCCATCTGAACATCACATGAATCCTGAGCCTGTGATTTTTATTTTTAAATATAAATAAAAGTCAGCCTAAAATCAGTCAGTCTGAAAAGAGAGTCCTCAAATTAGTCCAATAACCTGAAAAGGTTGACTTTTTGCTGGGTTCTAGGGAGAAGCGTGATTATTGACACTTCTTCAATAAGTTATTGTTTAGATTCTGACTGGACCAGCTGTTCAGTCCAACTTCTGCACATCAGAATGGGTTTTGGAAGGGGGCAGTCAATGTCATAAACCACTCTGGCCTCTAATGTAGAAGAAATTACAATGAAAAATATTTTTTGCTTCTACCCCCCACTACTCTCCCTGTCCTGCTGACTGCTGAGAGGTTTTTAAAAGCCCATCTCCATCATGAGTACATGGTTGGTTTTTACCCTTTGTCAGGCACAAGGGGAGGCAGGGCAGTCTTTTGAATTTCTCAGCAGTCAGCAAGAATAAAGTGGGCATCCTAGTGACAGGCACAATTTTTAGCTTCCTGATAACAATTGGCAGAACGCTGGGAAAAGCTATTAAAAATGAGGTTCGATCACCCAAGTCTATTTTGGCCTATACTTAATGAGATATGTCAGCTAGAATTTACAATAAGTGGCTAATTGTTAATAATAGACTTCCCTAAAACACTCCTATTTTCAGCAGATCTGCACAATGCAGCCCCATGTGCTTGCTCAGTTTTCTAGCGTTAGGTATTTCGGGTCAACTTATTGCAACAATGAAGGACCAGGATGTGACGGGAACAAAAGCATTGTTAACTATATACAGGTGGATGCCATATATAATACTGGACATTTATTGCAGAAGCATTAAAACGATTTTAATGTAACCACCAAGATATGCATATGAACAGTTGATTTTATTATAACTACTGGTTTTCCATTCCCTGTCTGAACTGTTTCCAGAACACAGCCCTACATGGACACAGACTTATGAAGGATAGTTTTGTAAGACACTAACTCATTGTCTAACATAGTCACAAACTTTCTGTATAACCTTGGGCAGCTGCTTAATTTCTTTATACCTCAGTGTTCTATCTAGAGATGTAGACAATAATACTTTCCCAAGTGGCCAGTGTGGTGTGAATATAAATCTATAAGTAGCTGGGACATGCTAACCTCTTATGGTATGTAAACACACAGATAGTGTACACTCACCTCTTACTCTTACCCTGTATAATTACTTGATAAGAATAAGTCTACAGCTCACTTGTACTGCCAGAGAGTAAGATTTCAACATAAATAAGATTGTATGAAATGAATTTTATTAATTGAACAAGTGGCACATTTTATCTGACACTGCTGAGGAACAGAGAAATCTATAACATGGGAAATTTCCAAAAATTGAACTTAAATGAGCTATTCACAGTTTCCCCTGATACATCAAGATGGGACAGACAGTGGAGAAGAAGAGACTGCAAGTAGCCTGAAAAGTATTAGGGTTTTATTTTATCCCTTTGTAATGTCCTAGCACTGTGCAAGAATAAGGATTGGTTTAGAGGCAGCAAGTAAACTGTAATTTTCCTATGGTGATGTTGCTTACTGACCACCGTCCCCATGATCCTGCATGTAGGTCCAATGGCTTATTGCATTTCTGAGGGCCAGATCCAACGATGGACCTGTGTACCTCTAAATTAGGGCCTTGTTCCATGATAATTTTAGGTGGCTCCTGGAGCTCTTAAGACCTGTATTGTCTGCACATTAACACCTGAAACTAGTTTTAAGCACTTGTTACATGGTTCAGATACAGCCACTCCAGAGCATGATTAACTCTGATCTGTGTTTACACTCAGGTTTAGCCACTCTAGGCTACACCTGAGTGTATACACCCCACTTTCCCCACTGGCATGGATTGGACCCACTGCCCTCTTTCCCTGTGCCCCCTCCTTCAGCCCTTCCCAACACCCAAGATCCCTGCTCACTTCCCAGTTCAACCTGGAACAGAGCAGAAGCCTGGCAGCAGCGGCCAGGGCTGGGCAGGCAGGAGAGACAGATGGTGCTGCCAGCCACAAAAAATGGGAGGGAAGCCCAGAATGGGAGCGGGGAGATTCTTACCTTTCAGTCCTCCAGGCTCCTGCTGGCCTGAATATATGACTGCACCAAACTAGAGCTAGCACTAACACTAATCAACATTTGTGCAGGTCACATTATAACATGTAACAAGGCCCTTAGGCACCAGGGCTAGGGACAGACATTCAAAATGCCTGAGCCTGAATTGATTCAATCTTTGCAGGTTAGTCTAACCTGGTTAAGCCAAACTGGTTTGTAACCACACACACATCCCAGAAATGCAGGCACATGCCCACAGTGGCTCAGGTTAGAAGCCAGGGGTTGCTAGAGCAGCCCTCCCTTCCCTTCCATAGTGCTGAGCTGAGGGGGGTATGGCCAGGCCCTGGAAGGACGCTCTGATTAGGGAATGTTCCCCCACCCCCAATTTCTGAGCAGCCAGCAGGGAATCGATAACACAGTGTTTATCACCCCATTAAGAAAACAAAAGAGGGGTATTACCAGCTACCTGTTGATTCTGCCTTTGTCATGTCTGTCATAGCATGGACCCTAGTCAGCATGCAGTCTGCTAGCTACTGCTGAGAGGTGTCTGTGTAAGGCAATCCCTGCTCAGCAAGGATGGGGGAGGGGAGTGGGGGGAGCAAGGGGAAGCCAGGCAGATGCCTGCAGTCTCTGCTCAGCTCCAGCAAGGGAGCAGAGGGGAGGGGTCAGCCCTGCTGTGGAGCAGAGATCCCCACCCAGCCCAGAGATATGCCAAGATTCTGGGGTGTCTGATTTAACTTAAATCAGCAAGGGGGTCTGGGACAGACATTGCATAAACTAGTTTGCCCCATATCATTTAAATCTGATACTACATTCAACCAGGTTTATCTCAAACTGGTTTCAGCCATTTTCAAACTAGTTTATGTGCACTGAACATCTGTTCTGTTGCAGGTTTAAACCCGTTTCTGATGACTTAAACTGGTTTATGTTTAATGTCTGTCCCTAGCCCAGAAGGAATTGAAAGCTCAGGGTTAAGTGCATGGGTCCCTATAACATATATGGAGAAAGTTAGATGCCTCAGAAAGGCACTCCAACAAATCACCCCGATGAGCAGTGAGTGGCCCAGAGCTGGCTAGTAAGAAATGCTGAGCATTGAAGTATTTCTGAACTCCCATTTCTTTCTGGAGCTTAGACATATGACTCAGGCTACAAGAGAATTGCCTTTATCTACTTGGGATGCAGAGCCTATCATCATCTCTCATGGTAAATTCTTAAAATGGTTCTTAAAATCCAGCAGGGGGAATTGGTGCTGCCTGTTTTTTAATTGCTTAGTGATCAGAGTATTCCCACAAGAAATGGGAGGCTTGAGTTTTAGGTCTAGATCAGCCTGTGTAGCGAATAATCAAAGACTCATAGGGCCAGAGGGGCTACGTCCAGACATGAAGGCATGTGCAGTTTGTGGTGCTGCAAACCACACTCGGGGAACACTAAAATGTGCCTCGCACTGCATATTTGCATTGTGGGGCCAAAATTTGCTACTGGGAAATCCTGATAGAAAAAAAAAAGTGCCAGGAAAAAAGCTGCATGGTGCACGCTACAGGAACATACGCCAGGAGACACGGAGGCTTGGTCCTCCAGGGAGATGCTTTAGCTGCCGGCCAGAACATCTCCACTCCTGCAGTTGTGCCCTGGCTCCTCCAGCACGCTGGGAGCCAAGAGGAGCTGGGGAAGGGCAGGTTGCCTGAAGTGGGGCAACTTGTACCTGACCAAAGCGCATGTGCAGGCACATACACTGCTGCAAAAAGTAGCGGCACAAATTTGTGCTACTACTATTTTTGCCACTGCAAGGACACGCCCCTGCACATTTGGACACAGGCCAGGGAGAGCAAGCAAGAGGGAGCATAGCATTGTTGCCTAGTGGTTAGGACACTCATCTCTGGGAGGGGAATCCTGGGTCCTGTTCCCTTCTTCTGTTTTTTGACCAATGGCTGTGTAATGTACATAAAACATTATAGGAGCAAGGATTAGAAACCAGGATTTTTTTCCTACCTCATCCCTGCATCACTCTGCATCACTATGCAGGCTACAGAAACAAGCTGTCTGTTGCTTACTCTTTTTGGCCCCAGGAATCTTGTATTCTTGATTCCGGTGACCTAGCTTCAACAGGAGGGCTTCAGGGTACTTCACCCAGAACATGCCTCCTGAATGTACATTCTCCTGTGATTTAACAGTCACACTACTTAATTTCTGGATCCAAAAGGTCCTAGGGCTGGGTGCCAAGCTGTTCAGACCAGTATAGTGCTGGACATGTTCCAAATCCAGGATTACAGTCACTGATCGAATTTTCAGGTGAAGAAGGTAGTGTATGATGAGTTTATGCACCTTCATGATTAGGTGATCATTGCGCAGGGAACTTTTGGATTGCATTTTGGATGTAGGAAGGCTTTAGCCCACAAATCATTGCAATTGTAGCTTTACAGATTCAGTTAATTTGCAGAAAGGCCATCAAATTAATCTTTAGTACTAACTGTGGTGCTTTCCACTTCATGCATAGCTTGCCTTTTGTTGTTGTTGTTTTTGAAGATCCGTTGTTTTAATTTTCCCTAAATGTTAAGTTGAACTTATTTAACTAAATAGGAATATAACTATGATTTGAAAACTGACTGTTGCTAGTATGTACTTTTTTGATATAGTGTCTTGCACTTCTTTTTGTTAAATTAATGTAAAATGCTCATATAGGCAAGGTCTCACAAAGGAACTCAACATTTCCTTGTTAGGCCAGTAGTTAATATGACTGAGACTTACAGCAAGGGGGTTCTTGTCTGGGTACAACAGGGAATATAATAACTTTATTAACCCAGTCCATCAGATTGCACCATCATTAGTGGCACTTCTCAAAGCAACAATTATGTTATTTTTTAAGGGCCAGATTTTCAAAGGTATTTCAGTGCACAAAGAGGCAGATAGGCTCATAGGTATTGAACTCCTATAGAGTTAGAATTGGGGGGATAGATAACCGCACACTTCCAAAAACTCAACAGCTTCAAAAATCTGGCCCCATATGCCCACTCCTGCAGTCAAGGAGAATGGAAGTGTTCCCTCTGATATAAGGGAACACTTGCATAAGGAAAATTGCTTTGTGATCCATTAAGGGAGCACTCACACCCTGCAGCAGCTCTAGCAAGCAAAATCTTATGGGCGTGATTGTGCCACCACTACTAATTCTATGCAGTTCTTCACATGTGTGAGTAACCCATTGACTTTTTTTTGCAGAGAAGCATTGCTTATTGTCAGAAGTAGGCTTGGGGAGGCCTCTGGGGTATAATACACAAAGTGCATGAAGGATCCATTTCTCCCTTGAGAATGAAACTGGCATGTAGTGACAGACAGGGTACACTGCTGCTTCCATATCTGTCTTGCTTTCCTCCATTTATATTGGCTCCTTTGACTCTCTTTATGCTTTATTTTCTCCTATGGTTCATTCATATTTTATCATCTCTTTTCCTTTGTCTTCTCTCCGTTTAATTAGATTTTTTTTCCCCTTTACTCTTTACTGCTTTATCACGGACACCACTTTTTCTCTCATTGCTCTTTTAGCCTCCTTTTCTCCTATGAAAACAAAAGGAAGAATTTGAAAGACACTGGAAAGACATAAGGCTAAAATTAGCGAGCTGCTTCTAATCTATAAAACGACACAATGATAAAAATAAACTTGACTTCTTGGGCCAGCATCTTGGGCTTGTGTATTTAGTTTTTAATTTCTCATTATGGAAACAAATGCTCAGTTAATTATTCATTGTGACACTTGTCCCTCTTTGCTTTATGTATTGCATTAAAAGTCCTTTCAAAGACTAAGGTAGGTGGATTTCTTTATCTTGTTAATCCGATTAGAAGTAATATTCAGGATATGTTGATGCCCTCAAAAAAAGCATTCAGAACTTGTCAATTAATGCCTTCTTGAAAAGCAATCTAGATTTGATCTGACATATTTAAGAGAAGAAAGAGGACAGAAAAAATATAATGTAGTATTAATCCTAATAGTGAACATCTGAAGTAACTCTGAAGTAATGCTATTTCATAAGAGTTGCATTTTTGGCACAAAGACCAGAGCTTAGCACCTACCTTCCAGATAACCAGTACATTCAGCTTGGGTTTGCACTAATTTCAGTATTTGACATTTCAGTTGACATTACTCAGCAGTAAGCAAGAGTGTGAACTTAGCATTCTGCACCTGTTCCGTATATGGATCGTCTCAATGCACACTAATGGAAGGAAGAGATGAAACATCTACACCAGCATTATCAACATTAAACTGATATTAAAAATAGCAAACAAGTGATGCAAAGCCCTAATCTTATATACATACACTGATTCAGGTATGGAATTACCCTGGAATTAATCTGGAGTTTACCAATATTGGTACGTGTAAGTGTATGTTTCATCTGTCTGCGCACCCATGTTGGTGTAGTTGAATGGTCAGTTGAACAAAACCCCATAGTACTTTACAGGCCTCCACTAGATGCCTGCTCTACCTCACCACCCATTCTCAATTGCTCTGGGGTCAATGCATGTGATCTAGTCCAGTATCTATAGGACATACGCACATCCCATTTTATGCTAGGCCATCTCCGCACTGGTATACCCACCAACAAATGAAAACCCCTATCAACCCATCACAATGTTGTCAACCAAAAGAAGGCTTGAGAAAGCAGTTGACCTATTAGCACTCTGGGGTGAATCTGCTTGGCAGTAGACAAAAAGTGAATAATCTATATAGCCATTGGGTCTCAGATGGCACTCCATGGCCAAAACCAGGACTGGCAACCAGCAAATAACAAATGTAAAAAACAGTATAAAAAGGTTCAGAATGCCAACTGTTGCTTAGGTGTCAGGAAAATCTCATGCCCCTTTCATGGACAGTTGTTTCTGATACTGGCAGAATACAGCAGCAGGCCATATTTTGTCATGGATTCTGGCCTTTCATTGGGAGGTCAGCAAGAAAAGCACTGCAGAAAAGAGAGCGTGAGGGAAAGCTTGCTCCTTGTGGTAACACAGGAATAAGAATTGATCTGACTGTTCTGATGACACCAACATTGGTGAACCCTGGACAATCAGCTTTGTATAAATTAGACTGCCTTCTGCCCCAACCAAATTGTCTGTGATGCTAAGGTCGCTAGTTCAGCAAGAGTAAACAGTCCTCCACTCCTCAGAGATCCATGTAGCTTTGTCATTGCTGGTGTCATGGATATCCACCCACTCCCATCCACCTGCCACACACAGGCCAAAACAGTTCTGGGTCTCAGTGGCGATGCATAGGGGGTGCACTCATTGACCGGCTGTGCTCGCCACTTAGATGATGGACGGGGGGGCAGGCGGGAGTGTTGGTGTTCCTCCTGTGAGTGCCAGCTGACTCGCGATCAGCCATGGGGGAACCCCGCACCTGCCGGTGAGATTGGCCATGGAGGAACCCCCCCAGTCAATGAGATTGGCTAAGATGGCACCAGTTGCCCATGCTAGGCCTTCTCTGGGATTTGATCGCCATGGTCATTCTGTCACAGTTCTGGAAAAACAGCTCATACAGCAGGTTGAAGATGCAGATTGAGGATGATCAAATAACAATATATTAGGGCTATGCAAAGCTTCGGTTCCTGATTCAATTCAGTGGAGATTCAACCCTATTCAGTGGCTGAATCTCCAAATCCAAATTGAATCAGGAGACCTTTTAATCTCTCTGAATTGAATCAGAACCTTCAGAATCGATTTGGAGAGATTTAGAAAGATTTGGTGATTCGGACATAGACACAGCTTTACATGTTTTTTCTACACATCTCAAGGTACCAGGTGGCTCATCAATGCTGTGATGATGGAGTGTCCCATAGGAGCGTGGGGAGAGCCCCAGTGCACTCGACAGCAGACCCGGAAGTGGACCAGAAGCACTTCTGGTCCGCTTCTGGGTCCACTGGGGAGGAAAACTACCCCCCCACACCCCCTAGCTCAGCAACTGGTGCCTCCTGGGTCTGGGGGGCACCCGGGGTCCCCCCTGTGGCCAATCACTGAGCCTGGGGAGCACAGGGAGCCCCCTAGAGCGCTCTCCAGTGGACCAGGAAGTGGACTGGAAGTATTTCTGATCCACTTATGGGTTCACCCCCAAGTACGTGCCCCCCCCCACTCCTGTGGGATGCTCCATCCACCCCAGTATCACAGCATTCACGAGCCATGCCTGGTACCTCATGGTATGTAGAAAAAACACAAAGCTGTGTCTATGGCTGAATTGCTGATTCTCTAAATCAGCATCTAATCTTCAGACTTGGATTCAGCTGAATCGAATCAGGGACAGTGATCCAAATCAATGAATTGAATCACTGTCCCCAATTCAGGCTGAATCTGAATCGAACACGGCCCATTTTGCACACCCCTACTGTATATACTCCTTATTGAGACACCCTGAGCACTGCCAGGACCAAATGCCATTGTTCAGCCCCTGCCTACAGGAATCTGAACCAACAGTCATCCCTCCTGTCCTTTTGCACGGTGACAACTGCTGAAAGAACCCTTGGCATCATCTTTTGCTCAGTAGGTGAATAACCATTTGGGCTGTGTCAGTGCGGTTGTCTTGGACCAACAACATTGTGTCACTTGTTTAAGATGGCTCAGGAGAGGCAGGGTCTTAAATGGTAGAGGGAATCTATTCTCCCATAATGCTTGCCAGTAGGGCAGCATAAAGCTGGTTTAGTTAGGGGCTATTACTACAGAAAAAGTAGGTGATAACTACAGTTCTGTTCATTGTTTCCCCATGGTGCACTTTTCCATTGACACATGTATCAGTGTGAAATATGCCAGTCTATGTTCATCTACAAAGTTATTCTCCTACTATTTATATAATACTCTTTCTTTGGAGTTTTGGGGCTAGACTCCTATGTAGTGTTATGTAGCATGGATGTAAATGAAGATAACTAAAGTGGGTAATAGCTGGTAATGCCCTAATCCTTTGAGTTCTACCAGCATTTTCTTGAACTAGACCAGTTTCACCCACTCTCGGCTGGATGAGTAGCACAGGGCCAGCATTAGGGCATGATCCCAGTCCTGTGCACTGACTTGATCCCACATGCTGATCTGGCCATGCACTGGTCCATCTGTACTTTCAGTGCTTCCCTGCTGCCATATTTCTAGACCAATGGGGAACTCTGCCAACTGGATGATAGAGCTCCATGGGCTGGATTTGACCTGCAGGCCAGAGGTTGAGGAACACTGAACCAGACAATAATACAGTGCTGTATCTTAGATGCATGTATTTAACATCAGGAACACTAATATGGTGGTAGAGTATATAACTCCCTCTGCTTAAAAGAAAAGATGACAATGCTCACTGAATGCATACAAGGAACATTCACTTCCAAGTCAATATCAATCATGTGGATGCAGTGCAAACCTTTTATCCTACACTGCAATAAAGTTGTGGCGGATATCTGGCTAATTTCCAAGCCAACCAAGATTTAAATCCTCTGTCTTCAACAAACAGATTTCATAGAATTAATTTAGCCTTCAAAGCCCAACAAGGTCAGAGCTAGGTCAACTGACATCTCTCCTGCACAGCAACATGGTTTAGGATAATTATGCTGTGTTCAGTGCTGTCATACTGACTAAGCTAAGCCTAAAAATACTAAAAAGTGGCTTAGATGATTGCACACACTGCCAGCATGGCTTATTTAATAGCTTGTTCAAATGGATCAGTGCAGGGTTTCATCTGTGCACCTCTTGTCCGATGCCAGTGCAGATCTATCCTGCAAGCAAAATCTTACTGAGTATTAGTAAAGATAACAATGGGTTTCAGTCTAAACTTTACTGAAACCCATACAAAAACATTAGAATATCAATTCATTTGGAGTTACACCTTTAACAGTAAGGTCTGCAGAATTACATATTCATTATTTTCCCATCTAAGCTAGTATACAGCAGGAGATTTAGCAAAGATTTTTGTTTAATTATTAATCTGTGCACATAGACTGTTAAGAATATATGCATAGTTCTAAAATTATAACAAGCTAACTTTCTGTAAGAGACATGATGTAGGCATCATACATATTTTAATAAAAAGAAGATAAATGCTTATATGGATAATAGATGCATGTCCAAGGCCAAACCACCAGCCCAATCAACAGTCTATTGCTTAGAACAAGTCTAGCAGTGGCCAGCACGTTCTGCTCATTTTCTGTGTATGAAAGCAAGTAATCTTCTATGCACTTTTATACATGTGGTGTACAGGTTTCCCTTGTTTTATGTTGGTTCTGTATGTGTTAATTTGCTTTTATGCAATGACCCCTTTTATACCAAAAATTTGTTATATGCAAGGTAAATTCACTCTTATGCGATCAGTGTGGTGGAAGCCTGCAGTCAGCTGCTTTGTGTGGTGCATTTCGGGAGTGACACGCACCAAAATACAGTCTCCTGTGTGGGTCTGTGCTCCTTGCTTGTTGTCTGCATTGTGTTTCCGTAGTTGCCATCCCCATTATGGCTTCTAAGTGTCCTGCTACAATGTTAAGTGTCCTTAACATTTACCACCACTCTGTGTTGTGTGTACTGTTTGCTATTGGTGAATAATAGGTTTGGGGGTCAGAACGGTTGAGGTCTTGGAAGGTAACTCTATTTTTTACTAAAAGAGTAACAAAGTGGGTTCCCTTTATGCAAATTCAAGTTATGCGCCATTTCCAGGAATGCATGCACAGCATAAAGTGAGGGAAACCTGTATTGAAAAGTAGTTCACAGTATAGGGCATGAGTCAAGAAACTCATCCATGGGTGATCCTACCCTTCCTTATTCTGGTGGCTTCAACTGTTCTTCACTCTCCTGTTAAAAAAAGAGGGGCTTTTTAACTTCCCTTTTGTTATTTAGTTTAGTTGCCTTGAAGAGTGCCAGCACAGCTCAATCTATACCTGCTTTGCTGGTGCTATCATGACCCCCTATACACAACTTTGCAGTGTGTTGGACCAAAGAGCACAGCAGTTAGCATAACTTGATTATGTACCAGTACAGGCTCCCCCAAGAGTGTGCTTTGGTACCAGAAGTGTGGTGCAAGCTCCTCCCATTGATACAAGTATGCTTTTGCATGAGCAGCATGTGACAGAACTTCATGGGATGGTGGGCTGCAATAATTTCCATCCTTGGAGGCTATTGAGAAAAAACAAATTGCACAGTGCAGTATTGACTGATTCCTAAAGGTCTTCAGCCTGCTTAGGAACATGGGATAGATCAGAACACCAGGCACAAGCTCTGCAAAGCGCATGGACTTGATACATAAAATAAAGACTTGTGTAGCTGGGAGGAAGGGAGGGTAAATCACAAGATTTGGGTTTGGAGGCTGAGCCACAGAGCACATGAGTACCAGCCAGCATAGATATAACCACAAACATTGCTTCTTTCATTAGCAAGGTAAGTTGGGATTTGTATTTTCATTATTAACATTAAATAAAACTTTATTAAATATGAACAATGTACTGTCTGTCACAATGTACATACTGTGCCATGTTTCCTATCCCATGAGGCACACACAACACCTTGTCGGTATAAGCCTAAAAGCCCTGCTCTCCTGACTATGCCTTATGCAAAGGCTTGTAAAGTCAGGGTTGAAGTAACAATAACTGGTCTCAATTTTGTTTCTTAATGGCAGGTGGTTCTTCAAACCTGCACATTTGGTTAGTTAAAGCAGTTTTGAAAAGAGCATTTATAAATGTAGAAGAGTAGACCTTAATCACTGCTCTAGTCAAATGCATTGCTAAAAACCAGAGTAAAAGGCTCTTTAACGTAGACCCTGACTCAGCAAAGGTTTTAAGCATATATTTACATGGTGCATTCAGCTGGGCCTTAGTTACAAATATGCATGAATATAAAAGTCTTTTCCTTCCCCCTGTACATGTCTATCATCCACTGACATCAGGAGAAATTGCTCACACATGGTGTGAGAGGAGAGGACCTTTATATGCTGAGCACAAAGGAGAAGGGAAGCTGAAGGAAATAATAATTAGAGGAAACTAGAAAACAAGAAACTCAACAGTCTGGTTTAAAAAATGAGAGAAAAAAATAGGGCTTCTCCTATAAATTACATAATTTGTTTAGCAAAGTTTTCATCCTACTTTTAATCTGTGAAATGGCTTTTCTGGCTAACCGCAATAGATGAGAAGAAATGAGAGTATGAATGTGCTGAAGTGAGTTAATGTCACTCCAGGAGTGCCTCTAGGTGCCTAAGTGTCAATGTGATTGCATAATTGAGCATAAGTGCAGCCACTGTAAATGAGAGTGGTTGAATGTTGTCTATGTGCCCCATTTTGTTATGTTGTGCTATATTATTCAATGAGGCAATTGTGACGTCCTGTCAGAAACAAATACCCATTTTAGCAAGTACCTAACCTGTAAATTGCAACTATTTCAAGTTATACCCCGACAGTTTCCATGCCTGAGCAATTTGCTAGCCTTATGCAATTGATATTATACATCTTTGAGGGGCTTTGCTAATAACAACATTTGGCTGTGATAATTTTTTTTAGATACTCAACAAATTGGTCATCTTACTGATGCAAACATGTAGGATATATTCTATTCCTTTGCATAGAAGTGGCTGATTGAAAGACCATGCTAATGCCTTACCTACTTTCTTTTGAAGTCCCTTGAGTTTCAATATAGGAGCCAGGCACAACTGTCTCCAGATGATACTGAAGTGTAATCATTTCTTCTAATAAATTTGCAGGAAAGGAATTTAATTTAATTTTAGTTTTAAAAAGGTTAGAGAGCATTACAGCATTATTATCCTGACTGGCATAGAAATTGGAATCACTTTGCTGAGCTGAAGTCAGTTATTTTAAGGCTGTCTTTTAGAAGCTAGCTTTTACTTTGAATTGTTCAGGTGTATTAAAGTTAATTGTTAGGGTAGGCAGTTGCAGGATTTACAAACCCAGATATAAAAAGCAAGAAGTGTTACAGGCTATAGCTTAATTGCACTGACTCTCATAGAAATTGAACTGGCTTTGCAAAACTCAATGGAATATTTCAAAGAGCTGTTAACACCTCTTGGAAAGCTTTCAGTGTGCATCTCTTCCCTAAAGCTTCCATAATGTAAGTATCAATGAAGAAGAAGGAACTAAGATCTACAAGAGACATTGTTATAGGAGGTTCAGTTGTGTTGCACAAACGGCTAGTTTCGTGTCCCTGGAGGCTTTTTCAATATACCTCAAGAGAGAGTCATACACACTCAGGCTGGATCCATCTCAAGTTTATTTGTTTGCAAACAGATCGACAAGGGAGCTCAAAGCTCAAATCCGTGTCGACCCCTAGCCACGCCCGAAGATACATTTTTATACCTCTCATGAACAAGCTCCCATTGTGGCAATCTGTGATTTGCTACAGTTTTCTACAAAGTTTATGTGCAAAGCAGGCAGTAATTAATCTGTGTTCCCACAGGAGTCAGCCTTATCGTGAACTCTGGGGTCTCCATGGAGCATGGAGTTTCCACGTGATATCTAAAGCTTTGGACACTTCCTGTACTATCTTCCCCACAAAATGACTTCCTTGATCTGACTCAATAGACTCAGGCAACAGAAATTGGGGTATTATCTTGTGGAGTAGTACTCGTGTCACCGTGGATGCGGTAGCTGTTCTTGTGGGGTACGCTTCCACCCATCCAGTCAGATGATCGATCAATACCAGCAGATAACGGTAACAAGCGGACTTAGGAAGTTCAGCGAAGTCAATCTGCCAGGCTTGTCCAGGCTAATGCGCCCACGGTCTTCCTCCCATGGGGGCTGGTGGCCTTGCGGATTTTGGGTTCACCTTTTGGCAGGTCGGGCACTGAGAGGCCACTCTCTGGGCATTGAAATAGAGTCCTGGAGCCACTATCTGATGAACTAACAGATCTCCCATGGCAG
>NW_005841888.1:1191-2903 GCF_000455745.1 Alligator sinensis | reverse complement strand
ATATAGGGGTTTGGCTTTTCCCCCATAATCGGGAATCCACAGTCTACAAAACCCGGTTAGTCCCAGGAAAGCTCGCAGCTCTTTGGGGTTTCTGGGAGCGGGCATATCCTGTATTGCTTGAATTCGATCTCTACTCAGAGCCTGAACCCCCTCCTCAATTTCATAACCCAAAAAGGTGACCTTTGGCTGGCAAATTTGAGCCTTTTCCCGTGACACCTTATACCCTTTCTTTCCCAGGGTATTCAGCAAGGATTCTGTCGCTCTCTTTCCCATCTGCACATCGGGACTTGCTATTAATAAATCATCAACATACTGCAACAACGCCACCTCAGGGTGTCTCCCTTTCCAATGCTCCAGGTGTTTTTGCAATTCTGTTCCAAAGATATGGGGGGATGAGACAAATCCCTGGGGTAACACTGTCCATAACAGTTGAGTTTGATGATACGTATCTGGGTCCTCCCATTCAAAGGCAAACAATTTCTGACTGTCTTCGTGTAGCAGAATAGAGAAGAAAGCATCTTTCAGATCTAATACTGAGAATACCTTGGCATCTGCTGGAACTTGGGTCAGAATGGTGTGGGGATTTGGAACCATAGGATGATCCACTAAAATCTTTTTGTTTACAGCTCTCAGGTCTTGCACCAACCTAAAGGAGGTGCCATCTGTCTTGGGCACCCCCAAAATTGGGGTGTTAAAGGGGGATGATCCCTCTATTAACCACCCATACTGCTTGAATTTTTCAATCAGCGGCTTCAAACCCGTGCGGGTGGCTTTCTTCAGAGGATACTGTCTCTCACACACAGGACCCTCTCCTTCTTTCAGGGGAATCTTGACTGGAGTAATGTATTTTGCCCGGGCAGGAGTCCCATCCGCCCACACACATGGATCAACATTCTCTAAAATCTCAATTCCTTTGGCTTTTAGCACAGTCTCGGCTCCTTGGAGGGCCATTTGGTAATTCGAGCCCTGTTTTACCGGCAGCCGCACAACAATTTGATCCTCACGGAAGAAGATTTCAGCTTGTAGTTTTGTTAGTAAGTCCCGCCCCAGGAGGGCTACGGGGCAGGCAGGGGGAACTACAAAAGCATGTTCCAACGTGTTATTTCCAATTTTTGTGAGGAGAGGCTTACACACAGGTAATTTAATTCGCCTTCCTTCAATGCCTTCTACAGTTACATGCTTTCCGCTTTCTTTAGCTAAAGGGGGTTTTACGGGAATCATAGAAAAAGCGGCTCCAGTATCCACTAGAGCCTCATAGTTTCTGCCACCGACCCTTATTCTCACCATGGGATCTTTCCGGGCATGGGCCCGCAGGATGGTGGTTTCAGATCCCGGTCTCCTTCAGCTTGAATCTTCCCCTGAGGAGTCCGCCCGCATCTGGCGGCCCCCCCGCTGACTTTCCTTCTGTTTGTCTTTCAGCTTAGGGCAATCCCTCTTCCAGTGACCTTTCTCCCGGCAATATGCGCATTCATCAGGCTTAAATCGGCCTGTTCCTTTCTTCTGCCCCCCCGCAGGTTTCTCCTTCCTTCCCCCACCGATATTTGAGCTTTTGCCCAAGGCAGCTGCTAACATTGTCATCTGTTTTTGTCCACGCTTTTCCTCTCTCCTCTTTGCCGCCTGATCACGATTCCCATAAAACTTATACGCAATCTCTACGAGTTCTGAAACCGGTTTGCCCGCTGCCCCCTCAGTCTTTTGCAGCTTTTTTCTTC
>NW_005841888.1:302-717 GCF_000455745.1 Alligator sinensis | reverse complement strand
AATGAGGGATTCTGATTTTTCCAATTGAATAAATCTGAGGTGTTAAAGGGGACGTAAACAAAGGCAGTGTCCCCTCCACCCGTCATTACCTCCCGCAGTGGACACTGGTAGTTTGGATTCTGATTTCGAGTTGATCTTGGTTCTTGGAGGCGGGGGCTGGTCAGACTGGAGAGCACTCCAATAGGCCTGGGGAGGATTGGGGGCAGTCAGGGATAAAGAGTCAGGTTCTGTCACATTCTTTCCCTCATACGGTGGAGGGGTTTTAGAGCGGCTTGTGCCGGCTGTTTTTTCCTGATCCTTTTGGTCTGTGCCTGTCTTAGAGTAGCTAGTGCTGGCTATCCCTTCCTGATCCGTTTGGTTTATGCCCGGCTGCGTCCTAGCCTCTGCTCTGCACCTTGGGTCCGGTGGTGGGCTA
>NW_005841888.1:0-229 GCF_000455745.1 Alligator sinensis | reverse complement strand
GTCTTTTGCCAATAACATCTTACACATCTTTCCTTTACACTTCTGTACCCATGGGGGACTGGGATTCATCACAGCACTCACCCAGCAATCTACATACGGATACTGATCCCAATGACCATCCTTTGTTATCACACTTTGTGTGATAACACAAAGTTCATTAGCCAATTTCACATCAAAAGAACCGACATCTGGCCATCTCACTCCAAATGATGGCCACTCCTCCTGACAG
>NW_005841887.1:4437597-4449990 GCF_000455745.1 Alligator sinensis | reverse complement strand
ATCAGGGCCAGGGAGTGGAGCACTTCCTGGAGTCCATGGAGCAGTTCCCCGGGAGCAGCGGAGCCTGCGCTAGCCCCCGCCCCAGCCTCCATCCCTGCTTTGCCTCACCTCAGGGAGGAGCCACTGCCTGCCCCGAGTGAGGCTCCTCCGACTCCAGGGAACTGCTCCGCAGGCTCCCCCGGCTCCGGAAAGTGCTACACTCCCTGGCCCTGACTCCATGTGTGTCCTCGCTCCCCTAGGCAATGCGGGGGAGTGGAGCAGCTCCCCAGAGCCGGCAGAGCCCACACCAGCCCCCGCCTCTGCCTCCGCCTAGGGGAGGAGCTTACCTTTACCAAGCATCCCACACCGCAGCCTAGCTCCATTCCTGGTGGGTGCGTGGCCTGAAAAAGTTTGTGTGCAGCCAAACTTTTACTTGTGCGCGGCCGCACACGTGCGCACCTTAGAGGGAACCTTGCCCAGGTTACACACAATTTCATTCAGATGCTGTCAAACTTTACAGACTTGCAGAAAGGCACTCTGCTAAAGCCCTTCCCTTCCTTCCTTATACTTTTCTTTGTCCCAAACTCAAATCAGTTGTCAGTGATTTAGAGATATGTGTATGTGTATGTAAATGTAGCCCAGGTAACTTGGGTATATACTCCCCTTCTCCAATTGAAGGGGCCCTCTGCTTTGCTGCCTTGTGCAGCCCCAGGAGCGGCACCCCTCCCCCTGCCCCTTCCCTAGTCCCAGCCTCACTCCCTCCCTCTCTCACCGCCATGGGAACCTATCCCTATTTATTACACTGTAAAGTGGGTTTGCTATATGTGAATTTGATTTATGCACTGTTGTCCGGGAACACATGTACCGTGTAAATCGAGGGAAACCTGTGCTATAACATGGATCAAGGGGGTCAAGTTCTGTGGCTGCCTGGTCTTACTGCAGTCCTCTGCTCACTGCAATCATTGCATTGAGAGGCTGCAAGTCTTCTGACTTCACGTTGAATCGCCATGAGGACTGCGATTGTGCTCAGTTCATTACCGCTGGATTTGTTAGCAGTTGTGCTTTTCACCAAACCTACACACAGGATAGTCATGTATGTTGATTAATGTTTAAACAAACACTTACCTTTGAGAAACCCTAACTGTACACTGATAACTCATTTCCCCTCCATGCAACATGTTGTATTTTTAGTATTAAATATACATATCCAAAGCTTAACTGCTTTTGCTCTTACTTGCCAAGCAGTAGGTCTGACAAAAATACACCTCCCGTTCTGTGGAGTTTACTGGGTGTCTCAAGACGATGGAAGTGGAGAACCAACACTAAAACAATTAATCATACATTTGCAGTACCAAATTAAGGCTCTTCTCCATGGGGGGAAAACATGCCAAATATATAATAAAGTGTCTTCTTTTGCTTTTGGGACTTTAGGCATCCAGTATTGAAACAAAACAGGAATGGATCAAAAATATCCGGGAAGTCATTCAGGAAAGGATTATCCATTTGAAAGGAGCTTTGAAGGAACCAATCCAGCTCCCCAAGACACCAGCAAAGCAGAGAAACAACAGTAAAAGGTAACCTCCATCTTGCCAGCCCGCCTTCTCTGATGTGTTGTGTGTCCAATTTCTGTTGGGATTACTTACTTCACCAGAGCAGGTGTGCTCCCATTAGTCATTTGAATAGAGGATCTGTAAACAGCTTGATCTGTACAGATGAAAAAAATAAAGACTGTTAGTTGAGCTCTTTCCAAAACACACTGGGGGCACTTAAACTAGAGCTTATTGAACGAGCTTTAGTTCAAGCGCCCCCGCCTCCATTTTGAAGTGTGGGGGCACTGATACATGAGACACAAAGGCTGGCTGGAGCATGCTAATTAGCAGCTCTGAAGTGCTGTAATTACAATGCATTGGAGCAGCCTCCCCGTATGTGTATAAACACCCTTCATTTTTCCCTGGATATGGGGCAGGCAATTATTTTGGGCGGAGGAGCACTTTCTGAGTTTGGCAAGCCATCGAGGACTGCATGACAGGCAGCCAGAGGCAGATAAATATTAATTTTCTAAATTTTTTTAGGGGCCCTGTGGGGTGGATAGAATGGCCTGGAGGGCTGCAGTCGACCTGTGGGCTGCATTTTGCCCACCCCTGCACTGATTTTACTTAGAATTTATACTGCAGTTAAACCCACTTTCCACAAATTTGGCTATTTTTCTGTTGGTGAAATTCTGGAAATTCATGAAAACTTTTTGTGTGGGAGCTAGCCAGGCAACTTTTATGTAAAAATATGTACCATCTCCCTAGTCCCAAACTATTTGCTAATGAATTAACTGCTAGAACAGAATATGAATTCTCAATTAAATCAAAGGATATTTCTTGTGCTGATGTTGCCCCAAGCAGATTGTCACAATCAAGTATCTGAACAAAGGAAAAGAATACACAGTTTCTTGTGCTGCTTGTCAGTGAAAAGCATAAGTATATGGATGGACTTGAGAATATTCATATCGCTATCAAGGATGAGCTGGTTTAGACACTGAGAAATAACAAGACTTTCCAGACAATTTTGAATACTTGATTAGATAAATTATATGAATTAAACCATTTCCAGTGTTGTGCTAATGAAAGCTCCCTCCCACAGTTAAGATCCTCAAAAATAGACCCTATGAGACATACAGAAGCAGTATGTTTTTGTTCTTTACATGGCCCCTATCACAGTGGGATTCGAGCATCTCATAAATATTAGTGTTACTGTCATAACTTCCCATGACCTTGGCTAGTGCTATTATCCTCCTATTAGAGATGTGGAACCGTGCACCCAAAGGCAAAGTGATTTGCTCAAGGTCCTCCAGGAACTCGGTGGCAGAGCTGGAAAGTGAACCCCAGATTAGCTCCTAGGGGCTTGGATCATTTTTCTCGTCACAGACTTTTGTGAGATTATGCAAGGATTTAGGAGTTCTCTTTTGCGGCCCCAAGTCATGCCAAATGTAGCAGAGCTTTCAGGAGAAGGATTGTTTCTTGAATACTTGTTTCAACAAAGACATTCTTCAAAACTGAGAGCGGCAGAGAAACCAGAAATGCAAAAGAAAAGGAATTTCAGGCAAGAAAGAGATGCTCCCTGCCAGCGAGACTGATCATATTTTCTTTATTTATCGTCGGAAAGACAATCCTATCATCTTCATGGCTTATTTTTAAATCCCTGAAAATGTGGGTTACCGTGAGGCTGCAGAAAGGCCGTTTCCCTGCAGGGTAACAAACATCAATGCTATAATTTGGATGACTTGTTTTGGTTAAGTGAGAAATCTAAGTTGAGTGAAATATCTGCCTTGCACCTTCATTATGGAGCTATTCCTAGGAACATGGGCCTTGGCTGCTGTAAATATTCAAGCAATGGCCACTCTGCTTCCAACAACCTAGTGATTATGTGCTAATCCTAACCCTATGGCAGAAGCGATGTCATTTTAAATTACACGGCGGGTAGGAACACAAACTCTATCAGTGGGGTAATCTTTGCACCAATCTTGCTCTAATGTGCTAAGTCGGCACTTCTCAGGTCCAGCTACAACGATTTATGCTCCTCGGGGCTAGTGTAAACCAGGTTGTTTTCCCATTGTCTCCCTGCAGAGATGGAATAGAAGATGTGGACAGCCAAGGAGATGGTAGCAGTCAGCCCGACACCATTTCCATTGCATCCAGGACCTCGCAAAACACAGTGGACAGTGATAAGGTAGGCTTTACCTCTGAACATACACAGAAGTCATTTTCCCCAGGGCAATTTAGGATAAAAGTCAAATAAAAGACAAAAGGACATCACCATTGTGTGGGGCTTTTAGCTGCAATTACAGCTGTGAATCCACTTGCTGAAATAGTACAGGCTAGCCTATGAAGGCATTCCTCATCACTGTTGTGGTACATTGTTTGCTTCCAAGCACTGGTGTCTTTGAAGCACAGCTTCTGCCAAGACTTTGAGTTTGAATTGGCTCTAAAAAAATACAGCCCACAGCTTTTTATTTTTTTCTTATTAGCACTGTGCCAAAGTGAGGCAGATTGTCAGCCACCAGGAAGCGTGTTATCTTCCATAAATCCCACCTGAGCTCCAGTAAATGCTGTTGGAAGGACCACGGGTGCACAGGCAGCAGTAAATGTAATGAGATGACATGCTGGGGCAACTAACACTCCAGTTTTGAGACTCATGTCCAAAGAGAACGATGCTAGAATCCATTCCTCTTGAACATATGGTAGAGCACATTGATAGCACTTTTGTGGCTCATTATATTCCATTATAATCCTGTATATTGTTGGCTTGTGTGTACGATCTGTTGTCCTATTTATTGAATGATCTGAGGATTTACATCCCACTATGAGGACTGATATTGGTATGTCACCCTAATTCTTCCCTCTGTGATCTCCAGCTGCACTTCCAGTCACTCAGAAGTCTCAGTGTAGAAGCACTCATTCAACAGAAATGTAACATTAATAAGCAGGTATTCAAGCTCACCATTGTTGCAGTTCTTGTATCCGTCAAGAGATTTATCCCTGTTTTTACAAATGCAAACGGGCAAAAGAGTGCTTTTTCCAGGATCACCCAGAGTTGGATCTTTTTGTCAGTGGTTCAGTTAGGGTGCCAGTGATGTTAAGCAGAAAGTGCTTTTGCAGCTGTAGACCTTGTATTTGTGACTGTCAAGCTCACAACTGAGCTCTGGTACACCTGAGCTGGGCCTGGAAACATGAATGAATTGTAAATGAATAACCTTTATACGCAAGTCCCAAGGTAATAAGTTATGTTTTCCTCATAGGCACAATCCAATGTAGCTACCTTCTTTTTCCACCAGTAATGCAAATCAGATGATAACGTAGCCTGTCCATGTTCCAAAGGCCCTTGTAAACCTGCACAAATACTTTGTCGGGTGGTGGAGAATATTGTTTTACTTCTTTGCTTTACACATATTTGGTTCTGCAATTCTGCACAAGAAGGCAGTTCCTTCCAAATGCAATTCATCTGTGTTATTCTTGAGGAAGGATCTGATTTAGCAAAGCAATGGAGCGCATGTTTAAGTCCTAATGTGACTTAGGGATGTGCATACAGTTAAGTACATGTTCAAGAGCACTGCTCAGTAGGAAGAGGTCTAAATCTAAGTATGCATTTAAGGCCATGTCTGCACAACCTATCGTGCCTACTGGTGCCTCCAGACATGCTGTGTTGCTCCATGAAGGCTGCCTCTCAAACTCGAAGCAGAATAAACACTCAGTGCAGTGGTCTAGCACAGCAGTTTTCAACCTGTGGTCTGCAGACCCATGAGGCTCTGCAGACTATGTCTAAGGGCTCCATGAAAGAAGACTATGATCAATTAGAAACAGCTGAATACCCACACTTACACTTCAAAGGGTCCACACCTCCATTTGAAATTTCCAAAGGGGTCCACACCCCCATTCCAAAATTTTTAGGGGTCCACAAATTAAAAAAAGGTTGAAAACCACTGCTTTAGTACTACTGAAGGATGGGAGGAATTAGCTCACCCCTAAATTAACCCACCCGCAGTACTATGCAGACCTGGCTACTGTGTGCATAGCTTCAAAGTGCAGCATGCTTAAGGGTGCTGCCAAGAAAAAAGTCAGTTTACAGTGTAGACCTTGCCTCAGTGCTTTATTGAATCAGAGTTGTAGACTCAAAGCCAAGCCCCACTAAAGGGTTTTGATCCTTGATGTTAAGGATGATAAATTGTGGAAGCGAGAGGAAAAGGATTTAGCTTCTGCCTTGCTCCATTAAGGCACCCATGTTCTAAGGAAATTGGATAAACCTCTCCATTTCACCCCTTTTCACTTTTTCCACATCCTGATATGTTAAAAAACAACCCTTTGAGCCTGAATCTGGACCTGCTGTCAGGAGCTTCTGGGTAAGGAGATCCCAAAGCAATACCAGGGCTTAGCCCTTCTAGTACTGACCAGTCTGAAGTAGGAAACTTTCCCAGAGCTTGTGGGATTTAGCCTGGGGTTCTAAATAGACCAACGCACCTCACGTGTGGGTGTTTGTCTCGTAGGAGATCTGACGTGAGGCCATGATTCATAGATGTTAGGGTCAGAAGGGACCTCAGTAGATCATCGAGTCCGACCCCCTGCCTTGGGCAGGAAAGAGCGCAGGGGTCAGACGACCCCAGCCAGGTGCATGTCTAGCCTCCCCTGGAAGCCCATTCCAGATTCTGGCAACCCTTACTGTAAAGAAGTTCTTCCTGATGTCAAACCTAAATCTGCTCTCCATCAGTTTGTGGCTGTTGTTCCTAGTTACTCCAAGGGGTGCCCAGGTAAACAGAGCATCTCATATTCTCCTATTCCTTGCTTCCCCCGACCCCACCTCACCCAATGAATTTGTAGGCAGCCACAAGATCACCTCTCAGCCTTCTCTTGCGGTAGAACTGGAAAGTCTTGGTTTCTATTCTTGTGTGAATCTCTAGTGAAAGGGGTAGTGGTTGGAGAGACTGAGGCTAGGTTACCCAGCATTGTGTAACACAAGTTGGGTAGCACAGATCAAAGATAATTCTGCCTTGGAGTAACGTCAGTTTGAGCTGTCTAATGAGATCTTAAAGAAGCTGGAACTGCCTTCAAGTGTGATCCCAGCACACTGGTATAGCTCGTGTCACTTGAGCACACTTTGTAACACATGCAATATAATTAATTCACAAGCTGCAGATAACAGCCCTACTCAGGCCCCAATATGTAATACCATTTTTAAAAATGATGTTCAGCCTTACTACTCTGCGGGCCAGATGAGTGGTGCATGGGTAGCGTCAGTCTAGCTGGATCCAGTTGGTGTGCAAGGTTGGTTTTCGGCTGTGACCCTGCATGCCAGCCTGGCTCTGCGTGCCACCTCTACTGGTGGTGTGACCCCATGTGCTGTCTCCAGCCCTGTGCGCCAGATCAGGTCCCGCGCACAAGCTCAGCCCCATGTACTAGATCTGAATGCGAAGTAACCTCGCATGCCGGCCATGGTCGCCAATCCAAGAAAACGTTTTACTGACAATCTGCAAATTTTTGACTGACTCTCCCTATGCCTGAAGGAGGGTGTTTGTACCCGAAAGCTTGCAGAGAACATTTTTTCCAACTATTTAGTTGGTCTAATAAAAGATATCACATCTACCCAAAGAACTTTTTACTGTCACGGTTTTACTAATCTGCGTTACATAATGTAAGCATAACTGTTTTGCCATGCTCTGGCCTGCCAGGCCCCAATTAGAAGGGCGGGTTTCTAATGTAAGGGTTTAAAAGCAACCATAGTAAAAAAGTTAAAAAAAAAAAAAATTGGTTGTCACTAACAAGTTTGCCATAAAAAAGTTTTAGGTTGGCAACCCTGTTTAACTGCAGTTTTATTCTGTGCTACTCCCAAAGGTCCCTTACTAGCCTCCATACCTTGATGTGCACCCTACAGCATGCTCCCTCCTACAGCTCACCTTCCCCCCACAGTTTTACTCTCACTGGCCCTGCTCTCCTTATCCCAGCACAGACCCCTGAAGAAACCTACATGCAACCCAGCAGTAGTGTAGGTAACCAGCAGGATTCAGCAGCAGGAGCAGCATTGGGCTGGTGGGAGGGGTCTACAAACCACTGGGAGAAAGAAGCCCCCCTCCCATTCAGACACCAAGTGGTACTGCTGTGCTCAGTCTGTGCTTCAATGATGCCTCCAGCTGCTTTCCCACCATGGAACCTCAATCAGCTCCAGCTGCTTAGAGTTTTTAAGAATGGCTCAATTATTTTTACAGATTTTATGAACAGCCATTTTCAGCCTGCTTCTTTCTCTCTGGACCTGTAGGGAGGCAAATGGGCCACATGACAATCTGGCCCATGGGCCGGAGGTTAAATGCCACTTATCTAAAGCATTGGTTTAATCACTTTCCTTAAGCTTACAGTTAACGTTCATTTTTTTCCTTTTTGTTGAAAGAGATCATTTCCGCCGCCTTATTAGTTTCAGCCTGGAAGCCAAGTTTTTAGAGCTCCTGTATACTGGTGTTTTGTTGCTTTCTGGTTGGGAATGCTGATACAATGGCAAGTCCAACAGCCTGAGAAATCATTTTTGATTTCTCTATATATTAAAGAGTAACAATAAGCAGCAGGGCTATTGTAGGGCCTGGATTTGGCATTGGTCTATGGGTCAGAAGAACTGGATTCTGTTCCGGGTCCTGTCACGCACCCATTGTGCAGAGGAAAACTGGAAAACATGAACCACAGAGGTTCAAAAACAAGATGGCTGAATAAAAGGACACCACCTTTCTTATTTATAAATTCTTGAGATTATTTTCAAGCCGGTTTCCTGATTTTTGGGCGCTGTTATTGATCATGGCTAGATAAACTAGACATGTGTTTAAATCAGTGGGAGCCAAATGGCTACTAATTAGCCCCACACCATCCCCAAGTGCCGTTGTGATCCCCTTCCACTGCCCAGGCTGCTGCTCTGCTTTCTGCACCCTGACCTATCTGCCACCGCATTGCCTGGCTCCTCCCATATCTGCCAGGTCCCATGGCTGCACATGCACAAATGGCTTAAATAGCTTCCCTGGTTTACATAACTTCTTGAATACAACCCCTGGTCCTTAATATTGTTTTAACAAGCTTTTTTTTAAAATTGGATTTGATCTTAGAAGAAATAACATATAAATGTTTAAAATGAGTATCCCTAAGCTACAAATGTGTTGTCTTTTTATTATATGCTATATAGAAGAGAAAAAACCCTGGAATTTAAAGTGACTGTATAGGTAAACCACCTTTTTCAGGTAAGCCTATAATCTAAAGTATTAAAACAAAATTATCTTTTGGAAAAAAATGTTTTATATTGCAAAAGTGGATTCTCCTTTCTCTGAAAGCAAAAACAACAGAAGCCTTACAATGTGGTAGCAACCAGAAGGCACTCTGAGGGTGTCTTTACACATGCTCCAGGGTGGGCTGGAGGTGCTTTTATTAGAGCAGCTCTTGTGAGCTGTTCTAACTAGAGCACCCACAGCATCACATGTATTTAGTGTCCCATGCTTCAAAGTGGCAGCAGGGAAGCTTTAACTAAAACTTGTTCAACGAGTTTTAGTTAAAGTGCCCCTACTGCCATTTTGAAGCACAGGGACGCTAAATACATCCGATGCGGAGGCTGCTGGAGCTAATCGAGCCTGTTCCGACACATGCTAATTAGTATGCATTGCAGCGGGCAGTGGGCACATATATAGGTGCCCTGAATGTCTGCCTGAGTCAGACCCTGTATAACCTGCCATGCCAAAATGTCTTCATTACCTTCAAAAAGGCCCTCGAGTTCTGCTTTTCTTTGATATCATAAGCCTGACCAACAAACTCTATGAAAGCCTTTCATACAGTGCAAACCTTGCCATATTGATGTCAGCAGAACCAACATTTTACCTTCCAGAATTAGCTTCATAGTGTGACAGTCACCAAGAAACATGCTAACACAAAGGGTGTTCTTTTTTGCTTAAGTGACTGATTTACTGGCTTGAAGAATTGGCTTTTTCTGGTCCGGTTCCTAATGAATTAATCTCCTTTCCCCGCTTGGAGGTAGGTGGGACAGGAATGTCCTCACCCCCTCATGTTGTTTTTGGATGTGGATAAAACTCCTTCAATGTGAACTAGAAAGTTGAGACTCTGTACAGATAAATATACAATGTATGCTTTAGATCTTCATATAGAAAATGGCCTCAGTCCAACTACCCATCTTTTGGAAGAGCCGTTAAGACTGAAGTATTTGCACAGCGGGGCCAACCTTTTTGGCATGTTTCACAAATTCAGCCCCACAACCTCTCCATGTGCCAGTCGATCCCCCTTCCCCTGCTCAGTCCATGGCTCCGCTTTCTGCTCTGTGCTCCTCTGCTACCCTGCTTTTTGTTCTCTGCGCTGTGCTCCCTGCCTGATATACTTCTCTGCTTTCTGCTCCCTGCTCTATCTGCTGCTGCGCTGCTTATTCCCCTGCGATCTGCTGCATGCCACACACACAGGCTGCCTGTGCCACCCCCACACCGGGCCCTCTGGCCCGTGTGGCCCCAGCCATACCACAGGTTAGCCACCTCTCTTTCAGCCTCCTCTGTCATCCCCACCTGCGGTACTGTATAAATAACAGTAAAAAGGAGAATAATTTTTATTTGCCATTTATTATTATATAGTACATATTTTTACGAGGGAAGGTAATTTGATCATTGGCACAACTTACCTGGGGGCTTGTAGTTGAAGTCTTTCAATCAAGACACTATTGCTCAAACAGATGTTATGGCTTCAAGGCAGGCATTACTGGATGAAGTCATACGATGTGTGTTATGAAGGTCAGACTGAATTATTATAATGATGCCTTTGGGCTGCAAAACCTATAATTTCAGTGATTGTGATGCTTCTTATAGGACTGGAGGTGTTAACCTTGGTTTCCCTGAAAAACCCTTCAGGCAAAAATGTTCTACTTGCCCAGCTTCTTGCACGAGATACAAAGAGTTATTTGCCTCTCACTTTCTGCCTTAGACCTCAACCCTAATCAGATGCTTAAATCCCATTGTCTTGTGCAGAGTTGGCATTAAAGTTGAGTTCGTGCTTAAGTACTTTCTTACATATGCGTGTGTCCGTCAAAGGGGGTCTTAACTGTTGTCCAATATCATAGTGGAAACATGATTCCACTGTACATTTGTACACATGGTGCATTTGTACACAGGGTGTACAGCATATGCATTTCTATAAATGGCAAACTGTGCATCAGTGCTGAGAAAATGGTGGTGGTGTGCTTTTAAACTAAAACACATCAAAGGTATGTTAGGTCAAAAGCACACCACCACCATTTTCTCAGTGCTGACGTGTGTTTCACCATTTATACAAATGCTTGTGACCCATTGCCAGGTGTGTCAGCTCATGTGCGGAGGGAGCAGACAAATGTATGCCTATTAAATGTCCAGTGTGCTCAAAAGCTAGCTAACTAATTTCCAAACACACATAGCCACTGCATTTCAATAGCCAGCAGCATTCTTGCTGTATCTCAGTGGTGGGCAGAATACAGCTGACATACTGGATCTGGCCTGCTTAGTGTTTCTTTGCAGCTCATGGCAGGTCTCTTGGTCCTGCCCAGCCCAGACATGGGGGTGCAGCTGGTCCCACTGCCCCCAGATGCAGAGGTGCTGCCTAGCATGGGGCACAGCCCATCCCATCCCCGCACAGGGTTCTCAGGCTCGCCAGGAGCTGTGGTCCACAGGACTGGACAGTGTGGCAGCAGGGAGGGGGTGGTGTGACAGCCAGACTCAACTTCATGGCATCCCTCATGGTGGCAGCTCACTCTGTCCTCACACTGCTGGCTGCCACTGCTAGTGTCTCCACTACCACTGCCAGCCCCAGCCCCAGTGCCCAGGCACCCCAGCCCATTCACCCTTCACCCACCAGCAGGTGTGTTGGATGGAGTGGGCAGGCAGGTGGGATCGCCCTATGGGCAGTGTGCGCTCAGCTGTGAGATGGGGCCATGGGTAGGTGGGAAGTGGTATCTGCCCAGCTGAGTGTGCCCTGCCCGCAGGGGTCCCTGGCCAGCCTCCATGCAGAGCCCGCCTGCTCCACCTCGTGCCCTTGGCAGTGGGTGCAGGGCAGATGGGCCTGGGGCTGGATAAGATCAACTGGCATCTCCCCAGCCTCGCCTTACTGCTGTGCTAGGTGGTATAAACAACCGTGACGGGTCAGCACCCCCTGGCCCTCAACAGGTCACCAAAATGCCTTAAATAACCCTCCAGCCCAAATATTTGCCCACCCCTGCTCTATTGCCTACTTCACAGGGCTACATAAGGGAAATCATTGCATTTACTAGATTCTGGCATCACTAAACTAAGATATACAGAACTGCATGAGTGAGAGCTGCTGCTTAGCATGAAAGTTAATCCATAAATTGTTGTTAGGTTATAAATTGTGTTCAACTCAATTAAAATGCCTGAGATCAAAGTTAAAATGCCAAAAGCATTTAGTTCAGGATGAAGCCAGAGGATACTAAAGCCCGGCAGTGTGACAAGAATGTGAAGCCTGTGTGCATGACTGGAAGGAGCAACACAACACCTGCCAGCAGAGCAGAAGTTTTATAAAGCAACATAGCTTCTTAAACTATTGGCTTCACCAGCTGGAAGTCAATGACCCACTTTCACTGATGCTTTTTAGAAACCTGCTTGTGAGAAGCAGGGAGCTCTATATTGCTGATGGCTGTTTCCTAAAAGTCACTGAGCCAAAGTCTGGTCTCTTGAAGTAGTGTACATCTGGTGCATCTCCTCCTGCCTCAGAGCCAACTTTGGCCTGCTTTTCCTATGCTGGGAAGTGAAGAGTGATGTTCTCCTGCCTCTGGTATGTACAAGAGGATATGCCTGTCTAAAGAGATAAAGCTTCAAAGCAGAGCCCGAGTGGAAATGTAGCGATGCAGACGAGCAGAGTGCCAGGGCCTGTG
>NW_005841887.1:4422683-4437566 GCF_000455745.1 Alligator sinensis | reverse complement strand
GCAGCATTTTGAATTCTTCTTTTCCTCTGGGTCATTGTATGCTGTAGTTTTAATAGCTCGTAACTGTTTTTAGCGCTTGTCAAGCTCTACCATCAGATAATAATTAGTACTTTCCATTGCATTTGAATCTTCCAATTGCTGTGCAGCATATACGCGGATAAGTATTATCACACAGACACCCGGAGAGGTGTTTTTCTACAAATTGCTTTCAGCTAAATTCTGAGCCGTGCTGAGGACCCAGCAGGTGTCTCTAGGAAGGGGCGCTGTAGAGAAGCCAGTTGTGGCTTCGCAGTTCTTTGGCTGCATCTCTGGTGAACCCAGCCAGCCTAAGTGTGGCGTAGCATAGCCTCAAGGCCACCCGTGTCTGGCCACTTGAGAGCATAACACCCACGAAGCATGGCAGGACTTGGGCCATGTCCCCTGCCATCACTGATCTGTCTCTGTCAGTGGCTCCAGGCAGGGAGGAAGCTCTGACAGCAATGCATCTGCAGGGGACTCAGTCCCACTGGGGGATCCTCCACCCAGGAATATCCCATTTCCTTTTGTGCTAACAGAACAGTGAAATGGGGCCTGGTGTCAAGAGTGAATCTCAGCATATTTAGAAAGACTGTATACCAAGAAATAAGTAGGCAAAAACAAGCAAAAATCATGAACTAGATCTTGGTCAGTTAAAATCCCCAGTGCAACTTAGATGAGGAACGACAACTGGGAAAAAGTCAACTGGAAAAACATTGTCTAATATCAGCACTCAGCAGTGCATGGCTACATTCAAGAAATCCAGAAATAGCAAAAACAGGAGGTATGAACCTCTGTTACAGAGAAGGAAACTAAGGGAACAGAAGCAACTTCATTGACGTGGCAAAGCATTGACACGGCTCAGATTAGAGCGCAGCAATGCCTGTCTCCCAGATATCTGCTCATACTGCTCTCACTACCGCTTAGCTGACAGCTTAATTTCTAGTAAGGTCTCCAGCTCTACAGAGCAGGAGTCCGGATTCTACTGCCAATCTCCTACGGCTGGGCTGTCAATAAAATGTGTCCTTCAAACGATGGGCAGGCGTTTTGGAAGGAACTAGTTCCATTGGATCATCTTGTCCTGCCTGTCATTGCCCCCAGACGTGCAGTACCTACTCGGAGAAGAGTAATTTAGGTATTAACCAAATCTCCTGTCCTGCTGGTACAATTCTGGCGCCATCTGTGAGGTTCCCTGTGCTACCGTTAGGTCTTTTAAATTTCTCCGTGCCTGCAAGATGATTTCCACTGAATCAGTGTGAGTTTCTGCACAGGAGACACCCCTCTCCTGCAGGTTGGGAAGATGAGACGTGTAGACGCTCTACAGCATTTATGCATATGTAATGTATATAGCACTTCATCTGAGTCTCCCAGAAGGACTCTTATGGTATTTGAACCATGAATCTGTACTGCTGGAAAGCATACATATCCTTTACCATGGGAAGTAGTGGGTAATGGCCCTTATGGGAGCTAACAGATGTGTGGGGAGTTGGAAAAAGCTATGTCACTTCCAGGAAGCCTAACCAAGGAGGATATTATGGATATACCATTTCAGGAATGCTGTGAAGGAATCCACTCTGGGTTTTACATTAGGCCAACGGTATCGTTGGAAGTCGGAAGTTTTGCTCTGTAGATTTAAAATCAAAACAAATATTCACTTTAATACAGAATATTAGGTGTTCATTGAAGCCTTTTCTAGTATTCTGGAGTCCTGTGAGGAGTAGTATATATATACGTGGTGAAGCTGTAGAGCAGGGGTGGGCAAAATGTGGCCGGGGGGCCAGATGCGGCCCACCAGGCCCCTCTATCCGGCCCGCGGGGCCCCTATCTGCCCTGGGCTGCCTGTCATGCGGCCCTTGATGGCTTGCCAAAACTCAGTAAGCGTCCCTCTGCCCAAAATAATTGCCCACCCCTGCTGTAGAGACTCTAGAAAACATCTTTCTGTAGTCTTTGTGCTTTATTTCTTGGTGCGACAGAGAAGGGCCGTGATCTTATATAAACAACTAATCGTTCTGTTTCCTCTCGATGAAGCCGGTACCGAACATCGGTGGGCAGGGAGCATCGTGGCTATGGCATAATCTCGCAGCTGACTAATAATAAGCTGAAGTCCGGGGTATAGTACATCAGGTAAAATGATTGCTTCCTGTTGAAGTGAGCTGGGCACCTTAAATTAGGATAAAGAAGAGGAGAGTGAAGTCTGACCTCTGGGGCTATGGCCTCCTGTCTTTGGCCTTGTTGAGTCTGTTTTCAGCTACCACGCTGCCTTCTAACTATCCCTTCTGTGGAGAGAGGAGACTCCAACAGCTATAATAGCCACCAAAGGAATACCCTTCCATGAACCATTTTAGCATGTACTTATTTGCCTCCATATAATGCTTCTGGGGCATGTCCACACATGCATTAATGCACCCAGCACGCTTTGTTTAGGCTATTCTAACACTGTAGCAAAATGCTTATCTTATCGGATAATAAATTGTTCAGCCAGGCATCCACATCTCGGCCCGGTGTGGTGTCATTCTCTTCACATCTCTCCTGCTCTTAGGAGGCCGCCACCAAATGCTTGCTCTTCTGCTGTAAGTAATTTGAATCCTAGCTACGAATCCTGCAAATCCTACTCTTTTTTGAGCAAAAAAGACCGTGGGGGGGACCCATACAGCTGGTGGATGGGGAGAATTATTTTTTACCCTTGTTAGTAATACCTTGTGCATTTGCTCACACTTGAGCCAGCCTGTCTTCACAATTTTTGTCTAGTTCCTGATGTCAGGTAATCATCCTGCAGTTAGTTCCTTCTGCCTTTTCCAGGATAGAAGTTAGGACTTCCCACTTTACCCTGTTAGGCACCCAGCCCTGCCAGCACTGCTGGATCTGTCTGGTGGGCTATATGTTTCTGGGCAGTCTCAGCCTCCATTGTTAAAGGCTCTCAGTGCTTCTGGAGACAGGCTTTAAAGTCTCAGAGGGAAATGTAATCTGTTGAGATAGACAACATAAAGTCAAGGCATCCTTTAGATTTTGTCTAAGCCTAATACAGGACTTGCTGGGACATGTGTGTCTCGTAGACTTTATTCACAGAGGTGCATAGCGCCATCAGGGTATCCTCACCCTGGAGCTGGTCAGAGCAGGTACAAGACTCCTCCGCACAGAGCCAGGACAAGGCCTGTGCTTTGATCAGGTCCAACCTGACTATTACGGGGGGCTTCAATGATACACAAGCTTTCTCCCAACCTTCTCTCCCAGGCTAAACATTGTCATGTTAGAGAGAGACTAAAGGATGTTTTCTTGACCTATGGAACAAAGACACTTCTTGCATCTAATTGTAGCTTCATTATACATAACGTATTATTTGTGCTAATACTTACAGGGGTTATGTCTTCTAACTTGCCACCTACATGTGCAATCAGTTGAACCATTCCCCGATCATGAAGGCCACTATCTTGTGAAGCGAAGTGAAGGATCCTGTCCTACCGGTGCCCCATTCTCTCCCTTCTCTCCGTGTTCTTCCTTACACGTTTTCTAATGAGTTGCAAACTATTCCCCTTGGTCCCTGGGGTACCACAGGAGAGTCCACTGTAAAAAGCTTCACATTCTCACAGGGCACAGACACATTATTCGAAGTAGTCAGCTCATCTTCCCCGTTGTAGCTATTTATGCTGATTCCATTGAGACCGTTGCAATGCCAGAGAAAATGCAAACAAGTCCAAAATTGAAAGGAGATTTAGGTTTATATTTTCCCTCTGCGCATAATGTTCTTCTGGCTGATGGCTTTATAGTCATTTTGACTCTTCTGATATCTTGCCAACATTTTCGAACAGCTGGCTACTGCGAGATGTCAGAAGACTGAGCCTGTTTCTGCCTTCAGACATCTGTGGTTGCTGTAAGCAAAGCCTGGAAACACTCTGGATTCATAATTATAAAAGAGGTTTATGCACTTGTAGTGAAAAATATCAGTGAGCATATGTGAGGAGCAAGAATAGGAAGGGGATGTGGACAATCCAGTACACTGTGGATTTCCCTAGTTCAACAATGACTTAATCTTTTTCTTTTTTGGTCTGTCGTGAAGGGTTCATGTTGGGTTAGAAACAAAAGGGACGGTCTAAAAAATCTTGGCTGTTAATCGTCCTTCCTATCATCTGCATTTGATACAGAGTGGAGATATGGATGAGCTTCTCATCAGCCTGATTATCTTGAGTAGAACTGGCCAGAAAGTTTAATGCCAGCTTATTGAACCTAACATTGTAGAAAAGTAGGGCTGGAAGGGATCTTCAGGGCTCATCCCATGCTTGAAGCAGGAACTGTTTCATTCAGGCATGCTCCTGTGGAAACCTTACCTGGATCCTTGGTAAATCTGGCAGGGAAATGGTAGGCCGGGAGGGTAGAGAGTCCCCATCCTGAAGGGCAGATGCACCTGGTTTCTAGCCCCGGGAGTAGCTGGCAGGTGACCTTGGAGCCTCCTTGAGGTGCTGAACGATGCTGATGTTGACAGCTGGCCTTCGCAGTGAAACTTGACAAAAACACCAATTCCAGGAGCAGCTGCAGGATCTGTGGAGTTTCTGGTTCCCTGCCAATTTTGAGAAATGTTTGACTCAGAAGAAAACCAAAAAAAAATAAAAAAAAAATCCAGTGAACTGGAGAACTTGATTTTTCAACTCTAATCCTCCTCTTGTACCTTTGGATTCTGGGACACCAACTATGTCCTACCCCTTTCTGTACCTACAACACCGAGACAATCGCAAAGAGGGCTGTCACAGGACAGGTCCCGTTCCAGGAGTGCATGTGCTAGGGTGGGGGTCGGCAACTTTTTACTAATTCCCCAGCCACTGCCACGGGCCACCAGTCCTCTGCTGCCACCCCAGCTGTCCCGGGCTGCTCTCTTGTCTCCATCAATAAATGTGGTGCCAAAAAGCATGGCAATCAAGAATTTGGATTGGTTCATTTGGCAATGGCCAAAAGCAGAGGTTGCATGGGGAGGGCGGGGGTCAAGAAAGCAGAGCAGTGATGGCTGGATCGGCAGCAGGGGATCAGTCCACCACGAGTAAAATGCAGAGTGGAGAATATGGGCTGGGTCAGTAGGATGAGTGGCAGCAGGGGTCAACGTACTGGTAGTAAAACTTGGAGTGGATCAGACCTCTGTAGGCTAAATTCAATCTCTTTGCAAGCTGGATCCGACTCACGGGCTATAGGTTGCTGACCCTTGTGCTAGAGAGATGGAGCAGGAAATGTACTTCTTCATTCTCTTATACACAGATAGTGCTTCCTCGCAGCCATGGATGGAAGCTTTGCTAATCGCACTCATGGATCAGATGGCTTTTGCTGGAAATACTTCTATATCTCCTTCCTCCACCTCTAATTTATTCACCTCTCAAAAGAGCACATTGATAATAAAACACGGTGGTCACTGTGGGTGGGTGCAACCTGTAGGTTGCTGGGGGAGTTTTTAAAAAGTCCCAGCCTTCTTGTGGAGTCTGATCCACTTCATTTTTATTTGAGTTGTAAGATAATTCCTGTCTTTCAGGAACAATGAGCTTGGGCGAGTCTCATCAAAGGCAGAGAAAACTTTTCACTCTGGTTTCTTATCTAGTGGTTGAATTGTAGCCAGTGGCTGTTCAGTGTTTCATCCCCACGTCCCTGGCTTCATCAGTGAGCTGTACAGTAGTAACGACGTTGTAAAAAAACATCAAAGCTAAAACGTAGGGAAGTGCAAAAGGAAGTTTTGCTACTTGTTCCTTCTTTACTTTGTCTACTAGGATGAGAGATGAATAGTCCCAGGTTTTAAATATGTAGCATAAAAAGAAATCTTGTGCACTCTGTTCCCTGGTTCAATTATTTCTAATGGTGGCCTAATATATTCAGTCCAGAATCTTTTTCACTCAGATTTCTAGCTGTATAGGTTTTGCTTTTTTACACAATCTAGTCTTATTTGCTATGGAGCAAGTTGCAGTTTCATTCCCTTACCCCCCCCCCCCCAAAAAAAAAAAAACAACCAAAAACAAAAAACAAAAAAGAACAGAAACATCTGAAGATTTGGCAGGTTTGCTGTGTTGATGCTAATGGAAACTGTACTCAACGCTGGTTAATAGTCCCATGAGAGCGCTTCCTAAAAGATATTAGGTAGAACGACCATATTTCTTTCTGAAAAAAGCTTTGGTGGTGGTTTCAAAAGTTATGAAAGTTTTGAAACTTAGTCATGAAGTTTCCCTGGGACTTGCACTCCTAAAATGACAGTTCTGAAAACCCCACACCTTATAACAAGGTATTTCTATGTTGCCTGAAAAAGGGGGATCATCCACTCAGACGGGCTTATTCCCCCTGATGTGCACAACACTAGAATCAGCCGAGCCTTTCTGGGCTAAGTTACCGTTCCCACTCCTATTTATTCATAAGTAAATGCAGACACAAATGCTGGCCCAATTGGGTAACTAGATGCCAGCTTGACATCTGGAGGAGACCCCTTTAAAAATATGTTCCTACTGACTCCCATTCTTCAAAGGTATTTTTCAACCCTCCCTGCAGCAATTCTTACATAACTTGAGCTGTGTGCCATACCTTCTATCCATAATGAAGGTATCTTTTGATTCTGCAACTGGTATATATAAGTCTAATTTTTCTAGTTTAGAAAAATGAGATTTTTGCACCTAAATCTTTGGCCTTATATCTAAATAATTTCAGTCTCACCTGAATTCTGATGTCAAACGAGAAAAACAGTAACAAGCAAGGTAACGTCTTGGTGAGAAGAAACATGAATGCAAGTCTCCTGTAAGCAGCAGAAAGACGGAGAGCAATATGGCTGGTCAAGCCTTCAAGCAGGGAAGGGTTAGAAATGGAAAGGATCCATACACATTAAGAATAGACCAGTGGGATCAGTGCTACATATGCCGTTGTTTCCATAGCAGCTCATTTGATACATCCTGTCCATTAGTGCAGGCAGTGTGAAAATCAAATTAGAAAAACGAATATGTTGATAAACGTATCTGTCAGGAAAGCACGTGGCCACGCAGTTTAAGGTCATGTTAGCTTAAATAATACATTTCTCAGCTGAATTGCAAACACCGTATCTGTAAATCACAAGATGCTTCTGACGTACATGTGATCTTGCTCCGGGCAGAATGGCTGTAGCTTGTAAAGTAATCCAGCACATTTAGTTCCTAGGATTGAATTTAACCTATGTTGGCAATGAGTTGCAAAGATAATTCAAAGGTACAGACCTGGATTATGTTACGGTGGTCAATGGCAAGAAATAAATCATGCTGCAAACTGGTAAAGCTTCCTTACAAAATCCAAAAAGGACAACCATTTTTGGTTTAATTACTGCTGGAAAGAGAGGCTTTAGCAAGTAAACTGTTGGGATGTTGCAGTGGATCAGTTTGAAGCAATCAAAAGAGAGGAAGCAGAGAGTGAGTACGATTAAACCCATATCTCTTAGAGACATGGTGGATACAAGAGGATAGTAATCTGTTGTAAAAGACCCTGATTAAAATCAGTCATTGATTCACAGGAAGGCACAAAAGTACATTCCGTTTTTTAGATAAGGATATATCAGCTGCTGCTCAACTGTAGGGTGTGCCGTGCTGTTGAGAGATTGAAGAAGTCACATTTTCTTAGGTTTAGATGTTTTTTTCCTTTCAATATCTGCTAGCAGGAATGCAAGTTAAAGTGCAGTGTGTTGAAGACTGTTTGCCCATCAGAGCCAGCATTAGGATTGTGGGATGGACCTGTGAAACCATCACGCTAACCTTTTCCTTTCCCTTGATTGCGTGTCATTGTGATCCCTCCACTCTGGGCAGCGAGAGCATCAGGATTTTGAAGAGGATCAGTAAGATGATCTCTCAGGCTGCCCACAGCTTAACTGACTCGCTGCATATAAAAAGAGGTAAGGCATTTTGCAGCACATTCGTCATTTTAGTGACCAGGTTCTCCTTTGGGAGTGGTGCACCTTGGAATGAAACCGATGATCTCAAGAGAAAATTGGATGCTTATCTTGCTGGGATCCTATGACCCCAACTGACTTCCTGCCCCTCGGGCAGGGGGCTGGACTCGATGATCTTCTGAGGTCCTTTCCAGCCCTAATGTCTATGAAATCTATGTCTGCAGCCTCACTTTTTTTGCAGTAGTCTTTGCTCATCAGTTCATAGAAGGGATGAAAAGAGCCACCTAAAAATGGAAGAACGTGAGGTTGATCTGCAAAGTCTTGTGAAGCTCATGTGACTCCTTGATGTTTGCACAAGGCCAGGGAGATGTTGAGTGTAATGACAGCATTGTGCTAATGTTGATGCAAAACTAGCTAGCTCAGATGTGAAAGCCGCCATCTCTTGCCTGCTGCTTACATTGCAAGTTCTTTGATGCAGGGAGGGTCTTTTTGTTTTGAGTTTGTACGGCACCTGGCACAGTGGTGTCTTGGTCCATAAGCAGGGGCCCTGCATACTACAGGACGCCAGCTAGCAAACAGTACAGGTAAGCATCCTCAGTATATTGTTCACGGGGACAGCTCTCCCCAAAGATACATTCTGAGAAAGGGACAGGGCAGGCTAGGTCATGTGCATCTCTAGAGATGAGGAATTGTATAGAAGAGGCGTTTTCGACTTTTTTCCATTTCCAGTTTTAGGATTGCGTTGGCAAGGAATAATTGAGAGCTACCCCCTACAGCCTGTATATAATGCCAAGCTATTTAAAGAATTGAGCAGGCTTAATCAGAGTTATAATAGAGTGATATTTGTTGGTTTCCGTTTCCTTCCGTTTCATATTCTCTGTCATTACCAAGCAAGAAGCCCTTTTACTTCCTAATGTGATGATAGCACTGTTGCTGTTCTTCCAAGAACCAGGGAGTTTACATTTCTTTATCCCAGTAGCAGTCGGGGCAAGTTGTTTCTTTCAAGTTTTCGTTCTGTGGATTAGGGAATATTTGTTTGATTTGGCTTCTCAGAATGTTCTTGTCTTGAACGGTCCCTGGAACAATATGCCATGTGTGGGTCAGGAGTGGGAAGGGAGGGGTTCCCTATTGGTATTCATCCTTTTTGTATGGTCATGATTTATCATTTATAAAGTGTCAGAATTTTACGAGCTGCTCTACAAACTCAAAAGAGACAGCCCCAGCCATGAGGAGCTTATAATGTAACACAATCAAATCCTGTACAAAGGAAGAAATATCCAGATCAGGCATGATTAGAAAACATCAAACATCGGTGGTCAGCAGATCTTGGAGCAACAGTATGTACGTGGAGAAGAGACCTATGAGCTCAAAGATCAATGAGAAGATCAATTTTGGAAAGTGGCCCACAAGTGGGTGTAAAGGAGAAGGAAAGGGCCACACTTCGGGCTTTCTTGCTGAGAGGCATATCCCAGAGGATGGGTGGGGACAATGTCTGTCTCATATTCTCTCTCTATCCAGTGCCTGGGGCACTCATTATTCTGGGGTCTCAGGTCATATGACTGTGGTGTGTAGGAAGTGCCTGCTTCCACTCATGTCCTCCATACTCAGAAATGTGGTGTTGGTTGAGGCCTCTCCTGGGGCATCCTTTATGGCTCAAGCAGGCCAGAGACACAGGCCCTAAGGGCAGCTGTAGAGGGACACCTTGGCTAGGGACAGACATTACATATAAACCAGTTTAAGTGATCAGAAACTGGTTTAAACCTATACCCAAACAGATGTTTGGTGCACATAAACCAGTTTAAAATGACAGGTTGAAATGACTGAAACTGGTTTGAGATAAACCTGGTTGAATGTCGTATCAGATTTAACTGATTTGTGTCAAACCAGTTTATGCAATGTCCGTCCCAGGCCCCTTCCTGGTTTAAGTTATATCAGAGTCCTCCAGCTTTTTGGAGCTAATCAACAGGTAGCTGGTAGTGTCCCTCAGTTCCTTCCTGAGAAAAAGCTGGTTAAGAAGAGCTTGAACTAGTGGAGAGAGGCTTTTGTTTTCTTGATGGGCTGATAAGTGCAGAGTTAGGGGTGATAAACACTGTGTTATCAATTCCCTGTTGGATTTGTCAGGAGTAGGGGGGGGGGGGACACCCCTCCCTAATCAGAGCATCCTGCCGGGGCCTGGCCAGGCCTCCCCACATCTCAGCACTGTGGAAGGGAAGGGAGGGCTGCTCTAGCACCCCCTAGCTTCTAGCTTGAGCCACTGCAGGCATGTGCCTGCATTTTTTCAGTCCAGAGCAGATGTCTGTACGGTTACAAACTGGTTAAACTAACCTGCAACAATTGAATCAATTCAGGCTCAGGCTTTTTGAATTTCTGTCCCTAGCCCTTGAGAGTGGTTTCACCAGGACATTTCATGCTTTGTCACATATGAGTGGGAACAAGTGCCTGCAGAAGCCCCAGGGACATGGTGTAGACATGCCTGTGTCACTATAATAGAAATTCTGGATGATGATAATGTGGAATTGGATGCAGGATAGAGCCAGAGGCAGTGCACAGAAGGGTATTGCAAACAGAGGGGTATTGCAGACAGGTGTGGAGCCTTCTAAAGTGCTGCCATTTAGATTAATTTTGGCGCAGGAAAAGGGCACAATAAAAGGATTACATGAGGGGCTGACATGTACAGATATTAGATATGAGAGAATCAGACAAGAGGTTTGGAGATGTCCTGACCTCGCTTCCATCCTTTAAGCATCCCAGCTCAGGTTCTTCTCATTCTATACATGGCTTAGAAGGTGTGCAACAGGCCAAGGTCCAGGGGCTCTGGGGACCTTATTTTCTCTGGTTCTATCCATACATTTCTTGCTTTTCAATGATCTGAGGCAGCGTTCATCCTGAAACCAGTCAGATTTTTGACTGCAGCTCTCCAAGTTTGCAAATTAGCCAGTAGGAGGCACTCCCTCGCCAGCCCATCATCACCCTCATCATCTCGTATCCCAAACACAGCTGACCGCTGGCAGCTTGGATGGAGACCCAGAGCTCATCCCCAGCTTGGATGTCCAGGATCTCACTGCTGCTTCTGCTACTCACCCACCGAACCAATCTCATTTTTCTGTTTGGATTCCGCATCTAATTTTTCATTTTTTAAAATCTTGCCCTATTTGTGTGGGGGCTAGAAGGGGACGGCTGGATGAGTGGTAGCACACCTCCACCGCCCCTTGGGTGTGCTGCTTTGCACAAGCAGCTTAGTCTCACTGGCTGTAAAGCATCATTTCTTGGCCATACTTGCAAATAAAGCAATTATGGAAAGAATGTGTCTGGACCACACACACGTATTTTCCATCCTCATGTGGAAAAGCTCTGGGGCTGGTGGTTGCTATTTATTTTGACGAGAGGCCACTGGGTTTGTTGTTGTGTCTTCAGGGCACAGTCGTTCTTAGCATTCCCAGCATCCAGTGGCTTCTGGCTGGGGGATCTTGGCACCATATCAGGCTAGGACTTCGGTTTGCCTCATTGCTTCTAGTTGCTTCTTACCGTCTTTCCTCTGGAATTCAAGAGCACATGGCTGCTGGGGATCCCAAAGGGAGCAGCACTTTCTCCATCCAGAATGAATGATGGTTATTTGTAAAACCCTTGCTGGTGGAATTTTACTTGTTAACCAACAGTCCCAAACGCCAGCAGTTAGAACAGTAAGACTCTTATAGGGAGAAGAAATGCGAAATGAAATAAATACGCACGTGCAAGCGGTCGGTTTTTTCCCTTGCAACGTGCATCCTCCAGATAACGGATATTCCACCTTCCGGGGAATTCAACCAGAGTTATCATTTGTGCTGCAATTTAAAGACTCCTCTGCGGACCTAGTAATGTCTTACGACCTGTGTCTAGTAAGAAATTACTACGGAGCGTTTGATCAGATAAAGTCTTCAGGCTCCTGCTCCTTGCTTTCAGGACCTGCCAGCGTTCATCATGGCACAGTCTTTGAGCTTTTCTTTTTTCACCTTCCCTCTGCCTTCCAGCATTCTCCCAGAGGCACGGGCCTGGATACCACTTTCATTTCTTTCTTTCATACCTCCCATTCTGGCACACTGCCTTAGGGTGCTGACCACCCTCACAAAGCCTGTGCATCAAGACATCCCAGATCCTTCCAAGAAAGAAACTTTGGCCATGAGAAGGGAGGTTAAAAAGCCGGTTGTTTAATATGAGCATTGAGATGTGTGTGCACTTGGCACAGTTATCGTGTGATACTATTGTTATCCTCTTCCTTCAGCCCCTTTTTGGTTTGCGATGCTCTTTGGTGTTATGTTTGGGCATCACCCTTCAGGGCAACAGCTGCATGTGTGTGAGATGCTTAGCTTCATCTCAGAATACTTACAAAGGTTAGTAGTGTTTTGGCTGAAACATTATGCGCCATGAAAGAGTTAAAAAAAGTGTCCGCTGAGAGGCGTCGAATGGGGTTAGTGCAAGAGACGCAAGACTGTATGTACCTTTCATTGTCCTTTGCAGAGGTGTCAAACTCGTCTGGCCCCCCTGCATGCTGGGATCCACACCTGTGGTACTCCGCCAGCCAGTGTAGGACTGCACTGTATGTGGTGTCTACGAGGGGTGATCGGAGGTGTGCGCTACACGCGGTGCTTCTTCTGGCCAGTCCAGGACACAGGCTACATATAGCACCCCTCCGGAGCGGCCAGTGAAGTGCCACATGGAGTCAGGTCCCGGACCAGCTGGGGGAAGAAGCCACATGCAGCACGTGTCCCAGACTGGCAGGGGCAGGCACCAGGTGATCCATGTCCCAAACTGGCTGGAGTAGGCACTTTGTGTAGTGCAGGTCCCAAGTGAGCTGACGTGGGTGCCTCTTGGAGCATACATCTTGAGCCTTGCATGCAAGGCCAGTCCAGTGTGTACCATATACAGCATATGGGTCAACTCCAGACCCAGGTGCAGCACCAGGGCCGCATCTTTGACACCCCTGGCCTTCTGGTTGGGCAGCAGTGCCTCCACCTGTAGGAATTTCCTGTTTTGGTTGTTGCAGAAGTCTGCTAGAATGAAGCCCTCCTTTTTTCATTCCTCCAGAGTTACAGTAACTCGTATTTTTTACAGGCTCCACAAATCAATGCTAATAAATAAAAGCCAGCCCATTAGGATAGATGAATGAGGGAAAGCCAGAGGCCAAGTTGATTTAAATCGGCTTTGTTGCATTGTTTCTATCGAGTCCCTTTGCATCCACTAAGCATAGGGCCTAATGCTAATGATTTTAATCATAATCCTGAGCTCTCCTCCAAGGTTCTTTTTTACACGGATTCCCAAAGCACTTTTCAGTGGAGGTTGGTATATTATCCCCATTTTACAGATGGGGAAATCAGGGCATAGAATAATGAAATGCTTTGCTTCAGGTCACACTACAAATTAGATTAGCAGTCAGGTCTTCTTAGCCCTAATCCCTGCTACAGCTCTCCCTTTCTGACAGTGTAGCAGAGGCAATAACCGGGGACTTTAAGAAGGTAAGAATTCCCTCCCTTCCTTCTCCTCTATGCTCAGAGGTACATCAACTCCCCACCCCTTATGATTGCCTCTCCTCCCATTCCCCTCATAGCAGGTAGGGTCGGAAGGGACCTGAGCTGATCGTCTAGTCTGACCCCCTGCCGTGGCAGGAAAGAGCACTGGGGTCAAATGACCCTGGCAAGGTGTTCATCCAGCCTTCTCTTAAAGACCCCCAGGGTAGGAGCCAGCACCACTTGTCTTGGAAGCTGGTTCCAGATCCTAGCCGCCCTGACAGTGAAGTAGCGCCTCCTGATGTCTGGTCTGAATCTACTCTCGGTCAACTTATGGCCGTTATTCTTCGTTACTCCCGGTAGTGCTTGCGGGGGGGGAACAGGGACTCTCGCATTGCCTGTCGGCCCCTGTGACAGGGGGCCTCCTTGGGGCCGATCTCCAGGGCCCGCCCCCTGTCTGGTGGGCAACCGCCCACCTATCTCGCCCACCACGCCTTTGATGATAATTGATTCAATCAGATGTCAATTAAGCGGGAGGCTGCCCATCTAGTGCCCCGATACCAGGGGGCGCTCTGTGGCTCCAGCCTCCCCAATACTGCAGCCCAAGCCTCACAGATGGCATCATGGTGTTCACATAGTCACCGGCCCCACACTGGGCCCCAGAATCTTTCATACATGACCCCTCTATGATCCTCTCCTATCAGTCGGCCTCTCCGCCTTCATCCAGGCTACCTAGCGCCCCCCCAAAGCTACTTTCCCCTCTCAGGTGTGGTCCCCCCGGGACCTTCGGCCACTTGCCCTGGCCCACATCCAGGCCAGTCGGGACCCCAGGCCCCTGGCTCTTGGGCGTCCCTCGCGGTGGGCCCCTGGCCCTTTTGACTCTCCTGGTCCTGGCCCCAGCTTGGGCCAGTCGAGGGTACTCTCCCCTTCGGGCTGGGTCTCTAGCCCCTCACTCTCTATCCTTAGGCCTCACTGTGCCACTACTCCCTTCTCCCAGGGGCAACCGCAGCACCACGCCCTATACTCATTCACTCTCACTCAGGGTCCGCCCTCTGGGCCCCTCCACAAACATAGGGTTACCCACCTGGTGGTGGGAGCTAGGGGTTAAGGCGCCCCAACCCGCCTTTCACCGGGGTGATAACTGGCCTGGCATTCCCTAGGGGCTCCCTTGCCACTGAGAGCCCCACCAGACCACCCACTCCTGACAGGATGCAGTTTTAGGTTATGCCCAGGACCAGGAGCCTTCTGATCATCCCCTACAGCTTCTCCCTTACCTCCAGATGATACCAGCAGCCCTGCAGCCAGGCAATGTTGTTGCCTACATCCCAGCAGCAAAAATGGCCTGTTTATATGGGCAGCCCCAGATCCAAAATGGCTGCCCTTAGGCACCTCTCTGCCACACACCTCCCCCCTTAAATCATCCCTGCCCCCTCACACTGGGGCTCCCCATCGCCGCCCCCTCACGCTGGGGCTCCCCATCACCGCCCCCTCACACTGGGGCTCCCCATGTTCTCGAGCCTCCCGTCTTTT
>NW_005841887.1:4415256-4422416 GCF_000455745.1 Alligator sinensis | reverse complement strand
CCCCCCCCGGTACGCAACCCACGGGTTGCAAGTGGCAGGCACACACAGTGCACTGCCACAGTCCCCCTTGGCAAATTTGTAGACGGCCACCAGATCCCCCCTCAGCCTTCTCTTGTGGAGGCTGAACAGATTCAGGTCCCGTAGCCTCTCCTTGTAGGGCCTGCCCTGCTGCCCCCTGATCATGCGACCCTCTTGATGCTGTCCACATCCCTCCTGAAGTGCACCACCCAGAGCTGGACGCAGTACTCCAACTGGGGCCTGACCAGTGCCACATAGAGGGGGAGCATCACCTCCTTGGACCTGCTTGAGACGCACCTGTGGATGCATGACAAGGTGCGGTTAGCCTTCCTGACCGCGTCCCCACATCAGTGATCCATGTTCATTTTGGCATCAGTAATGACTCCAAGATCCTTTTCTGCCTCTGCACTGATGAGAAGGGAGTTCCCCAGCCTGTAGGTGTGCTGCTGGTTCTTCCTCCCCAGATGTAGCACCTTGCACTTGTGAGTGTTGAACCCCATCCTGCTCTCATCCGCCCACCCCTGTAACCTGTCCGGATCTAGTTGCAGCCTGTCCCTCTCCTCCAGCATGCCCACTTCTCCCCACATCTTAGTGTCATCCACGAATTTGAACAAGGTGCTTTTCACCCCCTTGTCCAAGTCGCTGATGAAGGTGTTGAACAGTGCGGGCCCGAGGACCGAGCCCCGGGGGACCCCACTGCCCACATCCCTCCAGGTCGAAAAAGACCCATCCACCACCACTCTCTGGGTGCGGCCCTCCAGCCAATTTGCAATCCATGTGACTGTGTAGGCACGACGCCACAGTCGCCTAATTTTTTAATGAGAATGGGGCGAGAGACAGTGTCAAAGGCCTTCCTAAAGTCCAGAAAGACTACGTCCACCACGACACCTGCATCCAAGGATTTTGTGACCTGGTCGTAGAAGGCCACCAGGTTGGTCTGACAGGACGTGCCTCTAATGAACCCATGTTGGTTGCCCCTAAGCATGATCTCCGCTGCTGGTCCCTCTCCCTCATGTGCCACTGCTGCTATCCCCACTGAGCTGCTTTTGCTGGGCTGCACGAGGGGTTGGGCTCAGCCTGGGGCAGAGGCAGCAGCAGTGGCAGCAGGCAGGTGGATTCCCCCTCCCTGCTGGCTCTCCCCAGCACCCCCCACCCGCCCAGGAGCAGCTGATGTCCAGGGATGAGCTCAGCTCCCATGCACCCTAGCTTGAGTGGCTCTAGAGCTTCCTTTGCAGGGGAAAGTTCTTGCCCGTTTTGGGGACTTAAAGTTCATGGCTGCTGCTCCCGTGGTGCAGTCTGCCTACCCAATGTGAGAGGGGAAGTGGAGAGGAAGCTGGGAGCGAGGGGTGCAACCACCTCTTAGTTTCATAGTTTCATAGTTTCAGGGTCGGAAGGGACCTAATAGATCTTCTAGCCCGACCCCCCGCCAGGGCGGGAGAACAACCCAAAAACACAAACAAAACCACTCACCCTAAAAACAAAAACGGGACTCAAATGAGTCCAGCCAGGTAAGTATCCAGCCTCTTCTTAAAGATCCCCAGGGTAGGGGCCAGCACCACCTCCCTTGGAAGTTGGTTCCAGCTCCTAGCCGCCCTAACTGTGAAGTAGTTTTTTCGGATGTCCAATCTGTACCTCCTCTCCATCAACTTGTGCCCATTATTCCTTGTTATGCCAGCGGGGGCTAGGGGAAACAGCGTCTCCCCCAAACCCTTCTGGTTCCCCCTAGTGAGTTTATAGACGGTCACCAGGTCCCCCCTCAGCCTTCTCTTGTGGAGGCTGAATAGGTTCAAGTCCCGCAGTCTCTCACTGTAGGGTCTGCCCTGTTGTCCCCGGATCATGCGGGTGGCCCTCCTCTGGACCCTCTCCATGTTGTCCACATCCCTCCTGAAATGGGGCGCACAGAACTGGACACAATACTCCAGCTGCGGCCTGACCAGCGTCGCATAGAGGGGGAGGATCACCTCCCTGGCTCTACTCGAGATGCACCTGTGGATGCACGACAAGGTCCGGTTAGCCCTGCCAACCATGACCTCGCATTGTCGGCCCATGTTCATCTTGGAGTCAATAATGACACCAAGATCCCTTTCCGCCTCCGTGCTCTCAAGTAGGGAGTTCCCCATCGTATAAGTGTGCTGCTGGTTCCTACTACCCAAGTGCAGCACCCTGCACTTGTCCGTATTGAAACGCATCCTGTTCCTGTCTGCCCACCCCTGTAACCTATCCAGATCCTTCTGCAATCTCTCTCTCCCTGCTAGCGTGCTCACCTCCCCCCAAATTTTGGTGTCATCAGCGAATTTAAACAGGTTGCTCTCCACCCCAACATCAAGATCGCTGATGAAGACATTGAACAGCGCAGGGCCCAGGACCGAGCCCTGAGGGACTCCACTACCCACCTCCCCCCAAGTCGAATATGATCCATCCACCACCACCCTCTGAGTGCGACCCTTCAGCCAATCTGCAATCCATCTGACCGTGTAGGCATCTATGCCACAGTCGCCTAGTTTATTAATTAGGATGGGGTGAGAGACGGTGTCAAAGGCCTTGCTGAAGTCCAGAAAGACTACATCCACCGCGACACCTGCATCCATGGCCTTTGTGACCTGATCATAAAAGGCAATCAGGTTGGTCTGACATGATCTCCCCCTAATAAATCCATGCTGATTGCCCCTGAGCATCATTTCTGATGCCGGCCCATCACAAATGTGCTCCTTGATGATCTTCTCAAAGAGCTTCCCCAGGATTGAGGTAAGACTGACGGGCCTATAATTGCCCGGGTCCTCCCTTTTCCCTTTTTTGAAGATGGGGACCACATTAGCTACCTTCCAATCGTCTGGCACCTGGCCCAAGCACCACGATCGCTCGTAGAGCCGTGCCAGGGGCCCTGCAATAACCCCAGCTAGCTCCCTCAGCACCCTGGGGTGGAGAGCATCCGGACCCGCTGACTTGAACGCGTCCAGCCCCTCCAGAAGCTCTCTAACCCAGTCCTCCCCAACCTGAGGTCTGAAGGCGATCCCCTCGCGTCCGGCTTCTATCACAGCAGGGAAGTTCCGTTCCCTGCACAAGAAAACGGAGGTGAAGAATTGGTTAAAGAGGTCCGCTTTATCCTCTGACGCAACCACCAGATTGCCCCGCATATCCTGCAGGGGCCCCACATTACCCGGCGCCTTCTTCATCCTCCCAATATATTTGAAAAAGGACTTTTTGTTATCCTCTGTAGGGCCAGTCCCTGTTTTGCACCCCCCATTGTAAAATTCTGGATCCGCTTCTGGCTGTAGGGATTGAGCAAACCGCTTGTCTAGGAAATAGTGGCACACTATTTATTCAGACTGGTACCAAAAATGCTGTCCAATGTACCATCTTTCTGTATTTTTCTTCTCCAGGTTCTAGTTGTCATGATCTAAACATCCAACTCTAACCTTACTCATTTACATGATACTAAAGTTCAGTCCAAGCTGCACACTTTTGATCCAGATTTCCTCTAAGGGTGTATTTTGTTCATCCCAGAAGGGGTCAGGTGCAAAGATCACATCTGAAGAAAGGGACGCTTAGGGGTGTTAGGTTCCAGTGTTTTGCATCAGCCTGTTATGAAGCTGATGGTTAGCTATAAAGTCAAATCTGGGTATCCACCTACAAATTTCCCCAAATGCCCAAATCCCTACGGTGGGATTTTTTTTGGCTGGGGAGCTGTGTCAGGCCTCTAAGTTCCCAGACAAACAAGCTGTACATTTAATTTAAACCCTGAATTTATTAGAGTGATTCAAGGTTTTCTGGCTGAGCCTGGGGAATGAAACAGAAGGGAGGAGACAAATGAAACTTCTGCGCACGTATAATTATAAGAGAGAGTTTAATCTAAATGTGGAATGAATCACTCAGGAGCTGGCACATCAGGCCAGACGCAGGCACCGACTTGTCTGGTGCACGGGCAGTCTGACCCACAAAGGTTTTTATGCTGCAGGGTTTTGCTCTTGGCTGCTTGAGAGTCCAAGGGAAGTAGTATATTGACAGAGTTCACTGCAAAGCTGGATGAGGGAAAATCAGCCATGAAACGCTTCCAGTAGGACCCAGGATTAGGCATCTAGTCTGTAAGGGCCACAGAAGACAACCTTGCCTCCCTCTCACTCCTATGGGTAAGATGAACATTGGTGTTTAAGGAAAGGAATTTAAGTCGTTTTCATCTGAATCTCTTTAATGGTAATGGGTCTGAAGCTCCTCTCATCTAGGTATTTGCAAATCAAGAAATATTTCCGATGAAGTCACCGCGTAAAACCAGCGTGAGGACAATCTCAAATCAACTGATATGGATGAAGTGTGTTTTCTTCTGTGTCTTAATGGTTGGATTGTCTTGGGGGTTCCTTGATGGCTCCCAGTTTCTATTGCACAAGCTGTGTGTATGCCAGTGATGGTTCACATCTCTGCATATTGATCCACACCTCTCTAGAGAAGCTCCTGGAAAACTCTGCTTCAAAAACAGTGGCTTGGTATGTGACGTATAGAGAAACACTTAGAAACAGGTTTCTGATATGGTAGGAGGGGTCCCTATTTATTAGAGGGTAGTGTCAGGCATAATAATTAATACAAAAAGTATCTCTCTGCCTCTAGGACTCTTAAAAATCAATGGGAGGTTGTTCATAAGAAATTTTAATTTTAATGAAAGGACTATGCGTTGTTGCTTGTAACTACTTTCACTCGGAAGTTTTTTGCCTGCTTTGCCCAGAATGTATAGAAAAGCTCTTGGCTTTCATTTGGATTGGGGAGGAATCTTGGCTATCGCACCCTAGTATGTCATGAGAGCGTCCCTTGGCTTCGTATACTTGTTACAAGCTGTTTGAGTAGCACAAGTCGATAAGAGATGGCTGTTTTGTGCAGCAATGCTTTCGCTTTGTTGGGAAAGATGCCATCTGTGTTTAAAAAAAACCCACCCTCCAAGGGATGACTGAGAGGTTGCAAATTAAATGTACTTTCAAATTCAGAAAATTAAGGGGGGGAGTAATTCAGTCAAGAGCCTGCAGAATGACCTGTTTTGCTTTTCGAAAATGCCTGGGTCGAAAAAACCTACGACTGCAAAGAAACTTTTGAAATGAGCATTTCATATGGCTGGGTATATATGGCAGTGGACATTTCTTTTTAAAAGAAAAAGTCTTTTATCGTGAGAACTGAGCATTTGCTGCAATCCGTTTTACTTAAAAAGTGTCATTTGTTCTGAGTATTTACTCCTACGGGAGGATGAGTTTGGTGAGCACATACAAGAGATTGCGCATGACATTTCCAATCATTGGACTTGAGCAGCTTAGGGAGGTTAGATTGTGCAGCTGCAACCATTCCCATTGCACAGCTTTCTTCATGGCAACAGGAACTATTCTGAATGAGCAGGAAGGATGGGACAGTGGTGAGTAGCAACAATGAATGTGCATTAGGATATCTTTTTCCTAGGTACAGTCGGAAACTGCCCACCCTGAGTTCTGCACAGAGCTCAGGTAGTGGAGCACCATATGCAGTTAAGCAGTGGCAGGTAGGAAGGGTAACCGTGGCCCCCATTCATCAGTCATGCATGGGCTTAAGTGCCTTTGAAGCCAGTGGGACTTAAATGCATGCTTCCATGCTGTGCTGAATTCAGGATGGCTTTGCTAGATCCTGGCCTGTATGCAGAGCTCTTTCTGGGACAAAAGGAGGGCAGAGTGAGCGGACGCACAGAGCAAAGTGGCTTCTCCAGAAACTGTTGCAAAGCAGTACGTTTTCATTATGAACTCGGTTGTGGCTGTTTCTTGGAATGAGCAGTGGATGCTTTCTCTCTTAATCACTTCCAACGGGCAAACAATCACAAAGGGATCGTTGACTTATTTGTTTAATGTCTTTATTTGGTAGATAGGCATAGAAGCTGGAAAGAAGCAGGTGCAATTAGTGTCCATCGGCATAATTGGAGGAAACTGATTCCCTGCGAGGTGTTGCCTGAAGCCAGCAGTGTTTCAGAGGGAGGCAAGCAGTGCTGCCTAAGGTACCTGTCAGCCAGCGCTGCAGTTCAGCTCCTTGTTGCTCCCACATCTGACTGCAAGTTCAGTCGTGTGAGTGGGTCAAACCCTGGCCTCGCTGAAGCTGCTGGGAGTTTTACAACCGCCTCAGTGGACCAGGATTTGGCCTCTGGTCACCGTAACTCACACTTACAGTATCATTCACAAAAATCCTTGCCTCTCACTTATTTCCTAGACCATCATGACGACGACATCCCTTCAACACTGCCATGTACACGATATGATACTCTTGAGTCTCTTCCACTGTGGCTGGACCACAGAGATGTCGATGGCTTTGCTGCTGGCTGTCAGCTCGCACAGCTGAGTCACAGAGCTCAAGCACTGGCCATGCAGGCTTTTGGCTCCACAGGTTGCACTTTTCATAGCTGACAGCCCATCCAGGAGGGGCATACTACAGGAAGAATTGCCACCATCAGTCATTTCTACCTTGAGAAATGATTGGTACCTGGCTTCCAGTAGAAATGCGTTCTTTGTCCTTGACGGAGCATTTGTCTCACTGTCTTGGATGTCTTCACATCTCTGATCTGCTATGAGCTGGGCACTTGGTCATTTTTACTTGATGTTTCTCCACGATCTGAATGTGCAGCCGTCTTTCGAAGGCTCTGTAAACATGCTGATTCATCTGGGACTAAGTGAAGAATGACCTCCAGCATGAGCTCTGGAAAATGGGGTTGTTCAGAAAGAAGATGCCGCTTTGCCTTTTCGCCTCCTGATTTGTAGGTAGTTTTGCCCAATGATAGTCTCATAACTGTAGAAGGCCTGACTCTGCTTTACCTTCAGTCAGTTTTATACTGCTCCAATTCCACTGGCATCGCTGGAATTGCTCTTGATTTGCAGCAGTGTGGCAGAGAGCAGAATCTGGTCCTGGGGGCCAAACAGTTCTGGCACCAGCAGGTATAAGCCACTGAGACCTAGAATTCCCTTATCCCTCCAGTTGTACCAGGGCTGTCCAATTGGTGGCCCACAGGCTGCATGCAGCCCTCAGTGGGTGAGCCTGCAGCCCCTGGGCTCCTAGTCTGGTGCTGTCCTGCTCCTGTTGCTCCCCTTCCCTCCTCCAGCTTCTGCCCCCACCTTGCTGCCCCCACCCTGGGGATGCAGTACCGCAGAGTTCAGCAG
>NW_005841887.1:4347228-4415225 GCF_000455745.1 Alligator sinensis | reverse complement strand
AGCAGGGAGGGGTCCATGTGGTGTGGCACTGGGGTGCCAGCATGGTGCAACAAGGAAGTGGGGAGGCAGGGGTGCTGCAGGGGCAGAGGGGCAGTGCAACAGGGGCAGTCCCGTGGCACAATTTGCAGCTCCCAGCCACTCAGAAATTGGACAACCTTGAATTATGCCAATGCAGATTTGAGCCTAAACTCTCTGTATTCAGTTTGCTAAAAGGTCAAGAGCTTCATAAAATAGGGGGAGCTTCAAGCCTCTCACTCGCTCATATGGAGAGAATGAGTGGTACCCCAGCATATATTACTTCATCTTGATCTTAAATAACTTCTGTATCTGGTTTCCCTTTATTTCGTGGTTTCCTTTATGTTTCAGACCCAGCCATGGTTCCATTTGCATGTACAGACTTCCTTAAATTGTTGCCACCATCCATCACCTTGGGATGGGTGAGCTGTCATGTAGGGGGCTTCTCACGCGTACTCCAGTTAGATTGTATTGCATGGTATTGTCCCAGTGCGCTGGTGCTTTGCTTTGTTTTGTTGTGCTTTATTTTGCGGGTTTCATATTGTGCAGAAATCACGTTAATTTGAGCTTTGATGTTCAATGGGCCTCTCGGGTCATGGCGTGTATTAATAAATACTGCCTCAAACTGGGAGCAAGAATGGCAGCGAGAGGTAAGTAACCAAGGGAGGTAAAACTGTAGTCTTGGACTCTTTCATGTAATTGGAGAGAGAGCGTGATAGCTTGAACCCCAAGTATGAGAACCAATGGACTCGAGTGATAACTGCTTTTGCACTGATTCTCCTTGTAAACTTATGCCAGTTGTTTAAATCCTTTGTGAAATGGGGAAACAAGAGGCGTGTGTCAATAAATAGGGGTTCCTGCTCACAAAGTACTGAAGAGATACAGAAGCCAGTTTCAATTTGGACCTTGTTGGGCTAACAGCACAGAGGAACCGTTAAAAACCTCTCCCCGCTTCTGCAGCCCCTTCTGCACAGCGCTGCATCTTACACAAGGCACTTCTTAAATGACAGTCAAGCTTTGAGTCCAAGAATTTGGCAACTTGTTGTATTAAAATACATACATGATAAAGACCATGAGACATAGAGCATTTTCTCAGCGTTCCCAAGTAATCTCACATGGTCCGGGTGAAATCAGACCTCTATTCTAATATGAATTGTTCTGGAGATAGATAGTCTGGAGCTGAAGTACCATTTGTAACGTTGCCTGCCTCTGACATCTCACTTTTAACAACCTGAGCGCCATGACCCAGGCATCCTCTCTACAGTTGGTTCTACTACACCATTGTCTAAAACGTCCCCAGATCAACTGGACGTTTCAGAAAGAGTGCATCGTGAGCAAGCATGTTGATACTTTATATATGCGCTCAAGTGAACACTGGCGCAAGATGAAATCAAAGCAAGACTATTCAATATGCTGCAAAAGAAATTATTTAACACTAACATCCTGGGCAATAAGACTCCATGCAGTAGCCTAATAAAATAGACTATTGAAGTGATAGGCTGTGGTGCAGGGAAACTGTCAATACACTATGACTGTGCCTTGGGACAGTGAACTGCCATGCAGAGGCTACGGAAGCACTAGCATGAATGGATATAAAGCTGAAAATATTCTTGGACAATTATTTTCTATCAAAATATGCAACAAAAAAGCTTCAGTAAAACGGACATTTTTTTTTAACTTTCAATTTTCCTTACTGATGTTTCATATGCAGAATACCTTGCTGTTACGATACCAGATATTCTGGAGTGAACTGTGGCTTTACTTTTTCTAATTTTGATCTAAACTGGTTACTTATTAGTCACATGATTTTGGTTCTGGTTTCCAGATTATCTGAGGCCACCCCATGTGTTTGGGTACTTTGAGGAAGCCGTCTTGTCTCATTTTTAAAAGGGACATGGCTGTGTTTTGTGAATTCTCCCTCTGAGACATTCTGAAAAAAAACTTGGCAACAACAGGGGCAACTCTTATGCTACTTGGACTGAAGGATGATTGAAGCCTACTGCCCTGCTAGTACTACCCAACCCATCAAGCAGTACAACTGATGTCCTTAAGATATCATATTATGGAGCTAGTATTAGTGAAAGATGATGGAATAACACTACTGGAAAGCAAGGAAAAGCCATTTTTATATATATATATGTATGTATGTGTGTGTGTGTATATATATGTGTGTGTGTGTGTGTTTATATATACACACATATATAATATGTATATGTATGTATGTGTGTATATGTATATATGTGTATATGTATCTGTATATATGTATGTATGTGTGTGTATGTATGTATATGTGTGTATATGTATATGTACATGTGTGTGTATATGTGTGTGTATGTATGTATATGTGTGTATATGTATATATGTGTATATGTATCTGTATATATGTATGTATGTGTGTGTATGTATGTATATGTATATATGTATGTGTGTGTGTGTGTGTGTGTATATATATATATATATATATATATATATATATATATATATAATGTAGACATCTGCTCAGTAGGAACTGGCCTGTCTTCTCCTTTCACAAATACATACACTATCTTGTCCTTTAGGGTTTTTGGTTGTAGCCATGTTGGTCTCTGAGGACATTTACCTGCCCTTGTTCTTTAGGGAAACTTCTTGTCATAGCCCAGATTTTAATGCAAGCTTTTTAAGGTGCGTCTTAACCTCTAATGCATTAGGAAAATTGTCTGATTTCCACTAGTCAAAATACCTGAATCTGACTTCTTGTGTGCAGTATACAGTAACTCATAACAGAGTAATAGTATCTATATGAGGCCAAGAGATATAACAACTATAAAAGATCCTGAAAAAGTTGTAGGCATTGATTGAATTTGCTAAAATAAAAAGCCAATAAGTGCTGTAAGCTCCTGAGATTTTTGCTACTTCCAGGGCTTGCTGATCTCAAAATCTTGTTACTTTTCATTTTTAGTTCTCAAGCTGATATAGCTCTGTCAGCCATGATATTGATCCCAGGCAAAATAGTGGAACAACGGATACAGAATTCAATAGAATAAGGAACTGAAGGAGAGAGACAGATCTTGTCAAATTAACTTGAGATCTTTTTTGAGGAGGTTACAGGTTAGATGATAAAGGAAGTAGTGTCAATATATTTAGATTCCTGTAAGGCATCTGACTTAGTACATCATAGTGTTGTGATTAAGAAAATGAAACAATAAAAGATGAACATGATACATTTTAAATGGATTAAAAACATGCTAACTGGCAGGTCTGAAAATGCAATCATAAATAGGGAATCTGCTTTAGGCAGACTTGTTTCTAGCAGGTTCCCTCGGGACTTGGTTCTTGGCTTTATACTCTTTAACACTTTTATCATAATAATGAAGAGGACGCCACTCATACGGAGCAACACAAATCATTCGGTAAACTGGGCTCAGATAAACAACATGTGTTTTAGTACCTCTAAATATGAAGTCAAACATCGGGGAGGGGGGCTTTATCCTGAGAACCCATGATTCAAAAAAGGACTGGAGGATCATGGTAGACGGTCATCTGAACAATAGCCCCCCGATGCGGGGAGCGCCAATCCTTGGGTGCGTAAACAGAAATATTAAATAGAAAGATTATATTGCCACTAAATTGGGCACTATTGTGATTGTTACTGCAGACTGGTGTCCATCATGCAAAGAATATGGTGGTGAACTGGAAAAGGTTCAAAGAAGAGCCACAAGTACGATGAAAAGATTGAAAAATATGACGTATAGTGCAAGATTGAAGGAGCTCAATCAGTTTAATTTAGCAAAGAGAAGTTAAGAGATGTCCTGAGCACATCTAGAAGGGCCTACATAGACATCAAAATCTGACGGGGCGGGGGCTATTCAGTCTATGAGGCAAAGATGTAACAAATGCCAGCAGCTTGAGACTGACCATGCAAAATGTTATGCTAATTAATCACTGAATTTTCCAGAGGCTGTGGCAGATTTTCCCCCCACTGTGACTTTTCAAAACAAGATTGAATGGGGTTTTTTTCTTTACAAATCTGCTCTAGTTCAAACAGGAATCAATTCAGGGAAATCCAATAACCTGTGTTATGAGAGAAGTGGAGTAGATAATCCCAGGCGTCTATTCTGAGTATTCAATCTATGCGTAGTGATACTTAACTCATGTATGAGACTTCTCTAGTATCACTTCCCCAGTTCCTTAAGGAGAAGATATTTCTCAGTACTTCAGTTTTTAACTTGGGGAAGCAGAGGCATGGATGCTGAGGAGATCAAAATCACGCAAAGGACTAATAGCAGGTTTTAGGACTAAAGACTGGGTCTTCCCAAATGCTAATTCAGTGCCAAGCTCACTGGCTTGCCTTACTGGTAATATTCTCAACCTCCTAAAGCAAACTCCTGCAGACAGACAGAGATAGATCGATCGATCCTTGTATGTATATATCCTTGTATCAGAATTGATAATAATTAGGGGTACTCGGTACTTCTCAGGATCAAACCTAACACCTCCTGCTGCAATCTGCCAAGAATTGTTAGGGATTTAATTATTTTGAAAGCACATCTGTAAAGGCAAAAGGAAGGTATCGATAATAGTAAGATGCACTGTGGTCTTTGCAGCAACCATCCAGAATAAAGTCTTTGGTTTTGGCTTCCGGTTTAGCATCTCTAAAACTGGATTATTGCCTTAGAAAACAACACAGCAGCTTTTTCTCATTTAGTTTGCCATCTCTTCTTATTAGGGTGTTCCATACCAAGCCTGCAATAATATTATAAAGGTCCAGAAAAGTTCATTATTTCACAACAAACACCTAGCCAAGACCGTTATTATTTTTACAACGGACAAGCACACTATCGAAGCCTAGTTTTGATTATATCCTTTTTCTGTGCCCTTCTCTTTTTTTTCTTTTTCTTTTAAGGGCTTAGCTGCACAACTGGTCCTCTCCAGGTTGCTTTGCACTCTCTGATTAGCACTGTCCTCTCACTGAAACGGACGGATTAAAATGACAACGCTTCACCAACAATACCCTACTAGAATATAGTCATGTTGAGGGGGCACATAATAACATTCGGCCCTTCTAAGCTTTAAACCCTGCAGTTCGGAGGGCCAGTCGTTCTAGTATGAAATCTCTTCCTGAAGTTGCATGTTATTATTTTGTTTTGCATATTTATTGTTTGGGGGGGGGGTCTAATTCCCCCTTCACGTTCCCATGACAACTGCCTTGCTTAAAATACAGCTTTCAGACAATATGGGCACTTTTAAAAAAAAGGTTGCTGGCTTGTAAGAGTTGAAATTATTGAAGCACTGAATTATGCATTGTTGTTCAAGGAGATTACTGAAGATTAATAACACCACCGCGAGAGCACTGTGAAGCAAATTTCTGAAAATTATGGCAATTAAATTAAAGCACATACAGTTGCTGTTTGCAGTGTGAGGATTGTTGACACCTGCTGGGATTCGGCAAATTGCTGTGTAGGTACATCGTGCAGCTGTGGAAGTTAATTTCATATATACTGCATTTATGCTGTATGGATATCGTGCTTAATTAGCCATGCTAATTTTTTTTTGCTCACCTATTCTGTTTTAAAGAGACACATGCAGTTGGAGAGGGATTGTTCTTGTGGACATATTGACTGGGACCTTCCAGTATGGGTGGAGAAGGGGCTGTTTTGCTTTACTCTCGTCTTTGCGAGGGGGGTGTTGCTTTTCTTCTTTGCGCTGACCAAACATAATTCAGTCGGACTTGATGATGATGACTTGATGATCTGCTCAGGTCCCTTCCAACCCTACCAACTATGAAACTATGAATTCGTTTAGATCTGGTGGGTGTAGCCTAAATCCTCCATTTCTCACCATGGTTCCTGTTGTCTGTCTACCCCTTCCACCATTTTTTCCTGCTTTCCTGGGTACATTACTTATTCTGGAATAAGAAGGGAGGCAGCTGCAAATAGTTTGGATTGAATCCTAATTTAGGGCTGGGTTTGTGAGATTTAAACTCATAGATTCATAGATTTCACGTGGTAGATCATCGGGTCTGACCCCCTGCTCCAGGCAGGAAAGAGGGCTGGAGTTAAGTATCCCAGCCAGATGCCTGTCTGATCTCCTCTTGAACACCTCCAGGGTAGGGGAGAGCACCACCTCCCTTGAAGCCTATTCCATATTTTGGCAACCCTTACCGTAAAGAATTTCTTCCTTATGTCCAATCTAAATCTGTTCTCCTTCAGTCTGTGGCCATTATTTCTGGCAACCCCGAAATCTGTTCTCCTTCAGGTTGTGGCCATTATTCCTAGTAACCCCAAGGTGGGCCCTGGTAAACAGAGTGTCCCCTATTTCCTACTGGCCCCCACGATGATTTTGTAGGCAACCATAAGATCACCTCTCAGCCTTCTCTTGCGGAGGCTGAAGAGATTCAGATCCCTCGGTCTGCCTTCATAGGGTCTTACCCGCAGGCCCTCTCTGTTCTCCTTCAGGTTGTGGCCATTATTCCTAGTAACCCCAAGGTGGGCCCTGGTAAACAGAGTGTCCCCTATTTCCTACTGGCCCCCACGATGATTTTGTAGGCAACCATAAGATCACCTCTCAGCCTTCTCTTGCGGAGGCTGAAGAGATTCAGATCCCTCGGTCTGCCTTCATAGGGTCTTACCCGCAGGCCCTCAACCATGAGAGTGGCCCTTCTCTGGACCCTCTCAAGGTTATCCGCATCCCTCTTGAAGTGCGGCACCCAAAACTGGATGCAGTACTCCACCTGTGGCCTGACCAGTGCTGCATAGAGAGGAATTATCACTTCCCTAGACCTGCTCGTGATGCTTCTGCTGATGCAAGGAAGAGTGCGGTTAGCCTTGCTTATTGCCTCGTCACACTGACGGCTCATGGTCATTTTTGGGTCAACCAGGACTCAGATCTCTTCCCGCTGTGGTGCTCAGAACGGTCCCCCCAGCCTATAGGGGTGTTGGAGAGTCTTTCTCCCCAGGTGCAGCACCTTGCATTTATCCTTGTTGAATTGCATCCTACTCTGATCTGCCACTTCCCCAGCCTGTCCAGATCTGCCTGGATTCGCTCCCTGCCCTCCAGTGTGTTTACTGTGCCCCATAGTTCAGTGTCACCTGCGAATTTGGACAAGGTGCTTTTAACACCTTCATCCAAATCGCCGATGAAGAAATTAAACAGCACTGGTCCAAGGACAGAGCCCTGGGGGACACCGCTGCCCACGTCCCTCCAGGGAGAAACCACCCCATCCACAACCACACTCTGGGTGCGTCCCATAAGTCAGTTTTTCACCCACCTTACTGTGAAAAAATCCACATCACAGCTGCTCAGTTTACTCGTAAGAATTGGGTGCGACACTGTGTCCAAAGCCTTTTTAAAATCCAGGTAAATAATATCTCCATCCTCCCCTGCATCTAAGCACTTTGTGACCTAGTCATAAAAAGAGACCAGGTTAGTCAGGCAGGATCTGACTGCTATAAGCCCATGCTGGTTGCCCCTTGCCATTGTGCTACTCACTGGCCCCCTGCAAATGCGATCCTTAATGATATTTTCTAAGGTCTTGCCGAGAATAGAGGTGAGGCTGACTGGTCTATAATTACCTGAGTCCTCCTTCCTCCCCTTCTTGAAGATAGGGACCACGTTGGCCCTTTTTCAGTCCTCTGGGACCTGTCCCAAGTGCCACGAGTGCTCAAACAGTTGTGCCAGTGGTTCTGCCATGTCATCAGCCAATTCCTTTAGTACCCTTGGGTGAAGATCATCAGGGCCTGCCAACTTAAATATGTCCAGCCCTTCCAAGTGCCCTTCACTAGGTCAGTGCTAACCGTTGGTGGATTGATACTACTCTCGCTCCAGACTAAAGACTCATTGGGAGGTACATGTGTATCTGTGTCCAGGAAAACAGAAGCAAAGAAATTGTTTAAGAGCTCTGCTTTTTCCATCCTGTCAGTTATGAGTTGCCCTAATCCATTCTGTAGCAGCCCTATGTTACTCTGCACCCTTTTTCTACTCCCTATGTACTTAAAGAAGGACTTCTTGGTGTCCTTAATCTTTGTTGCCAACTTGAGTTCTGTATCTGCTTTGGCCTTTCTCACTGCTTCCCTGCAAGCATGAGCCAAGTAGGTATACTCCTCTGTGGTGGCTGCCTCCTGCTTCCACAGCCTGTAGGCCTGTTTTTTCCTCTGAAGGCTCCCCTGGATTTCCCTGTTCAGCCAAGAAGGTTGTTTGGCTCTTTTGCTACCCTTTGCGTGTACTGGGATGGTGTCCCTCTGTGCCTGTAGGATCAGTCCCTTGAGGAACTCCCACCCTTCTTGGACCCCCATCTCACAGATGTGATTACCCCTCAGACCCACCCTAACCAATCTCCTGAGCTTGTTGAAGTTGGCCTTCTGGAAGTCTAGCACTAATGCCCTACTATTTGTCTTTCCCATCTTACGCCGGATAGTGAATCCTATCAACTGGTGGTCACTGTCCCCTAGGTTAGCTTGTACCTGTAGCTCCTCCACCAAGTCCTCCCCAAGGCCAGCACCAAGTCAAGTAAGGCATCTCCCCTAGTGGGACTGCATACCTCCTGGGTTAGATGCAGTTTAAGAAACTACGTGAACGGGCAGACCTGGCCAACTGCTCTTCCCAGCAGGAGGAACTGCGGCAGGGGCTCCCGATGCGTGGAGTTTCAGGCCCCCTTGCTCTCCCTCCTGCATGAACTCCCTTGTAAACTCCGGCACGCTCCTGAAGAGCACACCTGTTTGCCTGACCTGTTAGCCCGGCTCGGGAGCGCGGCTCCGAGGCAGCGCCGCTAAGTAGGGACGGGAGGGGAAAAAAAACCCTTCCCAATTCCCTACAGCTGGCCTGGCTGCTCCTTGCCCTTCCCCCTTTACCCACTTACCTTTCTGCCATGGCTCCTCTCTCGCTGGTCCTGCTGCTCCGCTCGGTGGGGTTGGTGGGAAGCCAAGGGCTCACGTGTGCTGCTGCACACGTGTGCCTACTCTGGCGACCAGACCCGACATATATAACACTAAGCATGTAGTGTGCTGTGTTCACTAGGAATGGGTTTTGCACTTGCTTCAAATAAAGCATGTGTTTAAGGTCTGTGCTGAATTGCTGCCTCAAAGGGCGGTCCTCTTTAGGACAGTGAGTAAACTACTGTACCTGTATTTTCAAAGCAAGGACTATGTTAATTTTCAGGGATAAAACCTCTCATTATGCATGCTAAATTGATGTAATCAGCACTCCTGTTTTAGGATTTCAGCTGATCTTAACAGGGCCAAGAAGGGCTCTTATCCTCCCCAAAAACAATAGTGCATGGATGGATGAGAGTTTGCCTTCCTCTGAAGGTGCTCGGTCCTTCATGAGAGGGACCAAACTCACATTTGTTCCAAAGCAGCATACTACAGCCTCATCCCACAAAGAGGAGAAAATGTGTATTAGGAAAGACCTGGTTTACAAGAAAAAGTGCTGTATATTTTAAAGAGGATAAAAATATAAATCTAAACCAGATGCATAAAGGGCAGGACACTTCAGGCACAAAAATAACATTGGGAACATGTTTTTAATTGGTCTGACCGGCCACATAAGGAACAAATTCTGTGTGTGATGCACAACTACAAGGAATCCATTAATAAGCTCAAAATGTTGTCACGCCATCTACTAATGTGGACATCAGTGCACTTCGAAAGGAGAGGATAATTTGCTTTGAAATATAAACTGCTTTAGTTTAGTTATGTTAGCTCTGTGATAACTTTCCCACCCAAAACCCCACCTATTTCTGTTTCGGTTAAGTAATAAACTTTTCAGTGGAATTCTTTACCAGGTTTACCAGGTTCCCAGGAACTTTTCCAGCTCAGACTAATTTAGCACCTGGATACAAGGGGGTATCTGTATGACTGTGTGTAGTAACCTTCTTTCAAATTCTGCTTGGAGTAAAAACAGTAGAGTCAATGTGTTTGCACTGGTAGAAACAAACAACTCAAAATATAAAATCTTCAAGGTAGGAATCTTGTTTCTGGGCACATTTACTGCAGAGTGGACTAATTAGCTCTGCAGTAAATGTTGCATGTCTACACGTGTGCCCCGATTAGGCTGGACTAAACTAATATACTCCACAGCAGTATTGTACTTGTTTTTAACTCTGCCGCAACACGTGTAGACGCGGCCCCAGCTGGCTGAGGTATGAGGGTGCTTCAGTGTGGGGGCTGTCTGCCAGTTACCCCCACCCTGGAGCACCCTCGTGCCCCAGCCAGCCCCTGCACAGCACATTGAACTGGAGGGGAGCAACCCCAAGACGGCAGGCCCTGGGGCCCCCTGCCAGCCGGGGCTGCTCCAACTCAGCTCAACGTGCTGCGGTCCTGGGTGCATGTTCAAAGGGCTTTGCATTATTAATTGCATGTGTAGACACACCCTCTGTCTCCTACCCAGCCCCGTTGGGTACTAATAACATCACCACTTGGGCCTGCATGCAAAAAACTACACTTTTATTAATCTGCTGTCCGTCAACAGATGATGAACATTTCATATGCCATAATTTGCAGTCCTTAAGAGGAACAAAAGGAAACTCATGAGACATGCAGCCTGTGAACCAGTCTTCCCCCCACCACCTTGTTCCCCTCTCTCTAATCGTCTAAGAGACAATTCTTGGAAACAAGAATGATATACATCCGTGTACACACACGCTCGTATAGCACTTCCATTTCATCCATGTTTGCAGAACATAAAAAACAATCTCCCTTAGAAGACGTTAGGCTGGATGTTTCTATCGCATCAGGAAGGCAACCTTATTTCACTCTACAGCTGCTATGTAAACACTATGAAATCTCTTTTTAATCTTCGGCAAAGTTCAAAATGAGATGCCTCAGACATCTGCTAGCTATTATGGGCTCTCCCTGCTAGAGGTAATAAATGAGAGGCAAGGGGAGAGTCAAATGACTTAGTCGTGTTTTTGTTCATTGCTTTCAAACGTTTGCTCGCTTCCTGCATTATCTGTTGTTTTCATTAGCGTGGAAAGGAGTCAACAGATCTCGAGGGAACACGGTGTCATGGGTCACACAGGTGCGGTCGCAGCAGGATGAGGCTAACGCGCTGTATTGCAAATCGGGGGGGGAAACAACAAAGCACTTGGTTTCACTTTTCCACCGTGGATAGAGTCTGAAATCAAATCGCACTAATGCACCCTCTGTGCCTCCTGCCAAAAAAAAGATGGGTGTTTCCTGTGCAAAGGGAGAGAGGCAGTTCACTTCCCTCCAAATGGAGGGTAATGGCTCAGCTTTCGAATTTGTCATGGAAACCTCTTGTCAACCCAGTAACAATGACGTCAAGGGGACAGTGGCACAGAGACGGTGTTAGTTTCTTTGGCACACACCTGTTCAGCTGCAGGAGTGCAAGGTACGTTGGCTTTTACATTTCCCAGCCCGGGTACTAGACAACTCGTGTGCATGTCGAACGCGTTGTCCCGGGGCAGGGCACCTTTCCTGAGGCTTGGGAAGACACTGAACTGTCATCAAGCAAGTCTAAATCTAGTTAATAGGCGTTTGATCTGGCAAGTTTGTTTATGTATTAGCTCTTCATTTAGTTCGTTATTAATTAGTTCTTAAATCTTCGTGGTCTGAGTAAAATTTTGGGAAGTGGAGATATCAGTTTGCGCCTTTGTGAGTTAATCATTAACTCCGGCCGCTGTGTAGACGCTCGTTGCACGGGAGTAAAAATGTTTTGATGGCTCTTATCAAATGAGCAAGGTACAAAGCCACATGTAACGCTAGAGTCGTCTACCTGCATTTATTGTGCTCCCCTACAAAAGCTGTGATACATTCAAAATGACTTTTCCCTGCGTGTTTTTTGCTGGGAAGCTGATGTTCATGTTTAGTGTTGTTGATCAGTCACATTTTCTTTAGGGACATGGGACCAGGTCTTCATTTTATTTTGTCATAGCGGTGCACCAGATATGTATGACTGCTCTGCAGCTTCTATATATTAAAAAGTCATGAAAGAACAGCTTTTAGAATGCATTAAAATTGAGCTTTCTATACAAAAAATGCATTGGTGAAGAAAATGGACTGTTTCTGTTTCTGTGAGTCAGCAAAATTGTATGCATGTATGAGCTGATCTGATGAGTTTTTATTATCACTTGAATCAGTAAAGGAGTTGTACCGTGCAGGTTGTTGATGCCATGTCTCTTACCACAGCTAAAACAGTCATTTGCATCCTAGCCGTGGCAGCACACCGTGAACTTAATAGATTCAACTGCCTACTCATTATTGGTAAATGATATGCATGAAATTGCCACGGTCCTAGTCGTGGTTTATAAGTGAGGGAGAAAGACATACAGTCTAGTCATATGAATGATGGCAAGAAAGATGGTGTGGGGTTGCCAAGTAGATATAAGGCTGAGAAAGATTAAATTACACTGAGCAGATGGACACGAGGAAAATGGATGACAGTCCACCCTCAGGTGGCATTTACCAACAGAAAGAAATGACGGAAGATGACGGCAGAACTTAATCAGAATCTGAAAACAAGGGACATCGAATTATGATTTCCCCCAAACCTGATGAAGTAATGTGTCTTTTAACAAGCAACCACTGGGGAAACAGCAGGATCACAGTGGAGATGATTAATGTCACAGGATTGCTAAGTTTCAAGAAGTTAAGAGAAAGGCACAGTGATACACAGGAGTTTTGTTTTCTGCATAAAAGGGAAAACTGCTCTGAGTGAGAAGGTAATAGATACGAATTCTGCTCGATGACATTACTGCCTTTGTGGTCAGTGCTGCTTATTATTCTGGACATACCAAGTAAAGTAATACAGGGATCAGGTTTTCTCTTTCAATGCTAGATAGCTCTTTGTGCATTCTTCTATCGTTATTTGAACTGTATGTTGCTCACCGATGCTTATAAATGACTCTTTTTTTGTACGCCCTTAACTACGTTATTGGATGAAACGCACGTTGCCCCTTGTCCCACCCCTGATGGTATGGGACAAGGGGCAACATGATCTCCCCGGTTCCCCGTTTCATCAGACCTGCCCCCTGTGATTGCAGGGGATGGGTCTGGCTGAGCAGGGAACCCTAACTTCCTGGCATAGGGAAAGGCACCCCACCTTCTCTGGTTTGCTTCTCTGTAAAAGTGGGCAGGTGCTCCAGGGGCTTGAGGAGCTGTCAAGCCCACAGAGCACCTGTCCAGGGTGGCTAGAGAATATGAGCAGCTCAGACTGCTCTACTCTTCCGCTACAAAGCTACTAGACACCTGCCACAATAAAGCAGGAGAGTATTACTACCTTTTGTCGCACCACTGATTTTTTCCATTGATGTGGCATGACAAAGGGTAGCAACATCCATTACCTCACCATTTGTGCTGCCTTGAACATTTTTATGGTGGCACAGATGAGACATCAGGCAACATCTGTTTCCACCTGAAGATGCTAAAAGGGCTTCATAGACTCACTTGGGGGAAAAACAAATTTAGAGCCTGATTTTCAATGGGATTTCTACTGGCTTTGTTTTCTGCATCAGTGAAAGTTGAGCATACTCAGGACCTCCTATAATATGGTAATAATATTCGCGAAGTAAAAGAGGAAGAATCAGGATAGAGTTGGAAGTAGACTTAAGCTCTCTTAAGTTCAAGTACCCCTGCTCTAACCATCAGATAATACTACGGCTTCAACATATGTATCCCATATATGTGCGTCTAAATAATGTATGTACATAGGTATGTATCCTGTATATGTGTGTGCTTATGTTGCAGAATTATCCATTCATATGTTACTTACTTTTTCTTTTTGGGCTACTTGTATTGTTGCCTTGACTTTAAGACATCACATAGGCCAGGCCTGATTCAGAGAAGAATTTACACCCATGCGTCAATCCTTTTTCCCTTAACAGGACTTAAGCCCATCTTTAAGTGCTTTCCTGAATTAGGGTTATCATTTAGATGCCTGCCGTTGCATTATCTGCAGAGTCAAATTAGATCTGGGCGAAAGCTTTCTCTCAAAAGAAGTTTTGTCTAAATGGAAATTTCTGCTGGGAAATGTTTCTTTTTACTGATAGTTTGTTAAGGTTTTCCATGAAAAAAGCTAGCTCTGCAAATTCTGCCTTTGTGAGTCTTTCAACGGAAAACGTTCTAAGAAATTTTTGGACAAAAATTATTTGGTTTGGGTTTTGTCCCAGCCATATCCTCACTAATTCAAGTTCAGGACCATTTTCTTACAAGGGGATTGGCAGTTATACTATTGTGCAGTAGAATAGGTGCACAGAGATCTTGGAGGTTTTCAGATGTGGAGGACACCACTCTTTCTCCCTTGTTTATTCTTCTCCCAGGAGACTTTTTAGGGTGAAAAGGATTATTTCATTTGGGAAATAGGTAAGTGCCTTTTCCTTGGCCCTTTGGAATCAGTCCATGTGTGTGGTATAGTACGGTACAGAGATATACAGTATAGAGGACTATAACAAAATCATATCAGACAGGTGGAGAAGGGAAGATAGAAGAGAAGCAAATGGCACATGCTGCTATAAATTATATATACATACTTAACAGGATCGTTCCTTAGCCACAACCATGTATGCCCACCTTTAGGCTGCAGGAAAGTTGTTTTCAACAAGTTTTGATCACGTCCATAAGATAGGAATATATCATGGGAAGTGCTAGAGGCCTGCAATTGCAGGATAGGGAGTGGTGATGCCACAATAAAATCATTTTTTAGGCTACGAACAATAAGTTAATTTTTTTAATGCAAGCACAGACTAACATGCCACGTTCCCCCAAAGATAACATGTTAAGGGACCAGGTACAGATGCGTTGTGATATCAACAGAAAATAAGAGCTTCATCCAGTTTATCCAGGAGATCCCCCGCCAGAAATACAATGACATAGTTTTAATCTGTAGAAGATGGGCAAGAGCCCCTAATCAGGAGAATTGAGGTAGGGTATAGAATGACTTCATTGTTCGTTTCCCTAGTTTTACAGGTTTTGTGTACTGGGATATGCAATCCATGAAACTTCACTCACAGCAAAGAAAGGGTTGTTTTCATATAGGAATTTATCAGGGTATTTAATAATATTTGTCCCCATTAAGAGCTAAATACATGGCTCTTAGCAATGATCTATATTGTCCTTTTGGGTCCTTCTGCAAAGACAATACTTTTCTTTCAACGACTCCATTTACTCTCCATGGACTCTTACCACGTGCTCTGCTGCAGAAACCCATTCTTTTCCTGTTGCAGTTCCTTTGTCCACAACCCAGGTTGTCTCTGTTTTGTCCTCCCTAACATCCTCGTTTTTTCCCAGGAACTTTGTGGCCCCACTTTACGATAAACAGCCTTTCATATCCTCCTCTGTCAGCTTCCTGCTTCTCTACCCTCTCACCGGACTGTGAACACCAGTGCGTATCAGTGTTGTATTGTCAGATCGACAAGCAAAGGCAGCAGGTTTTGAATCTCACTATATACCATATTCATTCACATACCACATGCACCTTTCCCCCACAAATCAGCCCTCCAAAACTGGGGGGCATGTCTTAAACAGGGAGGCGGATTTTCATCACTGGAATAGGAACAGGGAACACTGTTTGAGCACAGGCTCTGATCGCTCCCAGCTGCCAAGATGATTGCCACTTGTCTCTGGCCCCAATAAGCAGAAGGGGCAGTGTCTTGTGTTAACCCTTTCACACCCATCGTTATGGGCTGAGCATGGACACTCGTTCTTGACAGAGTGGCTGAGCTGGCTCAAGGCAAGTGAGCTGCTGCATGCAGTCTGTAGTGTCTTGAAAAGGCTCATGATTTGGAAACAACACTTTATAATTTTATATATATAAAGTAGACCTGTGTTGTTTTGTGTGTGTGTATGTGTAAACTATGAATGTATATATGTACACTTTACTATGACTAGTTACACACACCCCCATATATATATAGATACAACCTCCCATATACTTATATATGGGGGGGATGTATCTATTTATACATATATAAGTATGTGGGTATGTATGTATGTATATATATATATATATAAATATATAGATATACAGATATACATATATATGTGTGTGTGTGTATACACATATATATGTATATATATATGTGTGTGCATGTATACACACACATATATATGTATAAATATATATATGTATGTATGTGTGTGTGTGTGTGTGTGTGTGGTTGTGTGTGTGTGGTTTTGTGTGTGTGTGTGTTTGTACGTACCAATAACTTCATGGGGCTGTGTAGCATGTTTCCTGTTTAATAAAACTGTTAGTTTGCAACTCCTGCCACACCAGGAAGATCCAGCTGTCTCACCCAGATGGTCTCATGGGATGCTGCACAGTTTAGACACCCTGTTTCCAGAAGGACTTTCTCTATGGCACACAGTCGGGCATGACTCTAGAAAAAAAAAATCCTCCATTCTGTCTGCCAAAAGCCAGATGTATATCTTAGCTGCATGAGAGGGAGAAGTTTTGAGAAAATAGGGTGTGTTTATACATACATACATATGTATACCCACACAACTCTAATGTGGAACATGGTAGTGGGAGGGTAGGGAAAATAATGGGGAGAATAATGGTTGGCAGGAAAATTTTGAAATAGTGGACTGGTGGGGATGTGAAATGTGTAGCAGTTAGAGGGCCTTGTAGGAGGCACCTACAGAAAGCAGAGTTCTGGGAGCATGTGGGAGTATAGGGCTTAAGGAGGACATCATGGGACAGTAAGTCCGTAGTGAAAACACCAGGAAACATGGACTGGAGAAGTAAGACTTGAGTTGGGGTTGGAGTTCTGCACGGGGAGACCTCATCCTATGGCATACTTGGTGTGCGTCAGGGAGGAGAAGCTGCATAGATGACCAATGAAAGTAACAGAGAAGCAGTTGATGGAGCTGGGGCTGCTTCAGCGGTATCCCTTTATGTGTTTAGTTTTAAATTGTCGTTGTGGCCTGAGACGGTAATATTCTCAGTCACTTTCTCTCTTTTTATGTGCATGGACTGGAGGAGGTAGTTTGTCAGAATCATCATCATTTAATAGGGAAGCCCAAGGAAATGTGAGGAAACAAGGACAGATGCTGTAAAGGGAGTTTCCTTAAATTTTGATTCTGAATGCATCTGCTTTTGTTCAAAATGGAAAACTCAAATATCCTGTGCAAAATGAATATGTCAAGTGCAGACTCAGATCATTCATTAAACTATAAGACTAGGGACAGAAATTGCACACAAACTGGTATATGTGATTGGAAACCAGTTCAAATCTGTAACGCAACTGAAGTTCAGTGCTCATAAACCAATTTTAAAATGGTTGAAACCCGTTTAAGATAAACCTGGATGGATGTAGTATCAGACCTCACTGATTTAGGTTAAATTGATTTATTGAACTTCTGTCCCAGATCCCCTCCAGATTCACATCAACTCACAGTCCCCGCAGCATCCCCGGATGCTTTGTACCTCCACTGCAAACCCCGCCCCTTGCAGGGTGGGTGGGCCAGCCTTGGCCCAAGCTGTCTGCTCCAGCCCAACAGGGAGGTGTGCGCTAGCACCCCCAGCTTCTGGCCTGGGCCACTGCAGGCAGGTGGCTGCATTTCCTGAATCAGAAGTGAATGTCTGGTCACTTGCTGATCAGTTCAATCTATGCAGTTTAGACTAACCTGCATAGATTGAATCAATGCAGCCTCAGGCTTTTTGACTGTCTGTACTTAGCCCAGTGGAGAAGGATTTTAGTTTTGCTTGCAGTGCAAATCTCAGTTCAGTCATAACTACAGCATCCCTCACAGTCCCTCCAGTTGTTTCTGAGGAGCTCTTTTGTTTCATAGTTACTGTGCATTCATCACGCTCAAAGCAGTTCCATGAAGCAGACACTTTTTACTCAGCTTGGTTTTATTCTGGATTAACAGCTGCACCACATAGATTTAGTGCAGGATTTTCAAGGAATTCCAAGGGAAGAAAGTTTCTTCAGTGCCTCAAAATCCCATCCTTATCTCCTAATGTGAACTGCCTTGTATGTGTCCTCCATGTAGCTTGAAAGGTATATTGGATATAGTAATGCAAAGCATTGCATGGGCATGAATGTCACCCTAAAACTTTATCCTTAGCTGCCAGAACATTTTTGTCTTTAGCCTGGGGATTGTTGCAGTTAATGTTGCCAGGAATCCAAGTGGCATTTTAAACTCGGAGTGGATTGAACTCTTGTGCTTTGGACAGAAAATAAAAAAGACAGAAATGGTGAGCAAGGCTAATGCATGCACAAGTTTTGTTAGTGCAAAATGGCTGCTGTCTTTGTAAATGAGGCCCTCCATATAACCCAAACTGAGTCAGAGAAGGAAGGAGCTTTGTCAAGGAGCTATTTGCATGTGACAGTGATTGCACAGGGTGGGGGATGTGATTTGAAATGTCTTCAGGGAAAGAATTGAAGCAGAAGCTTTTGAATTTGCTTATCAGTAGCCATTATTTTCCCATTCATCCTCTGATCAAATGAGCACAGCAAGTTCTTTTTGGATCCTTTCACTCTTTTCTTGTTTGTGCTAGATGCCATTGATCCATTTTTAGCTCTCTTATAATGGGACATGATGGCAAAGGTAACTGGAAAAGTCAATGAGCATTTGCTTTCAGATAAGTCTGTCTCTTAAAGCAGACCAGATGTATTATATGAGCCTTTGGACTGGGGTTCTTCATTTCAATAGGATTTACTGCCTATCTAAGAACAAAACCCCCCCCTGCAATTATTTTTCTGCAATTGTTGTAAAGGGAGAATAAATGTTATGGCAGCTGGGTCCTTTGGGCATTCTCAGATCATTTCTGTCAAAAGAAAAAGTGAAGAATTATAAAATTCAAAACCTGCAGCTGTTGGCTCCTTTGAGAGTCATATTACAGTAGCAAGAACAGCAATCTTTCATTCTGAAGAGGGAAGCATATTACCGCAGCCAAAGTCCTTTCATCGTGCTTTTAGGTAAGCTGATCTGCATAAAGGCTATTGCAGTATCACCCTCGGTGAGGGTTTTAAGCAGCCCCTTATTTCCATAATGTGTTGCCTCTGTCCCTTGAATGCATCTGCCTTAGATACTCCAGGCCTCATAGTTCATCCTGTTACTCAAACTGGCACCTGGACTCGCACCCTGGTCATACCCAGTTCACTCTTCCTTTCAGCATCCGCTCTGCCACTGAGTGACACGAGATACTGGGCAAGATGAACCTATGGTCTGGAAGCCACCCAGGAAATTGCAGCTCTTATGTTCTTGTGTCGCTTCTAATCTGATTTTTCTGTGAGTCTAGAATGCCAGCCTCCTCCCCCGGCCCAGCACCTTCCCCATCCATACCTTCTCCTTGAGCTGAGGTTGCAGATCCTTCCACAGAGGCATGATCCTGGTCTGCTCCTGTATCTGTAACTCATGAGAAGCAGCTGATTCCACGTGTTTTAGTCTAGTGGGAAAACATCTGGTTTGAAGTAGTTCAGTTCAGTAGAAGGAGGGTTAAACCCAGGGATTTGGCTGCATCTCCCTGTTGATGGAAAGTGCATTGAGAAGCAGGGAAGCAGCAACGAAAAGAGCTGAAAAGTCTGAAGGGGACTTACACAAGTGCATGGGGCAAACCACGCAAGTGGTAAGATTAGGGCATATGGGAGATCTCAGCTTTGAAGTCTTTTGCTCAGTATAAATGCCAATTGCAGACAAGGAGCAGGGGCACTCAGCAGTATGACGTAAAGCTTGGCCTTCCGTTACGGCTCACCTGGGATTAGGAATACTGCGCACACAAAACTATCCACAAAGATGACTCCTGGAGCAATACATGCAAGATATGCTAGCAGGAGTAGGGATGTAATAAAACAGCCCGTGCCCAATGCAGCTGCAACCCAGAACACCTCCTCCAGCTATGGGGGGTCGGTGAAGTATGAAGTCCGCAAGTGCTTGGTGAGGTTTCAAAAGTCCTCTTCCTTCAGCTGTCCCATATGCGAGTTTGTGTCGGGGGGGAAGGGGTTGCAGCCTGAGGCCTGAATCTGAAGTATCATTGCATATAACATGCTCTGTGCAATCTTCTACTATGTAATAAAGTCCCATTGGAAATTCCCCTTTTGTAACCCAGCACCTGTGATGGTCAAAGGGAATGAAACTAGGCCAGCTCTTAATAGCCTTCTATTTCTAATGCCAGAGTATTGCACTGTCCCTAGCTATGCGAAGAATGCTGCTTATTTTGCTAATTCCTCAGGATATATTTCTCTCTAATCTCAAGGATGAGTATGACTTTATGTCCTATTAGATAAGCCTACTGAAAATCATTAAGAGCAATTTATCTGAATCCACCCTTGAGTTAATGCAGGGCCTAAGGCTCTTATTTACAGGAACCAAGCTCAGGGACCCTCAATAAAAATGAAAAATTGCAGCTATTAAAATGTATAAAAGGAAAACAACTTGGAAGAGGACAAAGCATGCCAAGCTAGCTTTGCCAGAAATGGCAAAAGGGAGTTTGACTTACTGGACCATATGGCTTAGACATCGTTTGAATAATCTCTTCCAATTAAAAATAAAACCAATTTTATATAAAACATCTGTTCTCTGATTTCAGTATTTGGGGCAAGAAGAATGTCAGGAGATAAACATAAATCCTTCGCCACATTTTTGTTTTCGGTGTTTAGGTTTTGCCTATTTTGAGAATCCAAGGTTTGTACCAAAGGCTTTTTTGCTTGCTACAAGTGATGCTGTCAAGTGGTATTGCAGACTCTTATGCTTCTGTTGACAGGACGTTCCTTTTTGCATCGAACACATGTGGCAGCCAACCTTCATTTCAGCTGGATGGATTTATTTGATGAATCCTTTGAGTTTTAGGAATATTTGACCTAATTCAGGTGAATAAGGAGGGGGGGAGTCTTGCAGTGAAGCAGTAATGTAGCGTCTGTACTGTTCAGAGGCCCAAGGAAGGCTAATACGTCCATCAGTGGTCACACACTGTTCTGATTAACGTTGAGGAAAGTATATCTTGCTGGGATCCTATGACCCCAGCTGACTTCCTGCCCTTTGGGCAGGGGGCTGGACTCGATGATCTTCCGAGGTCCCTTCCAGCCCTGATGTCTATGAAATCTATGAAATGTACATGTACCAGTGGGAGAATAGCTCTCTCAACAAATCTACTTTATATATTTATAAGGCCCTGTGGTATCTAGGCATCAATCCCAACCCCAGGGTGGCAGCACAAGCAGAGATAAGAGCATAACAGCATCACTTTTGTGCATGCTGCCTCTCAAATTGCTTCTGAAAGACCACGTGGTTTGTGTTTAACCACAGCACATTACAGGAAGAACACAGCCTTGAGCTGTGGCTTTTTGTCTTGGGAGGCTGTTCTGGGTTTGACTGAGTACAGATTTATGGCAGGTGCTTGTAGCAGTTATCATCACTCTTCCTACTATTCAGCAACATTGTTATTTAGAGTAGGCATTGGATTATAGTAAAGAAAATTTGATCCTGGGGCTATTAATCACTTTGGGCATCATCTATGTTTGATAGTGTCGGGTAAACCCATACTTAAGACCTGTGCTACCAAACTTCAGCTCCTTCCACAAGCCAGGATTTGTTCAGTCCTAAAAAGATATTCTGTGGACCACAAAATCCTTGCACATAATTTGCAGCCTCCTAGGGAGAAGTTTAATCTGCAATCTCGCCCCTCCCAGGCTTCAGGCAAATACTTTTAGTTCAGTAGACTTTAAAAGCAGAGAATGTTAATATACCATGGATAAAACTGTAGCTGTCAACTGGCAATTAATACTTTGGGGCGTATCCTGCTGAGGCCTGGACTTTTAGCAGGGAACAAGAAAAAGGTTTGATTCCTCCTTTCAGAGGCATAACGAGCTGGTTCGGTGCCCTGGGTAGCAGTGACAGCAACCAGGCAAGCAATGGTGGCTGTGGCCATTCTTGCAGTCCTTCAAAATCAGCTCCCAGGGCTGGTGCCACGCTTGCATCCCCACGTAGTTATGCTACTGCCACCTTACCACTCCAGCAAGGTCAAGTAAAGAATAGGATGTGCAACTCTGCTCTTGTAAAAGGAACTCAGGATGCACTTCCCACTTTATCTGCTCTTGAAGCAGAGGCCCCAGCCTCTGCTGAGGCAGAGCCAAATCTCCAAAACAGATTTGGCCGAAGCAAAACAGGACAGTCATCTGAAACACCGAAACAAATCACTGTCCTCCAAAACGGCCGAATCTGAAACCAAATCAAAACATAGCCGTTTTGCACAGTCCTAATGGGTATGGCATTCATTAACAGTTATCTAAATAAAGACAATCAAATTTTTGTTAAAATAGAATGCTCTCCCAGCCAAATTGTATTGCTGTTGTGTGTGGAAATGATATCCAGACCCTATACTACATGCATCAGAGTCCCATGGTTAGTTTCATATGCATTTTAACCTGCAACACAATGGGCGCCTATACGTATGCAAAGAGGCTGCTCCGATGCACTGTAATTGCAGTGCATCGGAGCAGACTCTATTAATCTGCAGTCTGCTGGAGTGTGGTAATTACCAGACTTCAGCAGACTCCAGAGTCACATGTATCAGTGTCCCCAAGCTGAAAAATGGTGGTGGGGACCCTTTAACTAAAGCTCATTTGACAAGCTTTAATTAAAGTACCTCCGCCACTAGTTTTCAGCACGGGGACGCTGATACACGTGACATTCAGCACTTGAATTAGAGTGGCTCCCAGAGCCGCTCTAATTAAAATGCCCCCCACCACTCCCAGAGCATGTGTATAAAAGCCCAATAGCTTTACTATATTATTTTTACAACACCTTGAGATGTTCGCTCTAAGTTTCATGATGTACTTTGGGATGGTCCTTCATTGAGCAGGGGGTTGGACTAGATGACCTCCTATGTTCACTTCTAACGCTAATTTTCTATGATTCTATAACGCTATCATTTTCTGACTGTGATATACAGTCAGCTGTTGCACAGTTTCTTGGGAGCTGATATCTGATGTGTAATAGTTCCACTGAAGAAACTCTTGTCCTTTCAGTCCATATTCACTGCTTTGCGTACTCTCTGTCCTGGGTGAGACAGAGAAGGGCTAGGGACAGACATTACACATAAACCAGTTTAAGTGATCAGAAACTGGTTTAAACTGGTTTAAACCTGTAACAGAACATAAGTTCAGTGCACATAAATGAGTTTCAAAATGGCTGAAACTGGTTTAAGATAAACCTGGTTTAAGATAAACCTGGTTGAATCTAGTATCAGATTTAACTGATTTGGGTCAAATGGGGTTATGCAATGTCTGTCCCAAACCCCTTCCTGATTTAAGTTAAACCAGAGTCCCCCAGCATCCCAGCATGCTTTGCAGCCCTGGGCTGTGCTGTTTGCTCCAGAGAGCAGGGCTGGCCCCACCCTTCTGCTCCCTAGCCAGAGCTCTGGTGGCCCACCCGGGTCTGGCTCCCCCTTGCCCCACGTCCCCCTCCCCACTCATTACTCAAGCAGGGATTCTCTGCCCCCCCCCCCTTCCTCCCATCTCCAACAGTGTGGACCCAGACACATGGACCTTAGGCATGTGGTATGCTATCTTATGCTGAGAGGCGGCTGTGTATGTGTGTGTGTGTGTGCGTCTCCAATTTCACTGGAACAGGGAGATAGAACAGTGTCCACTTAGGGCTTTTTGGAACTAATCAACAGGTCAGCTGGTAATGTTCCTTCCTTGGAAAAAGCTGTTTAAGAAGAGCTTGAACTAATGAGAGCAGCTTTTGTTTTGTTGATGGGCTGATAAATGCTGGAATTCAACGCAGACAAGTGCAAGGTACTGCATCCAGGGAGAAGGAACTAGCAACATACCTATGGGCTGGGGAACACCCTTCTTGTCAACATGGTGGTAGAAAGGGATCTTGGAGTCATTGTTTACTCCAAGGGAGTGGTCAGTAAAGCTAACTGCACCTTGTCTTGCATCTACAGGTGCATCACGAGCAGGCCTAGGGAGGTAATCCTTCCCCTCTATGCAGCATTGGTCAGGCCGCAGTTGGAGTACTGTGTCCAGTTCTGGGCGCCGCACTTCAAGAGGGATGTGGCTAGCATTGAGAGGGTCCAGAGGAGGCCACTCGCATGGTCAAGGGACAGCAGGGCAGGCCCTACAAAGAGAGGCTAAAGGGCCTGAACCTATTCAGCCTCCACAAGAGAAGGCTGAGAGGGGATCTGGTGGCCATTTACAAACTCACCAGTTGAGGGAGGCTCTGTTCCCCTGAGCACCACCCGGGGTTACTAGGAATAACAGCCGCAAATTGTTAGAGAGAAGGTTCAGGCTGGACATCAGGAGACATTACTTTACAGTTCGGGCTGCCAGACTCTGGAATGGACTCCCAAGTGAAGTGATACTCTTTCCTACCTTGGGGGTCTTCAAGAGGAGGCTGTACAGATATTTGGCTGGGGTGATATGATCCCGGCACTCGTTCCTGCCCGGGGCGGGGGGTCAGACCTGATGATCTGTTTAGGTCTCTTCTGACCCTAAGCACTATGATACTATGATCAGCTCCCTGGTGGCTCCCTTGCCTGTCAGGTTTGCACACAGTATGAAGAAGCAAGGAAAGGAAGACTGAAAAGCACAGTATCATTAACAGATGCATTCACTGCACCACCCCCCCCCCACCACCACCCTTTGCCTCAGAGTGCTAGCTGGGGCCTAGGGTCTGGCAGCACTCCCATCCCTTGAGCAGCAAGTGGGGAAAAGCCTGGGACAGTGTAGCCAGGGTTAGGGTTAACACCCCTCCCTAATCAGAGATCCTGCTAGGGCCTGGCCACATCCCTCCTCAGCTCAGCATTGTAGAAGGGAAGGGAGGGCTGCTCTAGCACCCCCCCCCAGCTTCTAACCTGAGCCACTGCAGGCATGTGCCTGGATTTCTTCAGTCCAGTGGGAATATCTGTGCAGTTACAAACTGGTTCAACCTAGGTAGGTTAGACTAACCTGCGAAGGTTGAATCAATTCAGGCTCAGGCTTTTTGAAATTCTTATCTTTAGCCAAGGAGACTGGGTATTGCTCGCTGATCCTCAAACCATATACCAATTGCAATTCCAAAGAAATGGGGAATCACCAGGCCATTGCCAAGTATAACAGGGGGTGATCACAGTGTGCATCTTATGCCTCTTCTTCACCCTCTCAGGAACTGGCTACAGGAATGATAGGTGGTATGGGACCAGCTAGGATAACTCTGTATCTGCTAGGGAGATGCAGCTGGTTGTTGTTGGCTCCCTTTTATGCTGCTGTCGGAAACAATTCAGGAGCCAAGCTCTAGCTGTCAGAGCCACTTCTGGGAGGTGTCAGGTGCCCTTGAGGCTACTCCGAATTCTGCAGGATCAAACCCATACTGATGCTACCTACAGCAGTTTGTTGAGAACATAGAATAATCTGGATGTCTGGTCATCCCTACCCTTCAACACATTCCAGCCCAATTTGGACTTGCTGCTTATTTGGGTAAAGTATAGCCTTACTTTCCTGAGAAAATGCCTCTGAAATGCTTCAGACAGCTCAGCTCAAGCTGTACTGCAGATGTGTTAGCATGTGCCCAGCACAGCCAGGATGTGTTTGTCCTAAGGGGACTCTAGCATGGCCCCAGTCTGGCAACAAGATGTATATGATGTCTGAGCCCATAAAAACTGATTTCAGTTTATATATCACACTTTCTATCATGGTCTCTTCTACCTGCCATGAAATGAAGCACATCTTGATTTATAGGACACTGTGTCTATATGCCTCTGGTATGAGCCTCCTTACTCCTGGCAGCAAAAGTAGTAGATTTGCATTGCAGAGCAATTGCCAAACCAGACATGGCACTCACAGATCACATATAAAGGGATCTTCCCATAGAACTGGGGTTCATAAACTGACACCAACCAAGGTCTAGCCCTGTCCCTTCAGCTGGTAAGGGTTTGAGTCCACATCTCCCATTTTGCAGAAAATTGCCCTAACCACCAGGCCAGACACTAGTTAGGACCAAAAGTACCCTCCTGATAGAGTTGGCCTGATATAGAGGGAAAGATATGTAGGGCAGAAAGAGGATGAATCTGTGGCTCAGCGAGAGGGGTGGTAGCTTAGAAGGGAGAGGACCTGGGCTCTGTCCCCTATTCCTTCCCGGGTCGGATAGAATTGAATAAAGTGTAGGTTTCCAGAGCATGGCAAAATGCACAAGGAGGGAAGTGGCTCTAATACCTGCGGAAGTGCCCCAGAAGGTCACTTATGTAGCTGACACTGGACACACAAAAATACCAATTACATCCCCACCTAAAAAAACAGTTGGATTCAGACCAAGGCATCTGAATACCGCAGCCCATTTGCATTTTATCCTGCTTTGACCAATTAGTCAAAGGTTTTCTAGGCAGGGGGTTGGTCCACTTCTGATGTAAATCTGGAATCAAGCCATTTGCCTCAGTGAAGTCTCCTGCAAGTTAGTCCATTGTGGATGGGATCCCACCCTGGCCTGTGTTGAACCCTCTTCCCCTGTTCCCAGGGTACAACGAGGGGTTAACCAGGGGTGTTTATACACGTGCTGCAGGAGAAGGGGGGTGGGGGACACTAATTAGAGCAGCTCCAAGAGCCGCTCTAATTAAAGCACCCGGAGCATCTCATGTATCAAGCTAAAAAATGGCAGCGGGGGCGCTTTAACTAAAGCTCGTTAAACAAAGCTCCCCCACCACCATTTTTCAGCATGGGGACACTGATACACGAGGCGCTGGAATTGGCTGGAGCGCGGTAATTACCACGCGCCAGCAGCCATGATTAATTGAGTCTGCTCCGCCGTGCTGCCCGTGTATAGGCACCCTCTTAACTAGATTCCCAGAGCTCCCAGTTCAAAGCTGTACAAGCTCCAGCTGAAGGCAGCTGGGTGCCAGCCCGCGTGCTCTCTTCGGCAGCACGGGTCACACCAGGATAAAAACAAAGGAATTCTCGGGCCCCGATCATCCTCAGAGATTTCCTCTGGGTGTAATCCTTCTTGACCGGCCCTCTTTAAAAACAGTTTCCTATGAAATTTCAAATATTTACACACAACGCATTCCTCTCCCTCTCAATTGAAGGGTGCAGGACTCAGCCCAGCTGTATGGACAGCTCTCAGATCATTTTTCAGTAAGACAGAGTCAACATCTAAGTATCTAATTTGTTTTCTTCCTTATCTCTTGATATGAATGCAAATCCCATCTTCACCGTCTCTTCTCCTTTCACCCTTCCCGAATAGTTTGATTATGGCGACTAAATGCTTCTGCCCAAAACTGGCTGTCATCCAAAACCAGATGGGCAGAAATCCTAACAGCAACAGAAAGCTAGCTATGGATATCAGTACGCGATACAGCAGCACACAGAAACACTTTGTTTAACCCAGCGCGGGGCTTTGTCCTATTGAATATATATAAACAGGGATCTGCTGTGGGTTTTTATAACGATGTTTGCATATTCAAGAATACTTAAACAGACCAAGCAGTTCCTACCACGGCTAGCAAATTCATCTTCCTTTGCCTGTTGTTTGGGGGTAAATTAAATGTTTGCTTGAGATAGGAGGGAAATAACTCTTCACCTCATTGAAATGCATTCTGCGCACCGCCTAGATCCATATGTGCTGCATAGTATTGATTCTGCTTCTGGACAGCTTTCCTTTTGGAGCTGACAGATGTATTCAAACTGCAATCGCCCATTCGGTGAACTGGTTCGGTGGGAGAGGAATGGATTCAATATGAAAAGCATATGAGAGGGGCACAGCTCTGAGCTGCAGAGCCTGGGTGCAAATGTGAACGATCCCAAAGTACAGGGGAATTCAGAGACACGGTCCGGCGTCAGACCAATGCGGCATTAGATTGTGTACCTCACTCTGCAATGAGGAGCAAGAGTGTTTGAGCTGTAATTAGTCCACAACACTTAGATCCCGCCAACACAGGAGGAGTTGTCCAGTTCGTACCATCTTTATGACAGCTCTGATGTGCCAAGGGAGTGTTTATTCATTTCCTTAACACTGATGCAAGCAACAACTGAGGAAGTGTTTCATCGACTTTCTGCTTTTCTGGTGGGGCTTGGGGCTGGTCTGCCAGCCGTCGTGTTACTGGAGCTCTTGCAGTGCCGTGTGAGTTGAACACCTTAGGCAGTGCGGGATGGGATTATCCCTATACTTGTAAGAGGGTGGCGTGCCTGCCTCGTGACCAGGATAGCTCTCAGACAGTGTTTTTAGCATCACGCCTGCCAAGTAGTTTAGTAATAAAAGGCACTTAGAGATAATACAAACCCCAGCTAAGTCTCCTCCTATTGCCTGACCACCCCTAGGCTTATTTTACCTGAGCCAAACTTTTCCTCAATTTAAAAGTACTTAGGCTTCTTCCTCTCCATCTGCAGAATTATTCCCACTTGTCTTAAAATCCAAGTGGCTAAAACAGCAGAAAATGTTCTGCAGCGAGCAGTTGTACTCTGGCACGGTAGTGGGCTTTTCTAACTGCAATTTTCATGATAAATTAACTTTGGAGACTTCATCTGTGTCGCTCTTCCTGTCCGCTTCTAATCTTCTAACCAAAATACTGATTCCCATGTGCACGTACTGAAGTATGATTCAGAAGAAATCATCACGTGCTCATGCAACCCTAACCATTTCCTTATGTTTGGGAAGCAGCTTTGGCTCCTTTGTTTGGAGCAGCCCGGGCTTCCACACAGCAGGCTGTTTCCATGTTTGGGATCATTTCTAAGGCTGACAGACAGTTAGCAGGGTGTTTCCAAGTGAAAGCTCCTAGGCAGACCATGAAGCGTTGCAAAGCTCTTTGGTTGGGTCAAGACCTCATGTAAATCATTCTCATCAGTGTTTTGCAAGCAGTTTCCCCTGCTCAGATCATGTTGTATCTATGTTGGGGTTTTTTTAGCTGTGATATTTTTTAAGCTGCTGCACTGTGGGTTCCCCGGTCTGGCTCAGCTCCTCAAGATCAGGAGTGACACAAGGCTAAGAAGTCTTAGCTCCAATGTTCATCTGAGGCCTGGTAACCTCCCATAGCTGGTGTGAATGGAAAAGATGTGCCTTTTCTCCAATGCTACTGGTATACCAGGCACAGATGAAGATTTTAAAATAGCTAGTTAGTAACAGAGACAGCTGAGCTGAATAACAGTAATGAATAAATGCACTTAGTAGTAGAGAGGACTATGGGATCAACCCTTTCCGGACGGTGAGATCTGGACCTGAAACTTGCAGCTCTTGCCATCTCTGTTTAATAGTTACATCACCAAATGGCTGTGACTCCCTAGGGCAGATTGTGGTGTTTAAATTGGAGCCCATGATGTAGCATGGAGGGACTCGGTCAGAATTGCTGCAGCTTTTCACACGGATAGGGTGGGTCTGTTGCTTCTGCTGCTAGGAACTAGTCCACGTGATCCACGAGCTGGTGGTGGCTGTCTGTACTGCCTCAGTGGACTGGGCCTGGCTCTGTGCAGCCTCTTCCTTTTTTCCTGCACCTGATCCTTGGCTAGGAAATGCCAGTGCTTATCACTTGTTCCTGCTTACTGCCTCCTCAAATGGGGTTGATGGCCCAGGGAACTATTTCTGAGAGCCACGCAGGAGGACTAAGTGCCACCTTGTAGACACATCTCATCCTGTAGCATTAAGACACTAAACTCATCAATTATGGTCGCTGGTCCCAGTGCAAAAAAAGAAAACAAAATAGTGAAGATGGTTTCCTGGCCACCATGGACACCCACTGCTGTGGCTCCTGCTTTGGCTATACAAGCAATGAAGGCCCAACCAGGGCAGTGGCAGGGCTTTTTCACTCCCGGTTTTGGAGTTTCCACGTGGGGCCAATTTCCCGGAGGTTACAAGCAGGGCTTGATACAGTCCTATCCCAGTGTCTGTGTGGAGTCCCTTTGTTTTGGCCTGGTAATTTTATTCTCTCTCTTTCTCCCGTTCCCCCATTTCCTTCTAATTTTGGCAGTAATTAGAAATTCCTCTCATTGCCTGGTGGACAGTTGGGTTTGCCCTTGTGTCAGTTCTTTCTCTTCCACTTTGGGATCTACTTTGGCACACTGGGCTTTACATTTATATTTCTGGCTGATCCTATGGCACAGCGTCTACGTGCAGACATGACGGGTGGGTCGTTAATACGTGAAAGTAACAAAATGCAATGATGGGTTTTTATGACAAAAATAATGAGCATGGCATAGAGAAAAATATTAAACCATTTACTCTGAAATATATCCCGGTGAGACATTATCTACTTGTTGGGAATGGTTTAGTCAGGGATGTTCCTGCCTTGGACAGGAGGTTGGACTACATGTCCTCCTTGGGTCCTTTCCAGTTCTATTTTTCTGTGACTCTGGGATGATATGTTTTCTTTCTTTCCTCATATGAACTGTAATGTAGTATGTACGTATGTGATTTTACAAAATCAGACAGAATGAGAAGAGTAATGTCACTTAGTTATGGCTGAAAAAGGCACTTCATAAGAAAGTGTTACATAATAGCTTACAGGAACATTACAGAAGTGAGAGGATGTTTATCATAATGAATCCAATCAACTTTTATTTCTGCCTGCAGGGGTGGGTGTATTATAGTATTAACAGACCAACAAGCTTTCTGGTGTGGTTTCTTCGCTGTGGACTAATGTGATAAGTAGAAGTTCTTCCTGAAGTGCAGGATTTCTAAGGCAGAAGAAAATCAAGGATGGGGAATGCTTCAAGTCACCTGTACAAAGGGATTAACTGTTGCTTTTGTTCTTGTGGCTATAATTGGCACCTGCATACTGTTTTTGCGGATGCCGATCTGAGTGTTTGCACTTCTTTCTACCTAATTACGTGCACAGTCTGCGTCTGCACAGGGGAGTCTGCCTTCCTTGCCAAAGATAGGTTCTTTCTCTTACAGAAAATTCACTTTTTGAAAGTGGTGAGGCCTGCACCTTTTTTTGGGGAGAAGCTCTCCTCCTTTTAGGGGAAAACTGGAAAACCTGAGGAACAACCTGGGCATCTTTAAAAAGATAAACCAGTTTGAAGTAATTGGTGTCAACCAGGCCAAGCAAACAGACTTCCATACCCCTCGTCACACCACAAATGCCCAAAATTGATGGCCAATACATAGGTGGCATCAATTTGTGCTGCCTTATTGCAGCAGTCATCTATTAGGTTTATGGCAGGAGAGCATGGTCAGCCTGAGCTCCCATTCCCAAGGCAGTCAGGATTTGGACCCCGAACCCACAGGAGCACTCCTGGGTCATAGAATCAAAGAAGAATTAGGGTTGGAAGGGACCTCAGGAGGTCATCTAGTCCAAAGCAAAACCATCCCCATCTAGATCCATCTCAGCCAAGGCTAAACTGGTCCTCCCATTCGGGATTGCCCAAGCACCTGTCAATACTCCAGTGCACCCCCAGGGCTGGGAACGCCAGTCAGCCGATTGTTAGTCCCAGCCCTGGGACCGCGCCGGTGTCAAACTTCCTCCCAGCCTCAGGATCACCCCAGAGCGAGACCACACCAGTCCTGGGGCTGGGACCACCATTCCCTGCTTATAGAGACATGCCCCGGATATTGCAGAGGTCCCATTTGTGAAAGGGGGAACACGTCGCCTGTTGTCCCACAGGGTCAATGGGCAACAAGCATTTAATTCGATGAAGCGGATCAGTTGTGCCAGGATGTGTCCCAGCACACCTGATCCACCTCATCTGGCAACATCTGTTGTTACTCCTGCTGACCCCTCTCGAGTATGCAGCTGAGCAGTGATTGAAATGAGCTGCCACCATAACTAGTGTGGGATAACCAGAGATCATCTCTCCTCTCCCCAGTCTCAGATGCCTTTCAGAGGGTAGTTCTCAGGCTCTGTCTACCAATGCATTCACTGGATTTGCAAGGAAATCCTCTCCTCTCAATTTAGCCTATTGCTTTGAATAACTATTTTTAACAACTAAGAGAAACAATAAGTCCCTAGGTAATGACCGGGTCCCTGCAGATCCCTCTTACGTGGCAGTATTTAGAAGAGCCATCGTGGCTGAAGCACCCATAGTTATCACAGAACCTGAGCAATTGGACAAGGCATTGACAAAACCGTCTTATCCATTGATTTTTATGTTAACTGTTCATCCGCCTGTTGTATGAGGCCCCACCTCAGAAATAATTGTTGGGAACACGTCTGATATTCAGGGCAGCACTTTGCAGATGAATGTTCCCTGTCACTCGCTGTACTCTGCTTGGACTTTCTGAAACAGCATCTCCCACAGCACTTTCCCCTAAGAGCTGCCAGCGTGGTTTCTCTTCTTGTGGTTTAACAATAAAAAAGGACATATTTGTCAAACAATCAAATCACCTGCCTGAACAAAGCCTGTCCCTGGTTTGTAGTACCTGCCACCTTTATTACTGGACATGATTGGTGCTCAGCTGTCATCAGGGGGAGCACGCAGCCACTCATTTCTTCGACGTGTTCCCCAGTCGTTTGAGATGACAGTCATTAGCGTGATACTCAGTGAGTCGTGCATACATCCAAGTTGAGAAAAAACTGCTGACGATAAGGGCAAGTGTATTCCTTACAGCCAGCTGGCTTGCTGGATGCTGGCAAACACGGACACCTAGTGGCATGTCAGTGCAGAGCACATAGATTATATGATTATTTTTCCAAAAGAGAAACAGAGACATCCAGGCTGCTTCTGCCAGTGATCTGCATTAAAAGAAGGAAAGGTTTGATTTTCTCTCCGAGGGAGGTGGTAGAGAGAAGAGAATGGGGGTCGGGGGAAGGGGGCCTTCTTTGGCAGGGAAAAATAACATGAGAAATGAGACAGTCAAGGTTCTTTGGGTGAATCTTTTATTAGATCAACTAAATAATTAGAAAAAAATGTTCTTTACAACCTTTCGGGCACAAGCACCCTTCTTCAGATATGGGGAGAGTCTGCTGGTGCTTGTGTCGGAAAAATTCTTCTGGTTCTCCACATTGTAGTATATGATTAGGGTATTTATCTGGACAGAAATTAAGGCCTTTAGAGAAGACAGATTTTTCAGCTTTGGTAAGTACAAGTGTGGAGAGAGTGATAATTGTGGAGGGTTGACTAGTTTTCGCAGTTTCATCAAGTATGAGGTTACAAAGTTGTATAGTACTGGTGGTGTTTGCCCTCTCTCTATGAGACTCTGCCTGTGCCTGAAGAAGGGTGTGTGTGCCCAAAAGCTTGTAAAGAACCATTTTTCCAACTATTTAGTCGATCTAATAAAAGACATTACATTTACCCAAAGAATTTTGTCTGCCTGTGTCCTTAGACCAACACAGCTATAACCATCACCCATGAGAAATGAGGAACCTTTTTCTTTGCATGTGCAAATTGGGGCACAAAGCAGTAAGTGATGGGTTCAACAACTCAGTTTTACACCCTAGATCTTGTTGTAGGTGCAGATTATCACCACAAAAGGAGAAACCAAATTCTCCCCTTTTGAAAAGGGTACTAAAAGTATTTACATGCCTGATTTCTTGTTTATTAAACCTCTCAGGACTCCAGACCAGGAAGTCTTTTTTTTTTAATTTATCCGATTATTCTACAGCAAATCAATCCTGCTGCTATATGTTATCATTGCTATACCACATGTATGTGTGTATGCTCACTACGATAAATGGTGAAATCACATGATAAACAATACAGGTATGAGCTCATATATGCTAAATTAATATATTACTTCCTTGCAACCACTCCAGCTGCACTGAGAGTCAGCTCTGCCAGGATTTAAACACCTGAGTGACTTCAAATAAGTATCATTTTGTTTAAAAAACAAACCCAGCTTCCAGATAAAATGTTTCCTCTGACCTCAAGGCCCAGGACAGCTGAGATTAAGGTGTCAGCTATAGATGAAATGTCACAGTTGTGAGTCCAGTACCCCACAACTTGGCAAAGTTAAGAGACACAAGGTTTATTGGTTCAAGAGAAATTATTCCATTGGGTTCAGTGTCATGGAATGAAGCCTGTAGAGTAGAGGAGCCTCGGATAATAGACTTAAAAAGGATGCCATCGTTAGATCTCAGTGTCAAGAAGGCAGCTAAACCATCAGTTCTTTTTCTTAGGCATCTCAAGAGAGCAGCCACATAACTTTATTCAGCAGGGGGCATCCAGAGTACCAGGGACTGGATGAGGCATGTTTTCATGGCTATGCTCCCTTGCAGTATCCAGTGAACTGTAGACACGTCCACAATGCTCTAATTTTGGATGCGTAGTGAAAAGGACCCAGTCCTGCAAGGTGCTAGCAACTCCTGGAGTTGATGATTACCGTCAACATCATTAGCTTCATTGGAGTAGTCAGTACCGTATAGGATCAGGCCCAAATCACGTGGATTTACAGTGATTTTTAAAACTTTTTTTGAATCTTTCTTCATCCATCCCCCCACCCGCCTTGTGTTTCTGGCCTATGCATGAGCAACCAGGCAGAAAACTTTATAGTGTGGTAAAAAGCCTGTGTTGGCACTTGTTTGTCAAGACCTTTGTAATTCATTGTGAGCAACAGAAATGTGAGCAAATGAAGAAACACACACAGTTTTTTCAGCAAGACTAGTAGAAACAGGATGATGCATTTATTCTTAGGCCAGGATCCTGGGAGAGCATAGGCAATTACTCTGGTTTCCGTTAGTTGCTAAAGGACGCCCCTGTTCTTCAAAACAGAGCTTTCCACGGGAGAAAGTTCATCTCCTGAGTCAGGACACCCCAGTCAGTGCAGAGGTCCCTGGAGCACGTCCTTTTGGCAAAAATCAGAGCCAGCTTCACGTGTGCAATATTTTGCACTTGTTCCCTTATTGAAATCCCTACTGATGGTGCATGGGAACCCAACTGCAATCCTGACTGCAGGTGGGAGAGTTGGAGCTTGCTCTAAGATGGCGCAGAAAATGGGGGAATTTTGGACTCCAATACTTGCTTTGCTTCAAGTCAATAAAGGGGGGAAAGCAAGAAAATTAAGTGTTGTAATGGAAGCCAGGCAGAACCTACGCCCAGGAAGGTGTCAGCAATCTAAGAGTTAACCAATGGGCGGCTTTGAATTTCTTGCAGCAGGTTGATAAGAAATAAAGGAAAGTGTTGGCACGGCTAGTTAAACTTTGACGTAGAAAATTATTAACCTAGCTCTAAGGAACTGGGAGCGAATTCCTGTATACCAGAGATGTAGGATTGCCTATGCATTTGCACCGGAGAAGACAGTGCTGTTGCCTTCTGCCGCCTTGAACTTTTCAATATTTCTTTTCCTCCCCTGCTTCACCTGGCAGCTGTCTGGAGGCTGTGAACTCACCGTGGTGCTACAAGACTTCACTGCCAGCCATAGCAGCGAGCTGAGCATCCAAGTGGGACAGACCGTGGAGTTACTAGAGAGACCGAGTGAAAGGCCGGGCTGGTGTTTGGTACGGACAACAGAGCGGAGCCCCCCTCAGGAAGGTCTCGTCCCCAGCAGCACTCTCTGCATCTCCCACTCCCGGAGCAGCGTGGAGATGGACTGCTTCTTCCCTTCAGGAAAAGGTAGGCTGAAATTGGGAGGATTGCCCCCCCAAGAATGACATCAAGCAGTGGTCACTCACAGTTTTCATCTTGGCAGCCAATAGAAATTGTAATATGCCTGCTCTAAGGAATAGGAGTGTATACATTACATTTCAGTCATTAAGGCGTTCCAACACAAGTTCCTTGTAAATCACGGTAGCTTCTAGGCGAGTCGTGGCGACGCCAAGTTTGGCGCTAGGAAGATCAGATTATTACTTGTCTCAAGATGAAGCTCCGTCAGCTCCGCAGATTTCCCGTGATGTGACAATTTAACAGTCCCCCAGGGCAAAATGTTGAGTCAAATACAGTTTCTTGGAAAAAGATGATCAGAGTACAGGAATTGTCATGCGAAAGTAGACCTTTGAAGTTCAACTTCATCTTGCCTCTAGAAATGGCTTATTCCTATGCTTTAGGAGGAAGTTGAAATGACAGTTCATTCAGGGGTGCACTCGGGTGGGAGAGGTTCCTTCATAACCATTTATGCTGTGAAACCAAGGGACAGAGGCTGTCCTCGTAACTTTTGCACATAGTTAATTTTAATACAAAGTGATATTCCTTTTAATACAAATGCCCACTATTTAAAGGTGATACAGTGTTATTTTAGATCATGTCCAAACTCTGTCTAGTGTAGCATGGTACTCTCACTAGCGGGCACTGCACAACATAGTTTATATGCTGGAAAATCAAGCATGCCTGCAAAGTGGCAGATTATTTGGGTCTGTGGTTCCCCGGTCAATACAGTAGTCAAGTCCCTTTTCAGCAGACCATTGAGTGAGAGGAGAGACTTCCATCATACAGGGGCACCTAAGGAAGTGAGGAAGAAGAGGCTCCTTTCATGCTATGCCTGACTCCTAACACATCAGCCTGCCCTGGCTGTTCTGATTTTAATATTTTCCTTTAGGAAATAGAATTTGATCTGTTCTTGTTTTAGCAGCACAAGCATGGAGTTATTCTGTTTGTTGTAGGATCATAGGACAGTAGGGTTGGAAGGGACATTACAAGTTCATCTAGTGCAGCCCCCTGCTCAAAGCAGGATCATCCCTGACTAAATCATCCCAGTCAAGTGTCTAACCTACTCTTGAAAGTTTTCAAGTACAGGCAGGCCTCAGATTTATGATACAGGTGGTTCCCGGAAACCGTGTCTTAAGTCAAAACATCATAACTCGGAACTGATTTTCCCATAGGAAACAATGTTATAAATGAGGGATTGGTTCCTGAACCCAGGCCCGATACCCTATTTTCACCAAAAATACCCTGAATTTTGTACTCAATCAATTATAGATGAGTAATATAACTACATTAATGTATTTATATTATAAATAGCAATCATATTGATTTGGAAGGACTTCTTTGAGGTAACTTTGCTGGACTTTTTGAAGGGCTCTTGGTTGGACTTTTTGAAGGGCTCTTGGCTGGAGTCTTCTCAGGAGTCTCGGCTGCAGGTTTTTCTGGAGTCTCGTCTGCTTTCTTAAATAAAGTGTTCAAGGAATTCTGGACAGATGTTCTCCAGGGAGATGGGCAACACAGCGAACTTGTTTGCTGGTGTGGATCGCATTGGATCAAGCGTTGTCAAGTCAAAACCACGTCAGAAAGTCGAAACAGGGTGTCAGTTTATAAATGTTGTAAGTGCTGTTCGTTGTAACTCGAAATGTCTTAAGTTGAGGACTGCCTGTACGGATGTTCCACAACTTCTGTAGGTATCCTGTTCCAATGCCTGACCACCATCATAATCAGAAAGTTCCTGCCCTGCTGCAGCTTAAGGCTGTTGCTCCTAGTCCTGTCCCCTACAGCCACAGAGGAAAGCCCATCTCCATCTTCCCTATAATCAGCCTTTAAGTCTTTGAAGACTGTTATCAAATCTCCCCTCGGTCTTCTCTTCTCCAGGCTAAATAACGCTAGCTCTTTCAGCCTCTGAGGCCCCTAATCATTTTTGTTGCCCCACACTGGACTCTTTCCAATCTGTCCATACCTTTCTTGAAGTGTGTGGCCCAACACTGAACAAAGTACTCCAGGTGAAGCCTCACCAGTGCTGAATGAAGCAGAAGAATCACATCTCTTGATTTGCAAGAGACACTCTTTGTACTACAGTGCAAGGTGCTGTTGGCTTTTTCTGGAACAAAAGTACACTCTTGGCTCCTATTCAGCTTACAGTCTATCATAACCCCCAGGTCCTTCTCTGCAGTGCTGCAACCATGCTAGATTCCCCAGTCTGTATTTGTGCATGCAGTTATTCCCTCCCATGTGCAGGACTTTGCCCACATCCTTGTTGAGTCTAATCTGATGAACTACGAGCCATTCATCCAGTCTATCCAGGTCATTCTGGATCCTAGCCCTGCCCTGCAAAGTGTCCATAATTCCACCCAACTTGCAGACTTGCTAAGTGTGCACTTGATCCTGTCATCTAAATCATTAATGAAGATGATTACCAGACCACCGACAGACACTGGGAGGAGGTATCAAGTAAGGTTCTCCAAACTAGACATTAAGCCATTGAGGAGTAATTGCTGAGAAGGATGATCCAACTAGTTATGTATCCACCTTACAGTACGTTCATCTAGTCTGTATCTCTTGAGCTTGTTAATGAGGATGTCATGGGACACAATGTCAAAAGCCTTGCTAAAGTCAATATCTTCCATGTTTTGGGGGTGTTGGTTGTAGCCGAGTTGGTCTAAGGACATAGGCAGACAAGGTTCTTTGGGTAAATGTGATATCTTTTATTAGACCAACTAAATAGTTGGAAAATGTGTTCTTTGCAAGCTTTTGGGCAAAATACCTTTCTTCAGACATAGATAAGGAGTCTCCCTATGCTTGAAGAAAGGTGTTTGTGCCCAAAACTTTGCAAAGAACAATTTTTTCCAACTATTTAGTTGGTCTAATAAAAGATATCACATTTACCCAAAGAGTCTTGTCTTACTAAAGTCAAGGCATGTCATGTCCATTGCTCTGCCCCCACATTAAGCCTGTGTGAAGTGGCTAGTACTCACTTTGGATTCGGCCAATTCGGGGGGGCAGTGATTTGATTAAATTATTCAAATCACTGTCCCAAATCGATTCGTCCAAATCTGATTTTAAGAAAAAAAACCCCAAGAAAACTCCCTGGACTAACCAGTTCCTACCAGCAGGGGGCGATCCCTGCTGCCCCCTGATGCTCCTGCGCCATGTGTGAAAATGGAAGAAAAAAGGGCATTAAATATTTCAGCCTTCTCTGCATCATCCGTGACCAGATTGCTTTTGGCATTCCATAATGGACCTGTGGATTCTCTGCTCTTCTTTCTTTTTACATAACTGTAGAATCCCTTTTTACTGCCTTTTATGTCCCTTACCAGCTGCATCTCAAATTGTGCCTTGGACTTCCTAATTTTCTTCCTGCATGCCCGTGCAATACTCTTATATTCTTCCCTGGTACGATGACCAAGTTTCCACTTTTACAGGGTTCCTTATTGAGTTTCCGCTCCTTGAAGAGATTGCAGCCCAGCCAGACTGGTTTCATATTGCACTTACCATTTTTCTGTCTCATCAGACTAGCTTACTCCTGCGCACTTAAGAGAGACTCTTTGAAGTAGAGACAGCTCTCCTGGACTCCTTTACCCCTCAGACTTGCCTCCCAAGGGATCTTGCCCACCAGGTCCCTGTGTTTTTGTCATAGAAAGCATTATATGGGGCTCTTTTTTGCCCTTCTTCCATGAAATCCTACTGCCATCAATAGGAACTTTACATAAAGGCAGAAGGAAATAAAAAAGCAATCAGAGCAAACTCCTGTTTTGGGCTAAATATTTTGAGCAATGATTTTTATTAAAGATGAGCTTGAACTAAAAAAGACCCATGTCAGATCACCCTCAAAATTGAAGGCAAGGGAATGGCAAGGAGGCCCTTTTGGATTCCATCCTTTCTACTGGTCTTTCTCAATTTTAGACCTTTCCTTATGCTCCATATTGTAATTAGGGCCGAGAGGGTCAGAAATCTATTTTGTTTTCAGTTATACTGGTTATAAAGATTGTTTAGCTCTGAAGGCCCCCAGGAGTCCTTCTTCAGGGACTCTCTAAATTGCTCAACAAGCCTGGACTAAGTTTTGTTCACTCTGACCACTGCTTCTCAAATATCGTTCATCAGCTGTTCTGCATCAGCTTTGCTTTGCTATAGCATGTCCTTGTCCTTACATTCGCTAGAGGGTGCTGCTGATTATCATTGTAAGAAATGCGCTTACTCCTATGTAGAGCTGAGGCAATTTATACTGGGAAACGGAGAAGAGAGAAATCAGTCTGGCCTCTGTAATAATAGTTGTATTTTGAAGTGTATACTTGAAAAAGTGGACCAATTATTAATGAGAAAAAATGTTCCTCTTTTTCATTAAACATGTACAGGTTTAATTTCTGTTGAGCAGCATAGGTTTCTGTGTGGTACTTGCAGTCTATAAGAGTCTATCCAAAACTCCTACATTTTATACCAAACCAGATAGGTACTTGTTAGCTTAATTCTGAATTTTCAGTATTGTTTCAATACCTCAGTGGATCTCCAGCATTTTAAAGTTACGGTTCCCAGTTCACAATTACAGAATATCTGTGTGGCTACTGTCGAGTGGGGATGCTGTACGGCCGCAGTTCTCGGCAGCCTGATGCTTTGTTGGGGTGAGCCGTGAGGAGGCTGAGAATATTTTAAAAATCACCCAGCCTAGATTACCCACTTCTCGCCTGCCACGCCCTGATGTTAATAGAATTTAGTTGCGAGGTGGATTGCAGGTTGAGCGATCGTCCTCTGGACCCACCTGGGCCAATTCTTTCCGTGGAGCTCCTTCCTCCCTTCACACCCCACCCTCACCTCAACCCGTTCTCAGCAGAGCAGATGGAACGGCAGTCACTCTGTGTTACTTCCATCACACCTGGATCAGTAGGGCATATAGTTTCCAGAATCAGCCTTCAACATATGTCGGTCTTACTTGAACCAGGTCAACTGGTTCCGGGTCGGTTCAGTGGCTTCTGTGGTCTTTCAACAGGTAAAGTCAGTCAACCCTGCCAGCCTTCCTGCACTTCACTTAATAAATAAAAAAAAGAGTCCAGTTATTCTGCCCTTCCAACAGACCCTAATCAAAATCACTGGGTCCAGTTAATTCTTCTATGGTCCTTTAGACCAGCATTTCTCAACCCGTGGCAAGAATATACGAAAGGGTTGTGAACAAACTTGGAGACCTTTTTGCCCCATACACACCCTGCCCTGCCCCACACACTGCGGGGCTGGAGCCTGGTGGTGGGGAGCAGGAGGTTGGGAGTGAGGGGCACTGAGTTGGGACTGGCCATCGATGTTTACAAATGGGTCCTAGTACAAAAAAGGTTGAGACCCACTGCTTTAGACAAAATCAAAACCATGAAGTTATACTTAAACAGCCACCCATGATATAACAATGCAGTCCACATTAATTTTTAGGCGTTTCCTAAGAAAAATGGATCAGTGCTACCAATCCATCCCTGGTGGTTTTCTTGTATGAATCAATTCAGTCAGACAGCTTTGCCAGCAACTCTTCAAATCAAGCAATTAAACCCCCAAAAAACTGATATAGTCCTGTAACTCCCGGCCCATTCCTCTGGTGAAATCCGAGCCTCAAAATTAGCTCCTGGGCAGTTCCTTACAAGAATCCATTAAGACAATCAGCTTCTCCGGCATCACTTTGAATTAACCAATTAACACAATTAACCTCTTCCCCAGCAGCCCATTGAATAGATGTCCATCAAGTCAAACAAAACATCCCCGCTCAATCCGGTCAGGTCCTTTCACTGACCTACTTCCCCTCTGTCTACCTGGTCTGGAGAATGTCCCCCAGGACCATCTGTTGCCACCGCTTCTCCCAGACAACAGTGTGGGATGCCAGGCACTCCTCCGAACTCCCAGACTCAAGCTTTCTCACTTCCCCGGTCCCAGCATTATTCTCTGAAGTTTTGCTACATGGCCCAGCTCTGCACTGTTTCTCCACACCTCTTCATTTCCCCTTTCTGGTTGCCCTGGACTGCTGGATATCTCGTCAGCCCTTTGGCGAGCTCCAATCTGGAAGGAGCAGGAGCTCATAAAACGGGGCTCTCATCTTCCCCTCAATGCTGCTGCCGCTACCATCCCTGCAGGAGAGGGTGAGCAATCATCAGCCCTTTTTACTTCCTTCACAGCTACTATAGCAACCAATTGTACAGGAAAAAAATGGTAGCCAATCTATGTGTTGCTATCTGTAATAGGATTAAGCATCTGGAAACAAAGAGGAAAGTCAGTACCAGAAATGGAGCCAAGTCTTTATGGGCCTTCAATGGACAATGCACCACAATTGGACAAACTGATTAGAGAACGGATAGACAATTTTGCTGTGCCTAAAGGAAAATCCAGTCAAGCATCATTGGTATGAAAATGCAACTCAAATATTACTAAAGTAATTTCTAGGCTTTTTAAGCCAACAGACCACTGACAACTCTCAGAATTTCTCATGGACCACTGGCACGCCGGTCCTCAGACTTTTAACTGAAAGACGTATAAAGGCAGGAGGTGTGCCATATAGTCATGCCATTTTGAACAGGGGCTTGGTGCAGTCTATGGGTCAGCCACAGACCAGTTAGCCATGTGGACTACAGATTGGGAATCACTGCATTCTTGGATTTACATTAAAGAGGAGCAGAAACATTTTAAAATGTTATAAACAAATGAAAAGGGACTTAGACTGGGGCTTGAGAAACCTGGGAAGCAACCCAGGCTTGCTATTTGGCTTAAACTTTTAATTTCTCTGGTTCCCCTCACCCTTTGGTCTCTTACTATGTTTATAGAGCCTGCCATGATGTTGCCCCGTAGAACAGGTAGAGGCTTTCAGATCGAGACCACTTCTGCTTCCCAGTTAGCTTGGGGGTGCTTGGGTTCAGGATCCATTTTTTCCAAGCCTCCAAAGTTTGGGGCAGAGTTTGGACAAGTGATTCAATTTCTTGCCTATCTAGCAATTACAACACAGACATATATGCTGGCATATCAGACACCAACATCACCCACACTTTAGCCACCTGTTTTGAATACATAGCCTACATAGTCCACTGGAGCAGTAGAATAGCTGTTGAAGTCTTGGAGTTAACAGGATGTATGATTCATTGCCTTTACAGACAATATAATTTCAAGGACAGAAAGTCTCTGTACTTAAAACCTAGTGTCTTTAGCAGTAAATTGGCCATCTGTGACATAAATTAGCAGTCTTCTGTCAAATTTTAAGAAGTAATTGCATCCTCTTGGTGGGAAATGGCAGATAATTTTATTATGCTGCTCATATTTTGTACCGTTTTATATAAATCACATTGTGTGTGGAGTCAAGTTGCTGGCTGATGTCCTTAAAAATGGAAAGCTTCAACATATTATTTGCATTGTCCATCGACTTGAAAAAAAAAAAAAGAAAAAGAAAGTAGCTTCTGGATTTGGTGAATTTCCTAGGATGTTTTGTCTAGTGTCAATACAAGTGATCACATAGTAATAAGCACTATTTTTAATAATCCTTCGGCTTCACTGAAGGCCGTTGCAAATGTAAAAACAAGCTGATAAATGAGGGTGTACTCAAGCAGCCTCTGAGCCTTATCGGCTGCCAAGGATCGACTTGGATTCCAGCTGTGCTGTGTCTGGTATCTGTATTATGGTTGTGTTATTTCTTTGAAGATAATAATAAAGGTAATACCAAAAAGCTAGCAGAAAGGAAATGGGAGAGGCCACAAAGCACAGAGCAGATAACAGCTAAGAATCCCCAAAAGTTTTGCCCAGTTTCTCTACAGATTTCTGTTGCTGTTGGTCAGTAGATCTAGATCAGGGCTGTCAAGTTAGCCCTTCCTTGTGGACCACATCCAGATCATGTGGCTCACCGTGGCTGGGATCAGGACCCAGCAGCACGTGAGTCCCTCCCCTGTGCGCCCTACCCCCAAATTCCCAGCCCCACTACTACACCATCAGCCTTTCCTTCCCCTCTCACTCCCGCTTGCTTACTTTTTGAAGATACACAGTGCAGTTTGTGTGACTAGACAGAGGCCACGGCCCTGCGACCATCTGTCTGGCATGGATTTCTGCCTCTTCAAGCCTGAAGAGTCTAGGAGCAAGAGACCCGGGGCAGAACACGCAACCCCAAGGAACGCACAGCTGATAGGCGGTCACGTGCCAGCACATTTGCAGCTTTGTCTGAGTAAGGAGATTTGAAGGAGAAGGAAGGAATTAAGGCTGAGGCAAGAAGAGTGTTATCAGTGAACAAAGGGGCTGATAGGAAATAAGAGTTTCTGAACGCCGTGGTCACTCCCTCGTGGAGGTGAAAGTTCCTTTAGCTGCTTATTGCACAAAGCTGCGAGGGCAAGAGTGGCTCCTAGTTGGGCACCTCGGCTTCTGTGCCCTTCCTCCCACGCCCCCAGAAAAGCAATTTAAATAAATGCCCCTGTCCTGACACTCTTGATGATTTCTTCCCACCTGACGGTTCATTAGTCTCATCTTGCATTTTCTGACAGTTCTGAGATTACGCTGCTTCGTTCGGCCCCTCTTCAACTCCGACTCGGCTGGGTATTAAATTAAAGTCGACGTCGGCTTGTGTGGTTTTGCTGCTTTGGCTTAAATAATCTTTACTGCAAAACCTATTTAAGGGTAATGATCCCTGATTCCCAAGGGAGCCCTTAGAGGACAATTCAGAAGTTGCAGTGTATTACAGGAAACCTTCAGCTGGCCTCATACAAAGGCTGAGAAATTGTTATGGTTCCTAGAAGTTTTAATTAAGGGCAGTCATTTAAACAGTTTATAAGGCTGTGGTCTCGAGAAGCCTTTTATTAGGTAACACAATCGATATAACTGGCATATAAACAGGGGTCACGGAGTTTCTATTGAACAAGCAATAAACAGGCTCATGTTGCCAATATAAATATTCAGGATTTAAATAACATTTAATAAAACAAAAAAACTTCTGCTCCTAATGGCTCTCCAGCCAGGAGTCTCACACTTTAAAGTTCATAATACAGAGTATGTCTTGAGGGGTAGTTTCAGAAATACTACAACTTGTCCGGTGCAATCAGATGGTAGGCCATAAGGCATGGTGATGGTTGAGGAAGATGAAACCAACCATGTCTTAGTTCACATATGCCTTTATTATTATCACTACTACTGCTACCACCACCACCACCACCAAGTTCAGCTTTTAAAAGTTTGAGATGCATGGGTTTTAAGGCAAGAAGGAACGCTGTTTCATTTAGTCTGATCTCCTGCATAATGAAATTCCACACAGTCATCCCAAGACAAGGAGACACTGGTGCCATAGAAGTGCACAGGGTAATCACAGAACAATTAGCCTTTTTTCTTCCTCTGGAACTGGGCAGGTAGGGAGAGAACGCTCCAGCTTTGCAGCTGTTTCAAAGCTGCAGTCTTTGTGCATGTTTGTTCCTCTGATGTCTTTATGAGCAGAGGAGGGAACAGTCAGGCCCAAGACTGGGATTATAATGAACTGTGGGGGCGCGGGGGTGTGGTTCCTGGCTGCGCTGGGGTGTGTGGTGTGCGACCGCAGGGCATGGCTACGGCACGGCTGGAGGGTGGGGCGTGGGGGGTGGCATGGTGCACGAGGGGGTGTGCCATGTGGGCGTGCGGGGGGGTGATAGCATGTGGCCACAGGGCATGGCATGGGGAGTGGACCCAGGGTGTGGCATGGGGCACATGGGGGGCTGCCATGCTGGCATGTGGAGGGGGTGACGTGTGGCTGCAGGGCGTGGTGCAGGGAGCGGGCATGGCAAAAGGAGCACCTGCCACCTGCGGCCATATGGCACGGGGAGCAGCCCCAGGGTGGGTGGCACACAGCCAAGGGGTGTGGCGTGAGGAGCAGCCATGGTGGGGGGAGCACCCTCCAGCTGCATGGCATGGGACGCGGCCCTGGAGTGTGGCGTAGTGTGTGCGCAGGGGGCATGGTGTGTGCCCGCAGGGTGCTGCCTGGAGAGCAGGCGTGGGGGGGGTTGCCCCACCCCGCAACCATGTGCTCCCGTGCCGGTTTCCCGCGCTGCGCCCTGCAGCCACATGCCTCCCAACATGCCCCGTGGCCATGTGCTGCAGCTGGCAAGCACTGCCCATGCGCCCCCATGCCAGCTCCCCACAAGGCCATGCACCACCCCCCCGACACACTCTGCACGCCCCACGGCCACAGCCAGTGGGCACTCCATGTGCAGGGGACATGGCTTGCAGCCACAGGGTGCTGTGCTGGGGACACACTGTGCCCCACAGCCACAAGCTGCAGCCAGTGGACACTGCCCACGCCTACCACGCCAGCTCCCCATGCCACCTCCACCCCACATGTCTGATGCTGCAGCCAGCAGGTGCCTCTGTGCCAGCTTCCTGTGTGGCACTGTGCGGCCACGCACCACACCCCTCCCCACGCCCACTGTGCTCTGTCCTGAAAACTTTGGCCATCTGTACACATGCTCCAGGGTGGAGGGTTGGGGCGGGGTGCATTTTAATTAGAGTGGCTCTGAGAGCTGCTCTAATTAAAGCACCTGCAGTGTCATCTGTATGCAGCGTCCCACACTTCAAAATGGTTGTGGGAGCACTTGAACAAAAGCTCATTTGACGAGCTTTAGTTCAAGCTCCCCTGCCGCCATTTTGAAGCATGGGGACATTGAATAGACATCTGGCATGTTATAGGTGCCTTTAATGTCTAAACAGATAAGCCAGACAAGTCTGGCAAATTCTGTGCTTATGGCTTCACTTTGTTCTTACACATTAAAAGCATATTAAAATGGAGAGAAATTTTTATAGCTACTTGGGATTTATTGCACAATAACCTTTGACTATGCTGTCCACTTGAAGCTATGAATGTCTTTTATCCCTCCTGGTCTGTTTGTCAGCATGGTGTCACCCAGTATGTCAGGTAGTGCTAAGCCACATATAAAAATCTGGGAAGCAACAGATGTCATTACTGTAAATCCGAAGCAGGAGCCTTCCCCCCCCTCCCACCTCTAGTCCTCTACATGATTCCATGTTTTTAATGAGAATTAAACTTGATGCACGATGTGGTAAAGAAGGAAAAGCAAATGGCTATTGTTCTGACCTTTTTCATTTAAAAAAAAGTTACCTTTGTTCAAAGAGAGGAGGCCAATTAATTTCTTCAGTCCCTTTGCCTTCACTTCTTTTTGGCTAGGGACATAAGTTACACATAAACTGGTATAAGTGATCGGGAACCGGTTCAAATCTGTAACACAACAGAGGTTCAGTGCACATAAACCACTTCCAAAGTGGCCAAAACCAGTTTAAGATAAATTTGGGTGGATGTAGTATCAGACTCAACTGATTTAGGTTTAATTGGTTTATTAAACTTCTGTCCTAGATCCCCTCTAGAGTCAAGTTAGCTTGCAGTCCTCCAGCATCCCAGGATGCTTTGCACCTCCCCACACACTCATAGGCTGAGCGGGCTAGCCTTGGCTCAAGCTTTCTGCTCCAGCCAAGCAGGGTGGCATGCTCTAGCACCCCCCAACTTCTGGCCTGGGCCACTGCAGGCAGGTGGCTGCCATTTCCAGAATCAAAAGTGAATGTCTGTTCGCTTGCTGATCGGTTCAGTCTATGCAGCTTAGACAAACCTGTGAAGATTAAGTGAATTCAGCCTTGGGCTTTTTGACTGCCTGTACTTAGCTGTAATGTGGAGTGAAATTTCACCCAATTAGCCCCTGTCAGAATAACCTAGAACTCAGCAATAGCATAGGTCATTCAGTGGTTTCAATATGATAAACAAGAGCATCACTTGGGCTTGCCATGGAGGAGCCGGGTCATCAAGAAAGTTAAGGGCATTCTGGATCTTGCCCTCGTAGAGAAGGGAATCACACCTGGTGGTGATGTTGTAGTACATCTGTGTTGATAAAGAGGAGTAGAAGAGGTGCTATAACTTCACTCTGACATTCTCCTCATTTACATCAGAGTGAAAAAGGAATAACTCCAGCATAGTCAATGCAGTTATTCCAGTGGAAATGAGAAGATACGGCCCCTGGGAATATAACTTGCACATGAAGAGACCAGAAGGGAGCATGTAGCTGAAAAAGCAATTAGCAGTAAGATAAGACGAATCCTGTCATGGTTGGCTTTTATCACTCCATACCTTCTACCCCTTCAGCGTGTAATTAGAGTCCTTTTGCATGACATCTGAGGTCCATGCTATTACTTACACTGTGTTAATGCCTATGGGCTGAGAAGTAGAATACCTCTCTGCCAGCCATGTACTTATGTAACAAAAAGATGGTCCCTACCCAAGGAGTCTCTCATCCATATGTAGCCCAATGGAGGAAGGAGGTAACAAATGTGGGGAGCACATAGTTAAAGTGGATAGAACTGAAACTGGATGAAAAGATATGTCCATGTTATACAGGAAGTCATATTAGATCATCTATGTCCCTTCCCACCTTAAAATCTCTGAAAATTGTACTGTCCTACCACTTGCACTCATTTTTTAATGTATGCTTTACAGCATCGGTTCAATCACTGCTTACTTTGGCCTGAAGTTTTGCATCTCCTGGCACGTGTGAGTTTGGTCGCCTGAAGGTCTTTGTTAAAATATCGGCACTGTTTTCTCACTTTGTGCCTGAACATGGAGTATAACTGCTACCCATGGAGATCAGCCAGTCATCCCTCAGTCTAGCCTGCTTAACTTTGTTGGTATAGAAAATGGAGCATAAATTGCAGTAACCCCCTAATAACAAAATGGGAAGGAGTAAGACATCAGGCAAGTGACTGAGGAAAAGTTGTCAAATGATGATGTCAAACCTGCTTCTACTGATGTCTCTGAGAACGGGGATATAATACTTCAAAAGGGTTAAAGACTAGTTCTTGTGTGAGCAAAGAGAGGGTTTGGAGGCTGTCAACATTACTCTTAGTGGTACTGCTGAAATAGCCATTTCAATTGTAAAATCTTCCCTTTCGGGACATGTGGTTTTTCTTTTCTTCTGATATACTTGTGGCTTTGCTGATGAGGCTTTTTTTCTTTTTTGGGAACTGAGTTTAGATGCTCACATTGCAGCTCTTTCATTTTCTAAAAAGATGGCCCTTTCCCCAACATAGGATGAAACCGTGAAACCCAGCGTACAACCCAGTTATGGGGGAGCAGAAAAGATCTTCTGAGAGTCTCTCTCATAATCTCCCCAAACCTGCTCCCTGAGACACTTCACGCATCTCATTTAACTAAGGTTTTCTTTTATGATATACACGGAGGCAAAGAGGTTTGTCATCGGGTCTTAGGAAAGGGATCGGAGGCAGAGAAGCAAATAGGGAACAAAACCATCAAGATATGTGGATGCCTTTCAGAGTTACGGTCATTTCTCTTCTGCTGTCTCTTGACTTTGCTGTACATTCTTGGATTCAGGGACATTTTGGGACCCTACAAAGGAAAAAAATATATAACAGAGCCTGTGATCAAATCTACCCACCACATCAGAGCTGCAGTGCCCTTCATGCCAGTACATCCCCCTTCTGTGAAGGACGGTGACCCGTGAATTCATGTAATTACAGACCCCCATGCATGCCTCTCCTGACCTTCTTCATCCCTCTTACTTCCAAGACTACCTCATTTGTCAGGGCTTAATTAAGACAGAGGTGAACAGTAAGTACCCAATGAAATATAACCATTGGTGCTGGCGATGGCTCTTATCCCCTCAGAGTCTGTGCCATGGTGCTTCTGCATCCTCGAGTGGTGGCGCAAAGATGGCAGCAGGGGTTACCTGTATCACTAAAAGACAACGGGGGGCAAAAACAGACAGACCAGCACCTGCCCCAGCTTCTGTTTGGGTATTTGCTTGGTTTAGTTTTAATAAGCTGGTGCCACTGCTACTGTCTTCTCTTGCCGCACACAGTGTATGTCTGTACTGCACAATGCAATGTCTAGCTGAGCTAACTCGGTCCTAGAAGAGGCATAGCCATGTTAGCATGAGTATCTATCTGAGATATGTTATTTTACAGCTAAATATCTCCACAAAACTTCAGTGTGCAGTATGGACATCCCCAGGGAGTCCTTTGATGAGAGGGACTCCTGGTTGGACCCCCCAGGGCAATGGGTCTTGGAGTTCTGGCTTCAGTGAGGTGGCTGGGGCTGTTCTTCCTCCTCAAAGACATTCTTTTAGCCGTTTTTTTAAGCAGAGACTGCCACATTTGGGACACGTTTTCAAACTTTAGCTTATAGCTGAGAGTGACAAATTAACTTTTCTTTCTGAGTGAAAATTGAGATTTTCATGTGTAGGTATTAGGGCTTTGAAAGTCATATCAGTGACCAGAACATGGGGTATCCACCCTAGTGATTAGAGCCAGGACCAGGGAGCAGAGGCAGGAGCTGAGACACTAGCTAGGGCCAGGTGCCAGAGTCAGGAGCTATTAGACAGGATTAGTCCAGCGGTCAAGACCAAGCAAAAGAAGATGGACACAGATACCAGGATAGCAAGGACCAGAGGAAACAAAAGGTGCTGGGATCAGGGCAGTCAACAAGCCACCAGGAGACTTGTTGGTAAACCGTAGTCTGCACAAGATATACCGTGTTGGGAGCAAAGTCAGCTTCCTGTCAATGACTGGCTGCCGGAGAGATGACTTATCTCCCAGCTGGAGTGATCCTCACACCTACCCACAAGCCATGTGCCAAAGCATGCTCCATTAGATAAACACTCGACGCTTAAACCAGTGCCACGTCCAGTCCCCTGCTATCATAGGCAGTCACGTCAAATAATCACTTTCACAAACTGATCAGACTCTCTTAACAGTAGCCAAGTTTCAAAGCAGGACCAGCCCCAACTAGATCAACACAGCCAAGGCTTTGTCTAGCTGGGTCTTAAAAACCTCCAAGGATGGAGAGTCCACCACCTCTCTGGGAAACCTGTTCTAGTGTAATTCCTGATATCTAACCTAGACTTCCCTTGCTGCAACTTAAGACAATTGTTTCTTGTTCTGCATCTGCCACCACCGAGAGCATAAGCCAAGTTCCCTCAGCCTCTCCTCATAAGTCATGTGCCCCAGCCCCCTCACCATTTTTGTTGCCCTCCTTTGGACTCTCTCCTATTTCATAGATTTCATAGATTTCATAGACATCAGGGCTGGAAGGGACCTCGGAAGATCATCGAGTCCAGCCCCCCGCCCAAAGGGCAGGAAGTCAGCTGGGGTCATAGGATCCCAGCAAGATAAGCATCCAGTTTCATCTTGAAGGTGTTCAATGAAGGCGCTTGAACCACCTCCGGTGGCAGGCTGTTCCAGACCTTGGGGGCTCGGACAGTAAAGAAGTTCTTCCTTATGTCCAGCCTGAAACGGTCTTGAAGTAGTTTGTGACCATTCGACCTCGTCATCCCTTGGGGCGCTCTGGTGAACAAACGTTCCCCCAGATGCTGGTGGTCACCCCTGATAAACTTGTAGGTGGCCATCAGATCACCCCTGAGCCTGCGCTTTTTCAGGCTAAAGAGCCCCAGGGCTCTCAGCCTGTCATCGTAGGGTCTGCTTCCCTGACCTCTGATCATGCGCGTGGCTCTTCTCTGGACTCTCTCAAGCTTCTCCACATCCTTTTTGAATTGTGGAGCCCAAAACTGGACACAGTACTCCAGCTGCGGCCTCACTAAGGCCGAGTACAGGGGGAGAATGACGTCCCGGGATTTGCTTGAGAAGCATCTATGGATGCAAGCCAGCGTTTTGGTCGCTTTACTAGCCGCCGCATCGCATTGCAGGCTCATGTTCATCTTGTGGTCAATGATGACCCCCAAGTCTCTTTCTTCCATAGTGCTAGCCAACATAGCACTGCCGAGCCTATAAGGATGCTGCGGGTTTTTTTCCCCAAGGTGGAGCACCTTGCATTTATTGGCGTTGAACACCATCAGATTCTCGTCCGCCCACTTGCTGAGCCTGTCCAGGTCAGCCTGGATCACCCGCCTGTCTTCTGGTGTGGATGCTTTGCCCCAGAGGTTGGTGTCATCGGCGAACTTGGCCAGTTCTGATCGCTTCTGACTCCAGTGTCCACATCATTAATGAAGATGTTGAACAGTATGGGTCCAAGGACAGAGCCTTGGGGGACCCCACTGGTCACAGGACACCACGATGAGTGACTTCCATCGATTACTACCCTCTGGGTCCGACCCCGGAGCCAATTTTCCAGCCAGTGGATCGTGGAGGACCCAAGGCGACAATTGGCCAGTTTCTCCAAGAGGCGATCATGGGACACCAGATCGAAGGCTTTTTTGAAGTCAAGATATATGACATCAATCTCTTCTCCCTTGTCCAGGTGATAGGTCACCTGGTCGTAGAAGGAAATGAGATTGGTCAAGCAAGACCTACCCGCAACAAACCCGTGCTGGCTATCCTTTAAGATGTTGGCGTCGGCCAGTCCATTAAGGATGGCCTCTTTAATAAACTTTTCTAAGATCTTCCCCGGGATAGAAGTCAGGCTGATGGGCCTATAGTTAGCCGGATCCACTTTCCTCCCTTTCTTGGAGGACTGTCCACATCCTTTCTTGGAGGAGTGTCCACATCCTTTCTGTAGTGGGGGGGAAAACTGGATACAATACTCCAGATGTGGCCTCACCAGTGCTTAAAAGAAGGGAAGAATTGCTTCCCTCAATCTTCTGCCAGCACTTCTACTAATGCAGCCAAATATGCCATTAGCTTTCTTGGCAAGAAGGACAGACACACTGCTGGCTCATATTCTGCTTATTGTCCACTGTAACACCCAGGTCCTTTTCTGCAGAGCTGTTGCTTAGCAAGTCCATTCCCAGCCTGTACTGGTGCATGGGATTATTCCACCCTACGTGCAAGACTTTGCACTTGTCCTTATTGAACCTCATGAGATTCCTTTTGGTGCAATCCTCCAATTCGTCTAGGTCTCTCAAAATCCTAGCCCTACCCTCCAGCATATCTACCACTCCACCCAGCTTAGTGTCATCTGCAAACTGGCCACGGGTGCACTCCATCCTATCTGCCAGGAAGTTGAAGATATTGAACAAAGATATTTGGTTAATGGCAACTTAGATGGCCAGCTGGAGACAGGGACAGATCCCAGGGAGGTGCAGTGGTGTATTTGCCCCCACTTTTACAGCTACCACCACTGTCCTTGGCTGCTGTCTGAAACTGGAGCCCCCAGGCTGGCAGGGGACTCAGGAAGGAGGATCCACCCACCAGCACCAGTGTTGTCAGTTGACCTGGATGCCACAGCTTCTCTTGCCCCACTCCAGCCGTAGGTTGCAGGGAGCAGCTGCATGGGCTGCTGAGCTCACCAAAGACAGGTTTCTCCTTCCAACGCCTGCTCCTGGCCAACAGGGCTGGAAGGAGGAACCTGCACACTTCTGCTGCTGTCCCCAGCTGAGGCCAGCACCCCATGCAGCTGCTTCTTCCAACTTGAGCAGGTCGGGAGTGGTTCTGGGGATCCCCCAGGCCAGCCATGCTTAACCCCCGTGTCCTCATGGTCTAAGGGGTGGTGTGCTTCACCTGCCTTTAGTAAATTCTGGATACGCATATGGAAACAAAAGGACAACCAAATAGGATGTCACCCCAATTGTATAGGTGCATCTGTCCAAAGGGTTTTTCCGTGTAGCATGATTACAAGTTCCAGTGAATAGAAGAGGACTTCTTATTAGTGTGGACCTGAAGCCAACAGCCATAACATCCCTCCCCCCTCCTCCCAAAATGAAAACATTCATCCCCAAGGAAGGGTGTCAAAATAACTTGTATGGTTTTAGTTGCAATATATACACTGTGTCGTTTGTACCGGTATTTATCCAGTGTCTTGACATATATACATCAGGGCGGAGGATTGCATAGTAGCGTTTGTCCCACTAAACTAACAGGAAGGTCACCAACAAGTGTTGCCAAAAGACGGTGACTGGAACATGTGAATGGCTTAGGTCTCACTTGTCCTTTGGGGCTGTGGCTGAACTAAATATAGCAAATTCACTGATGTACGTCTGGCCATAATCCGGCTGGGACTGCGGTGGGAAGAGCAGGCTCTGGGCCTTTTGCCTAGGTTTTCTGCTATGTAACCAGTTTCAATGGGGCACCATTCATTATTCTGACCTCAGTGGTTTCCTGGTCCGCTGAGCATGCTGTAGTTTGTTTCCATGGCTTTCTGTCTGAAATGCATGCGACTTAAGAGTGAAGGAGCACTGAGAAGCAGAGATAATAGATTCTGGGTTTAGATCGGATGTTGTTACTGATGTAATGTGTGTGCGTGGATGTATTTATACAGCACCCAGCACAATGGGGTGTCAGTACGTGACCAGTGCCCCTAGGAGTTATGGTAGTATAAATAATAATTTAAGCGACATATCCTAATTAAAAAAAAATCCCCAAAATATGTTCCCTTCTGAGCCCTACCAGCTCCAAGAAAGCAAGGGGAACGGTTCCAGGACCAGTATTTACATCCCCAGCTGCCAGTAGACTGCTGGGCTGGCTCCTCCTGCATTCATCCTAAACAAATATTTTATGAACCCGTTTTCAAGTGCACTCGCTAGACTGAAACTCTTAATTTCCCTGATCAGGCAGAGCAGGGACCGGCTGACAGGAAGGCATAGCACGCAGGTACTAAATAATTTATGGCAAATAATTGAAATGATGTTTCTGCAAATCTGCACATACAGATGTTTCACAGATCTGCTGTACACACAATGAGCCTGCTTCTCCCCTTGTTTACATCAGTGTATGGATTTCAGTGTAGTTGTTCCACTTTATACCTTTCCAAGTGAAAGGAGAGTCTGATCCTACCTCACTTTTCATTAAGTGCAGATTAATCCTAAATACCCAACATGCATTTGTTTATGTATAACATATGTCTTCTTCAACAACAAATGGCCTATTCGTTATGGCTTTTCAGTGGCTCTCCTTAAATAAAAGGTTCCTCCCAACTGTCTCAGGTGAAGAACAGTTCCTTTCCATGCTAAGAGAGGGTAAAGCAGTCTTGACTATATTCTTCTACAGAGGATATTCAAAGGATCTATTTGCATATATTTCCTTATCAACTATTTGTGGTATTCTTTGGAAATTCTGAGCATAAAGGAATGTGTTGATTCTACAGACCTTTTACCTAGTAAAATTATGCCCTTTCCTTCTGCAATACTTATAAGTTTTTAAAGTAGCTCTTAAATATTATAAAGTTTGCAGAAATCAAGGAAATGTTGCTTATGGACCACAATGAAAGTTGGTGTGGTGTCCAGTCTCCCAGGAAATACATCATTTCATAGGCATAACAGGAGTTCACTGCCCTAAAAGCATGTAATAAGGCAGCGCTGGAACTTTGCATTTAATATGAGAGATGAAAGTCACATCTGCAGGTTCTCTGGGTTTTCACAAAGGTATATAACACTCCTGGGGTGTAGGTTGTAGCCGTGTTGGCCTAAGACCATAGGCAGACAAGATTATTTGGGTAAATCCACTCTCTTTCATTAGACCAACTGAAATAGTTGGAAAAAATTCTTCTTTGCAAACTTTCGGGTACAAACATCCTTCGTCAGGCTGAGGAAGCACCTGCAGTTGGTCTGCGCTCCTCCTGGATAGGATAGACTAGAAGCCAGAGGCCAGTGCGCATGCGAGAAAGCCAGTCAGTGAAAATGCAAATTGAGGCAATCAGTGGGTGAATGACGGGGGGCGGGAATGTAGACCTGGTGGATAACACTCCTGGTAACATTAAGCTCATTGATGCCCATCTTGATGTCTTTATTAAGAAACTTTTCTAACCAAGAGAGACTAAAAGTTAAACAGAGGATTGTAACATTTATGAGTCAAGAGCATCTTTCTCTTTTGTAGATTAGGAAGAAACAGTGAACACTTATTCCACAAAATCATTCTTCCTTGAGGTCAGTCTCTTTTTCAATCTTGGAGACCTCACATGTCAGTTTTATTATTTCAAACACTGCCTGGTCCTGTCTATTGGACACCATATGTGCATATCTTTCAGGTTTTAAAATAATGACCAAATCCTACCTTTGCATGTGTACATGAAACTTCTGTTGAGATCTGGGAATTGTGCCCAGAAGTGTGTCCATCAGTAATCTGGCTTGATGGTAAATCCTCTCTATGAGGTTGCTTTATTGCTGTCACCAGTAGAGCCTCTGGGTTACCACTGTCAACACCGTATTCACTTACGTGGACAAGTGTGGGCCACTGAACCTGCATGGAGCTGTACGTATTCTACCGCATTCAAACCCTTCTGCAGGCTCCACGTGGGTTAGAAGATGTGGGCTTCTGAATTTAAGATACAGAAATATAAAGGGCTGGATCCATAGGCTTAACTATAGTGACTATGGGTATAATGACACCATATCTTTTTGACTATTTTGGCCTAGTTTGATGGGGGGGTTTTTAAAATGAATACATTATTTAGCAATCAGTGCACATCCCAATACTTATATCTGGTTTTGCTGTGATCTTAAACTGAATAATACAGCCCCCTAGCATAGGAGTAAAGCTTCTAGTTTTCTTTAACTGGAGAAAAAATATGTGTTGTGTTATAGGTGATGATGTGCCACACCATCTGCACCCCCCCATTTCAAAATCTTAGATATGCCCATGGCAATATCCTTTCCTCTTACAGTCACAGCATCAACTCATCTCACCACCCCTTCTTCTCAAACACAGTATGGAAAAGCTACATCTCCTCTGGTAGAGAGGTATTTTCCGGTTTTAGGAATAGATGGATGATCCCTTATCATATACTTTGGGACAGATGTGCATGCACAATGCCTACTGCCATGAGGCCGTGATCATTTATTGAGGTCGCGTAAGTGTAGCAGCAATACGAATAGTAAGTCACATACCATGATTATGCAATACTATCATATGAAAACAGATGTGAAAATACTTGGTTTTCATCGTTAACCAAGAAACCGGTTGAATATCATACACAAATAAAAATGTTCCTAGTCATCCTGCGCCATACTGTCGTACAAGAAGGCAATATCTACCTGGATAGTCTAGGCACGTAGATTTTCAGCTCCAGTTACTGCCTCGTGGTGGTGAGATGCTGTATGTGGAATTGTCAAAGGCACATGTTATAGCCTGCTAAATTGCCAGCAACTTCAACAGAAGTAAAATTTTAGTGCTGAACACCTATGGAAATCCCACCTGAGATGCATGAAACCTCTTAGAAAAGCCACTGTCCCCATGCTTTGAAAACTACAAAATTAAATTGGGCAAAGATAACGCATGATGGTAATCCAATACAGAGGGTTTTTATTCCTGCCAGAAATTATTCTATAAACCATTAAAAGTCATCTTGCTTTATTTTCCCCCACATAAGCTTTCCTGTTGCTTCTGGCTTTGTTATTTATTTCCACCATACGTTTCAATCACAGCTTTACATTTTCTTTTATGCAGCACATCAGAAACTTTTGCAACGATGGCAGATTTGCCCTAGTCACTGCTTCCTGGCAAGAATACCTCTGCCATCTACAATTACCCTAGCAAAAGGCTAAGTGAGCGAAGGGTCACATCCAGTGTTGTTAATACAGCAGCCTGGCCAACCAAGTGAAATGTTTGACAACACTGACCCAGCAAGCATGCATTTTAATTTCAGCCTAGATCCTCTCTAGCAGGAGGAGAATTGGCCACAACAAGCAATTTTCATCTTTATCTAGCAAGCAGTTTATGCCAGTTTTTGTTTTTCTCTTAGTTGGATACTTTTGTAGGAAAAGCAAAAGGCCCTGGAACAGCATGTGCTGCTTGCTGTCTCTAAGCCACCTTAGGGGGCCAGAGTGCTCATTTTCTAAGAAGGCGGCCGGGAGCAGATTACCTTAGGAGAGAGCAGTGGCATCAGAAGAGAAAATTAGCTTCAGTTTTGTCATCACAGAACAAACTCAGTCTGATAAGTCAGGTCAGGTTGAGAACAAGGAAGAACAGTTAAGAACTTCTGGCACTTTTGATGTCCTCCTATTTTGTATATACTGATTAGTCAGCGTTGCAAGAGCCAGCTCCCATAAATTACACCGTGAGGTTGTGATTGCAACAACTAAAGACAATAATTTCATGTTTGTCACGCAGGGGCGGGAGGCGCCCAGGTTTTCTTGGAAAAGGAGCATGGAAGAGACATGTGAGGGATAAGCTCATCATTTCTCCATGTGATAGACACTGAACTATGGAGGCAAAACTAGTTCAAAAGACAGCACTAGCATATGGTTTTTGTGTCCTCTTTCCTTTGATGCTGTGAGTAGGCTGTCATTCCCACACATCTGATTTTGATCTAATGGAGATAAGCGTTTTGGAAAACCAATGCGAGACCTGTTTTTTTATTGCTGGACTAGAGATGCAGCAAGCTTTTGCTCTGACAAATACCCTTTTTCAGCTCGTATCCATCACTGATATACCCGTCTTGATGGCAATTCGTGCAGTCCATGAGATAACGTCACCTTCAGCCCCATCACGCTGGTATAGTTATATGAGGATACCAGGGAGGGATCATCATTGCAGCTACAGTCAGTCATGATTTATCAGACGCTCTCACTGATTCATCAGAAAAATCCTTTTTGGTACCGTAAAGATGGTTTGGCGCAGTTTAAACATCTGTTGGTTGATCCTGCTGTCATATGGAAACACAAACCGCCTGGATGAAATGTTAGCAGGAGGGTTTGCACTGAAACAGTTGCAAAAGAAGTGAACTTTACTTTCTGGCTATACCCCAGTCTGGAATTAGATCAGGCAATTATGTATTGCAGACCATCCATGCAACACCCAGGGAGGGATATCTGTGGCTTTTTTCTGTTCTTCCTAAGCAAGCTAATGAAAAAAACTGGGCACTTTGATTATGTCATAGTATGATATGAAATATGAGCAAGCAGTGAGACCAGGAAATGAGTGGAAACGGTACAGGATAGCAGTTTTTATATTTAAAAAATTGCAATAAGGAGGCAACACGTATTATAAAAGAACAAGGTAAGTATATAGCATGCAAAGCCTGCTGGACTCAGTGGAAAAACTGGTATGACTCCAGGACCTGCCTGCACAGGATTTTAGTTGAAGCTCAGAGGACTTGTATTCCAGGGGCACCCAAGGAATGCACAGTTCAAGACATGGGTCGTCACACTGATTTAGGGCATTTGCACCACAGACCAAGGCCTAGGGCTGGGGTTCTGGAATTTTGTAATTATATCAACTTCCACATTTTCATTTTAAATTAAAAAAAAAAAAAAAAGGTTTACAAAGGAAAAACAGCCAATCTGAGTCCAGAATAATTGATGGAGTGTTTTCTGCTGGAGTTTGCACAGAGCCTGCAACAATAACTCTGAGGTGTACACTACATGCCCAGTGGGATGCCAGGACCCCAGGGATGCTCTGGGTCCTGCCATCACCACCTCCACAGAAGACAGTGCACACTCCAGAGCAGGGATGTAACAGGTCCACCCCACTCACACGTGCAAATTCTAGGAGAGCGCCTTGTGGCCTCCGGCACCACCACCCCTCCAGGTAGAAGACAAGACTGTGCTACTGGCCTTGCTGTTTCCAAAGGTGACAGAGCCACTGCTGTTGCTCCTGTGCAATAGGGCGCTGGGGAGGGGACAGTTGGGGAAAAGAGTCCTGGAGTCCCTTGACTTTCCCACCACTCCTCTGGGAGATGAGGAGGACTTTTCCCTCTGCTCCACTTCGTGTTAGGGTGGAGCTGTGGCGTGGCCATTCAGCCCTAAGCTTGAGTCCTCTGTGATCTTCCCAACACGTGTTGACCATGCACACATGGCTGTTCAGTAAGGAGTGTGCATTGCATTGTGCCTGTATTTCTTTCACTTTTGTTTTTTACAACTAGTTGAGCATGCTTTTTTCCCCCTCCCTACTGTTGGGCCAAAATCTCTCCTGGGAGTTGTACCCACTCCTGGGAATCTGACCCAATCTATTTATTTTTTTAAGCATGTTTGATCTGTTTTACTACTCCATAAAGCGTGGCGGTTTCCTTCCCCCCCACAGTTGGTATGACAGGACGCCAGCTATTTTTAAGAGTGTGGTTCATTTGATTTCATTTAATGAGCGTTCAGCGCTGTTCAAAATAGCTGTAGCCAGAGCCAAGAATAATGTTCCACAATGTGCTGTGTCAGCATGCAACATGTAGCTCTGCTTATTCACCTTCCCCGGGACTGTTTTGAGCTGTGCTTGCAAGTGGGGATTCATGGAGTGAGAGTATTTATTGTAAAGGAAGCAGAACTCGTGGTAGAGGTGATATCTTTTATTAGATTAACTAGATTTTTGCAAAAAAAAAATTCTTTAATTGCAAGCTTTTGGGCACAAGCACCCTGCTTCAGGCATAGGAGGGTTTTTTTTTGGCAAAAATCTACTTGGTCTAATAAAAGATATCACCTGTACCATGAGTTTTGATTCCTTTTGCCTCTAGACCAATACGGCTACAACCTGGATACCTGACACAGTGTTTATTCTAAGTTTTTATCAGAAAATGGGCTGCACAAACCAGATTCATAGTTTGTTACCTGTCCTGAGACATAACAGAATAATATGGGGCTGGTTGTGTAGTTTTAGGACTAGGTTAGCCAAGCGCTTGTATGGGATGGTTTAGAAAGGGACGGTCCTGTGTAGAGCAGGAGGCTGGACTACAAGACCTCCTGAGATCCCATCCAGCCCTGCTTTTCTGTGATGCTATGAAAACAGTAACGATCCTCAGTTTGTGTGTGGGGATTTCAAAGAGCCCAGATAGATTATATGTTTACAGTGATATAGTTAGCCCCTCCACCAGCGTTAAAAAAAAAAGCAAGTGGACAACCAACTCCTACATCAGGGTCACTATACCCAATCTGGCATAGAATTACCCCTGAAAGAATCAGGGGTCAACCTCTACCAGTGTAAGTCATACTAGTGTGTCATCTGTTTGCAGCTTACAGAAAGGATCTTTATCCCTAATTTACACATGGGACAACTTAGACTCCAGGAAGTGAAGGAATTATCCGCGAGGTCACTCGGTAAGTCAGTGGGAGGACCAGATATGAAGCACTCATCTCCCAGGGTCCTTCCCACTGGTCAGTGCAGACTCCAGCATCCTCAGGGCTGCTAGTTGGCGGGCACATCTTTTCTGGATTTCTCAGTAATCTCCATGTGCACGGCGTGCAGACAAAGTTCACAGCACTTAGTGTATTCAGCTACGCGCTGTTTCTATTAAAAAGGATTTTCCATACCAGGTCCAAACATCAGGTGTCAGGATCAGGCACATCCAACATCCATTGATTGTTTTAAACAGATCACCCACAAGGCACCTAGTTCTTTGGTCATGGTACTGAAGGGGATGGATAGCCAGTGGAGATCAATTCACTTTGCGACCGACATGCATAAGTAGAGAATAGAGGACGCTAATGACTATTATTGCTACGTAGATGAAGGGCGGCAATATCTGTTACGGTGTGATGAATTTTACCTGCTCTTGCAGCATCGGCTTGTATGCCTCTCAGCCAATTTGGGCTTGTTCTGTTGACCTGAGTGGACTAGGCTGAGCTACCCCAGCTGAGTATTTGGCCCTTTGTCTACTTGAGACGTGTCTCAGTTTTCAGCCTAACTCATGCCTTCCAGATGACTAAACAGCAGCTTCAGATATGAGGATGCATCAATGGCATGGAGGAGATATTTCTTTGTTGCATCAGTATGTGGTTCCCTTTACTCGAAGATTTCAGTGAGAGAACTGGCAAAAATCTACAAGCAAATCACTCCGTTGCTAGAGAAAAACATCTCTGTGGGTAGCAAGATACTTTGCTAAATCTGCTGACATAATAGAGCGCAGGGCTTCACGAGTACTTGGTGGCCCTCAGCCCAGTTCCATGAACAGACTGACCTGATTTTTTTAAGCATCCCTGTGTTTCACCGAGCAGCGCACCTCCTCTCCAAACGTGCCCTCCATCTCTTCTTTCCAAGAACATGAAAGGCGCTGTTCCATGTCCATCGCTTTGAAGTGCAGAACATCACCCCATTCCCTCGCAGCACAATCCTGCCCTTAAAAGGCGAAGGAGTTCCCCGTCAACATTAAAACATCTCAGCCCTCCATCCTAGTAGCTGCGCATTGCAAGCTAAACATGTGAAGGCTTTTTACTCTACTTACTAGCTTAAGAGCGATAACGATCCGGCTCGTGGGCCAGGTACGGCCTGGAGAGCCCTATTGTCCAGCCTCCGCTGCTGCCCTGGGTCCAAGGTGGACCAGCATGCAGGACCAGCCCCATCCCTATGTGCAGGGCCTGGGACACATGCGGCCTCTTCCTCGCCACTCCGGGACCCGCGCTGCATGCAGTTCTCCCCTCCCTTCCCCACTACTCCAGTGCGGATGCCACGCACAGCATGGGTCCTGGAGCAGCCAGAGCAGGTGCTGGATCCGGCACGAGGGGGCAGCTTCATTGGCCCAGTCTGGCTTGTGGGGCCAGCTACATGCCTGTGGCATGGTCCTGCAATACTCGTCTAGCCCCGTGGGCTAGGCGAACTTAACACGCCTGTAGTGGCTGCTTTTTACAGGAGTGTCAACAATTACTGCCTAGGATGCGCCACCCTGTGCTTCAAACCTGTGGGATAAGGCCATCCCATGAGACTCAGATGGAGCAAGATCAGGCCCTAAAATTGTAGCCAAGTGCCGCATTTGCAGAAAACAACCGTTTTGTTCTGAGTGTCACGTCAGTACATATTTTGCTTCACAGAAACCCTGGAGCTGAGGCTCAGCTTAAAACAAACCTTCTGTCATAACCCCTGGACCATACGGACCATTTCTACATCCTAACAAGTATTTTCATATGCGACGGCAGTGGCTTGCAAGCTTTTAGAGTTGGTTTTCATTTTTTCTTCCCTTTTCTCCATTTATATTTCTGCCTTCCTATTCCCTTCTGTCACACACCCTCTAGCAGATCACCCTGCGTGCCAGTTTGAGAAATGCTGCCATTGAGATAAAGACATTCCCCTTTGGAGCCCTAGGACCAAATTCAGCCACAAAGGTAATTTGCCACTGAAGCTGATGGCAGCATTAGGGCCGAACAGGAGCTGACTTGTGCTGATAATATCTTTCTCGTCTCTCACCTTGAAGTGAAAATTGATATCATGAATGCCAAGGATTTTGAGTTTGATCAGCTATTTCTTATTTTGCAAATGTTTTACTAAGATATTATATTGTAATTTAGCATGGTGATTTTCTCTATAGGGCTAATTTCCAGTGTATGCATTGTCTTCACAATATTGCCGACGCCACACGTTCAAAAATCATCTGCTACCCCCACCCAAATCACAGTTTACTTGTACATAAATATGCATATAAAATTTGGGGGCTTTTTATTTCCCTCTGGTTTATGACCATTTATCTTACACTTTAATCATATTTTCAGGCTTTCCTCTGAAAAACTAGGAGACCATTCTCAAAAATAAAGAGCTGAGATTCTCTAGTATCCAAAATTACAACTCCAAAGCCACAAAAGGAAAACATGAACCAGTGCCAGACTCTCAACAAAGACACATGAGCTGGCAACACTATTTTAGTAACGCATCCCAGTCTGTCTCCAGTATAACACACAACACACTTCTAAGGTGCTGGTTGCAGGTGAGTGGATCAAGCCTGACCCAGTTGAAATGGCAGAATCGCTGCTGACAGCAAATGAGCTTATTTCTCTCTGGTCTCAGAACTGGCCGCTAGGTGTCTCTGCGAATGCCGCAGAAAAGAGGCTGCTCTGTTTTGCCAGATTGTTTGATAGAAAAAAATACAAATGCACAAGGCTTTAGTGACACCTTAGCATTGCTCCCGTCGCCTAATACAAGCTGCTCATCTAGGACTGCAGCACCACTCCAGAGCAATGAACTGCGCCAGAGTTGCAGCCTGCAAGGGGCTGCTTGGGGCCTCGCATGCCCCACACGCTGGGGCACTGGATCAGGGTGAGGGCACTGGGCGGGGACTGGCCATCAACGTTTACAAATGGGTCCTGGTACAAAAAAGGTTGAGAACCACCGATCTAGTCCAACCCCCTGCTCAAAGCAGGACCATCCCCAACTACATCATCCCAGCCAACTATATCATCCCTTTGGCCTTTTTACCCCTGTTTTCTTCCCCCTCTTTTCCCTGTTTTACCTTTTGTTTTTTCTAATTTCTGCCTATTTATACTTTCATTGACATCCTGTCACACTTTCTGTGTCCCTCATTCTTGTTTTCTTGGTCTCCTACTGTTCCTTTTTCACTGACAACGTTCTACCTTGTACTTTATCACTGCTGTCTCTTTTTTTCCCCTTCCTAGTGCCCTCAGTGGTACTCTGCATAAAATGGAATTGTAGCATCATAGGCCTAATTTTTCAATTTTGCTTCCCCCTCCCTTACCTGTTTTACCTTTTGCCTTTCTAATTTCTACCTGTGTACATTTTCGCTGACATCCTGCTACACTTTTAGCTTCCCCTATTTCTTTGAGTCTCAGAAGAGGAGAGACGACCTATGCCTGAAGAAGGGTGACTGCACCCAGAAGGGTGACTGAGTTTTTTCCAACTACTCAGTTGGTCCAATAAAAGAGATCACATCTACCTGAAGAGCCTTGCCTGCCCTAATCCCAGCCAAGGCTTTGTCTAGCTGGGTCTTAAAAACCTCCAATCATCCAAATGATTTCCCACAATTTAAAGAGTTGGTTCCAGCCAGTGTACTAGCTTCTTCCTAAACCCAGAGCACTTAACACTTATTAATTATGTCTATTGTGCTAATACCAAGGGGCCGCGCAGGAATGGAGCCCCCATTGCACTCAGCTGCATACAAATACCACATCTCTTGTTTTGGCAGGGTCTGCCTATCCCTGATTCTCCTTTTTCATGTGTGCAGGAGCCCAACATTTATTTTGAGAGCTATTCCCCCACATTTTTAGCTAAGTAGACACAGCATTTTTTCATTTACAAACACAATACACAGGGAAGTGGAAGTGAAGAGAGATGGTTCACTTCAGTTTTGCATATTGAAGAGAAACTTGATGCCAGGGATCCCCGTTTGCAAGGATCTCTTTCATACTTTGACCTGGTTACTACATTGCCAGCATTACAAATCGGCTGTGGCCGTGCTGGAGGCCTGGTCCTGCCCTTGCTCCTGTTCGAGGTGCGATGGGGAAGGGTTGGTATTATTTGCAACGGGAGCACAATCAGATTCTCACTGAGGTTCCCTGAGGAGCTCTGCTTGCTAAATTCATTGGACTAAATTCACTGTATGTGGCACAGAGTCAGTGCAGTCTACTGTACACCAGCATGGACATAATCACTACCTGGAGGCTCCCGGAGGAGATGGGAGCTCTAAACCCCCCCAAAAGCTCAATCATCAAATGTCCTAAATCAGCCCATGCATGCACCCTCCCTCGCCATCCTCATCCCCAGCCGGGTGTTGTCCTGCACAGCTCCAAGGCCTCCACTGCAGCAGGCTATATGGACTCTTTGCTGAAGTGGTGGCCTTCACCAGCATCCAGAGTTAACCGTGAGAGACATGATTTATTCATAAGTGGTCTATGGTGAAACAAAAACATCTGTTCTTTTATTCAAGTCACCAACATAATAGCCTTCCACAGCCACAGACCAGCCTGATAGCACGAAGGAAGTGGGAAGCATCAGTCACGTGTTTGTTTTCTGCAAGATACTCCTTCTCGGAAGAGGCCGGGCAGGCTGGCGTTTCTTAGGACAAGAACCCCACGAAATAGCAGCAACAAGAACCACAGAAAACTTAGCGATTGCACGGACCATGGGACTGGTAGGCAGAACCCCCTCCTCATCTCCGCCACTTGCTTCACCTGTGGCCTTGAGTAAGGTCATGGCTCTCCCTACTGCCCTCAGTGGTACTATGCATAAAATGGGAATTGTAGCACCATAGGTCTAATTTTTCAAAAGCTAACAAGTGCCACATACCACAATCACTAGCACTGCTTGAAGGGACCTGGGGTTCAGGGGCTTGGCCGCTTTTTGCTGAAACTGGACACCCACTTTAGGAAACCGTGGCCAAAGGTGATGGCGTGGCATCAGCAAGCTAATCATTGCACAGAAGCTTGAAAACACCAAGTTCTCTAGCAATGCAAAGTATTGGTGCAATTCAAGAGACATCGGCACCTGCAAATTAATCAGAAAAGAAATGTTGTCTGGAAAAGCTGGAAAAAACAAGGGTCCTTAAAAGAATATTAAGTCTGCCAAACCCTTATCGATCCTCATTTGCTCTCTGCCCACCAGTTTCTTTTTTACTGTAGTCTTGTTTCACTCAGAGTATCCTGTCCTGCTGAAGCTAAAGTTTTTTCTGAGAGGCGATTTGTTTTTGAGAGGTAGGACTTCACATTCTTCCCCGAAGTCCTCCTAATCCACCAACCTTTGTTAACTGATCACAGGCAGCCAGACTGCCAGGTGCTCTCATTCCACAGCAATCCCATCAATCCCCAACAGGTTTTTAACCCTGCCCCATCCAGATGCAAACAAATCCCTTCCTTCTTGCGAAAGCAGTACGAAAAAAGTCCCATCAAAATGCTATCAGATGCTCTCTGGGTCTTGCTGCGTTTTATGCAGCGTTCCCACTATGCTTTTGGATCCCAATTTCCATCTAGTAACTTGGTTATGACATAAAAAAAAGAACAAAACAAGTCTTTTGGCCGCTGTTAAAAATAGAAAGGAAAAGAAAGGAATTTGAGATCCAAGATTTGTCATCGCTAATGAATTCAAGACAGGCAGGCTTCAGCGTACGTGTGAGTACTGACAGAGACCCTTGCATTACAAAATTTCAAACCGGCAACTGATAGTAGTATCTCGGCACGCTGATTGTGTCATTAACACACCCGTAGCTTCCTCCTGCCCATCCCCCTGGTACAGCCAGCAGGGCTGAGACAGATCCTAATCCTTGACCACTGCTTTGTCTCCTTGGCCAAAGCCATCCTATTGAAAACTATGGGGCAGCAGAAAGAGGTGCCCTTGGTTTTCTAACTGCGCCCAGGCCTTCTGCAGAAGTGCATCGCACTATCCTCCTTTTATTTCATTGTGGGTGTAATTTGCTTTCTTGGTAAAAGCTCCTTGTACAATATTTTGGCTACAGGAGCAGCATGCCTAATAGGAGGTGTGTCCCAGAAAGCCATTCACCTCCACAGCGAGGTTTTTTTATTGCATAACGTGTGAGCTTGTCCTCTGAGACGGGAATGCAGCCAGCAGCTGGCTCCTCCTCCCCACTCCAGTGGCTCCTCCTGTTTCCAAAGGTGGTTTGCTTCCAAGTTAGAGCAGAGACAGCACTCGGGGTACTCAGCGAGGAGTCCAGCTGGTGCCTGGAGCCCGGTGCAGTTTTAGGGTCAGGGGGCTGTTTGCCATGAGCAGCAGCAGAGCAGGATGAAAGGTGGGAGGTGCAGCTCTTCCAGCAGCTCCTGTTTGGGATGGTTCCTTGCAAAGTGCTGCTGCTGCAGCGCATGCAAAGGTCAGTGGCTGTTTAACTCTGCTCTCTTCTGAAGTAGCTGTGTGGGAAAAAGAGCCAAGTTGGGAAGGGGGGTGGTGGAGGTGGAGAGCTTTTTGAGGAGGATTTGATGTCTGTAACTCTGTACAGAACTAGGCATTTGAAACTGGCCAAGTTAAACACTTGGGTTTAAGTGGGGTGGCACTGGGAGTGGTGGCACTGGGAGTGGTGGGGTGGAACTGGGAGTATGCCTCCTCTGTTGTAGGACCCAGGGGTTTGGGGGAGCGGAGGGGGAAGGGGCTTTGGGTAATAGATCTTGAAACCCCGATCAAAGCAGTGGCTTGGGTCTCAGCTTGGCTGTGGATCTAAACTTCTCGGCTGTCACGAGATTGCACAAATCATCCCGTGCAACAAGCAAACGTACAGTGTGACAAATGCCTTGAAAGTAATGTTCATGCTTTGCGCTGTCAGGAGCGCAGCTGCTCTTAATCAGCGCCGACTAAGTGGACTTGCAACTTCGTGCCCCAAAATAAAAACAACTTCATGCCTGGTAACGTTTGTAGGACTTGGGTTTTCACTACCCACTGGAAATCAGTGGGGATCTTCTGAACACAGAACAGGGATTAAGTACCCTTCTATGGAGTAATCCCAAATCCCAAATTCAGTGCACTGAATAATAGCTAAGCTTGGCAGGTAAACCTGCCTTAAAAATAATGTTTGTTTAGCAGGACAGTATCTAAATTTGTCCTTTTTGTCATTCTTTCTCGGTTTGTTTAGTATCTTATTTTCTGTTCTGAAACTGTACGTGGAGGCTCTACCATCTCATGGGAAATAACATCTTTTTTTTTAACCATTTAAAGGAGAACTGTATTTATTTCCCTAAGCTGACATAGCTGCTTACAGAACAGATGTTCTTTCCAGCTGTGGTGGGGTAACTACCAACAGAAACCCCGTCGTTCACCTTCTCAGTACGTTAGCCCTAGTTACACAGGCTTGGAAAGTAAGGTTGGCAGACACCTATTGAAATGCCATAGCAGTGCATTGACTAGTCTCTCCTACAAGGTTTTCGTAAAAGGAGAGGTGGGGGGGGCTTTTTTTTTTGCAGGGGGAGGGGGTGGTGGTGTTTTTTTTACCGGGTTAAAAAAAAAAAAAAAAGCCCAAATCTTGGAGTGTAGAAACAGTCCCATGCTCTCTAGCAAGGGTTCCCAAACTGTGGTACACATAGCCCTGGGGGTACACAAGACATCTCTGGGGGGCTCGTGGGAGAAATTGTGTAATGGTGGATTTAATTTTCATTATAAGTGGCATTTAAGGAGTTAAGCTATGCTGGTAGGGGGATGAGGGCAGCTGGTA
>NW_005841887.1:4338250-4347197 GCF_000455745.1 Alligator sinensis | reverse complement strand
GGTTCCCAATTTCATTCGCTGTCAAGCCGCGTTTTCACAGAACGACACTTACTTTAACACAGGACACTTAGGACTCTGTAGGAGCCAGCGTGAGGAGCAGTTCCTCACCCCAGGCTGTTTTGATGGAAACAAAACCTAATTCACTTGTGTCCTTCCACTCCCCTCCTCCCCACCCCTGCCACCCACCATAACCACTACACCCCCCTGCTGTCTGGTACTCTCAGCTCTGCATCAGAGCAGCTTTTGGCAGCCATCCACCATCCTTAAGCCATGAGAAGCATCTCGTTCATGTCTGAGTCTGCGAGCAGACTTGAACACTGTTCTTAGGAAAGCAGTTAGTTTGGGCTCTTTCCTGCAGAAGAGACCTCTCCGCTTACGTTGCCAGCTGAGCAGGTTTGTAAGACCCGTGTGTTGTGTGCTCAGGGCTATTACAGGCACAGGCCGATGCTTAAGTTTTCCTAGAAATGTTTCGGGGACTTGGCATTCTTGTATTTAAGGAGTCAGCAGCCTAATATGTGGCCTTTTACTCAAATACCCATTTTGATGCCCTGATGGAAAGCTTTGCTTACCTTGCGTGTGTTGGAGGGCAGTGTTGCATTTCCAAAAATGCCCTCTTTTATTTTTAAGAGCTAGCATTTTGCTTTGCTCCCTGTTTGCTTTGCTGCCTCTCTGGCATGCTTGTCCGGGAACACAAACAGAGGCAATGCCCTAGGAAGCCTCTTGCTTTGGTAATCAGGAGCCCACTGCGAGCGCTCATTGTTGAGAGACACAGGCTGGGAAAAAAGCAGAGATGTCAGTGGTCTTGATGGATGCACCCAGAGGAGCTGGAGGCAGAGGTCAGTGTGGCCCTTCAATAAAAGCAATAATGCCTGATGGCTTTATTAGACGGGAAACGTAGTGTCCCCTTTGCTAGCTTATTGGTGCATCTTTCCCTTCACTTCTGCCCTCTCTGTCCCAAAGGTTTAGAAGAGAATGGTGCCTGGACCCTCTTCCCTTGGAGAAATAAGTGTTAGTATTTGTGCCAAGAAGGGAAGTAAGGGCCAGTGCAAACCAGAGGAGAAGTGGGCTAAAGTTAAAAGGATACATTTTATCCTAGCTACTATGGGATTGCAAGGTCAATAGGACAGGAGAAGTATTTGGGAGCTTTTTTTAAAGTTTTTTTTTCTGGGTTTGGACGGGATTGACATGCATTGAGAACAGCTGCTCCACACAGCAAAGTACAACCAAGCCTTTGGCTGGGGAAGTCTGGGGGCTGAGCTAGGGCTGGATGGGCTGTCTAGATGCCAGGTCTTCCTGAGCCAAGGCCCTTGCTTCAGTCCTGGTAGCCATGTAGGCAAAGCCGCAAAGATTGAGGACGCCAAAAAAACTTGGTTTGGCTTTCAGGACTGAGGTGCACGAGCTAAAGCTTTTCCTGCCTGTGGAGCATGCTGGCGTGCAGGCTCTGGTCTTCCAAGAAATCGCTCTTGACCTTGTTTGGCAGAGCAGGCTGCCGCAGAAATGAGCCTGCAGTATATTCCAGTGCCTCCCATTCCATCAACAGGTAGGAAAAGACATACCTGAACCTTAAGAAAACACAGAAAAACTTGGCTGACCTGCAGCACCTTTGTAAAGATTAATTCTGGTCTGGTCGGAATCATTCAGACCTGTCAGTCCATTTTATGACCTTTACTTTGATCAATGGAAAATGTAGCTGAAAAGGGCTCTAGGACAGACTGCCTTTTTAACCCCACAGTGCATGGCTTTGCAATGCAGGCGATCTGCTCAGCTGATATTGCATTAGGCCCAAAACGATCCTGCAAAGACAACGAAGTGGGCCCAGCTGTGTGTTCAGCCTGTCCTGATTTTTGGTGTGAATTTTACAAGGTGTCCAATCTGCACAGCCCAGGCCAGGCAGGGAGGGAATACCTTTTGGGTGCCAAACAAGGGAATGACCTCTGCGCTTGGTACACAGAGTCCTTATCTGTTGTGGTCTTCTAAAAACCCGATAGCTACTGAACAGAGACGGTGGCAGGAATGTTACTGGCAAGAATTTAATGAACAAACCACAGCACAAAACAAATGTCAGCTGTCAAGGACAGGTGGCTCATGCCCCGCAGAGTCGGGTTAACGCCCTCCAACACACTTCTGGACTCTTTGTTGAGTCTAACAGATTTAGTATCTCCCTAGTGCCGGTTCCTGGGAACGTCTCGAGAAAGGACGTCTTTCTAGAGGGTAGGGGGTTATGGTGGGGGAAGAAAGAGTCACTACTTCCCTTCAGTATTAACCTTCTGGGTTTTCAGCTCTTGGCTGCCCATACGCCAACACAGGGCATGCTTGTGTTACTGGTGATACCTGTCTGTTTTCATCTTGTCTTGTTCCTGGCAGCGAAGGGTGCAATGTCAGCTGGGGGAGAGGCATGTAACCATCAAGCTGTCATCTTAAAAAAGGAAAGCTGCTGAGATGGTGAAACACCGAAAACGCATACATTGACGGTTTGGGGCCATGCGGGCTATGGCATCATTGGTACTGCATGTCTTTTTAAGCTTGGAGAGAGAGTATCTTAATGATGTTGCTTGATCGCTAGAGGCCTAAGCATGGACTCTTCATTGCCAGTGGCAGCCTTTGTATTTTTAGAGCTCTTTCTTTTTTACTTGTGCCCTAGCCCTGCTTTTCAATAGACTTGCTGTGGAAAATGTGTAATGAAAAGAAATAACTTGTTCACAGAGCCGGCAGGTTTCGGGGCAGCCTGACTTCAGATTTGGTCTTGTTGCTGCTAGCCTGTAAAAGGCCCCCTCCCTCTGACTGGGAAGATGTGGATCTTCCTCCTATTGGTGACAGCTGCCTGGCGTGTCTTGTGCTTTGGCAGCACTGGGTTAAGTTTATCATGCCCATGAAGTGACTTCTGATTTGGAAAAACCAACAAAAGTTTTTTTGGAGCGTTCTCAAGTACAAGTGTCCTGCCCCCCTGAGCGGTACCAATGATTTGTATGCTGCCTAACGTGGCAGGATTGCAAGGAATTGATTGATCTTCAGTGTGTGGGCTGGTAGGCAATGATAGTGTGGGAGATGCAGAGTCCAAGTCTTACTCCCAGAGAAGATAGCTAAACGGTGTGAAATACATGTGGCCTTGACTTTGGTTTGAATAGCACGGACCTCATGTGACGGGGCGTTTTTGCAGTGGAATTTGTTGACTTCATAGATATCTCAGAATACTGCTCTTGGATTTCAGCCACCTCCTGTCCTTCACCTGAATGTGTGTGTGCACGTGCACACAATTTTTCTATGCTTAGTTTCTCTATAACAGGTGCATGGTCTAACTGGCTGCACAGAGGAACAGAAATGAACGGCCAGGAAAAGTTATCTGAGACACGCTGGGCATTGTTTGTGGTTTCTCCCTGCCCCATGCAGCCCTCTGTAGGAACTAGATAAGGACTCCTGCTCTGCCCTCGAGTGCAGAGAGCCGTGAATCCTAATATAGGAACACATTTCGAGCGTCTCATTTGCTTTCATCCATAAAAAGAGCAGTAAGGGCAATGGCTTCCTGCTGTCCCTCTGGCTGATTAACTTAATCAGCCAAAGCCCAAGAAACGCAAGAACTTTTGCAGTGTCTCTTTAGGTCATCTTGTGTGCTAATGTAAAGAGACACCCTGACAGTACAAAACTGACTGGAAGCATTTTGATATTAAAAAAAAAAAGCTCACATCCTAAATCTGTTCTTAAAAGCAGAAAGGAATTGATTGTGTCTCACTTGGAATAATTCGGTGTTCTCTGAAACAGCACCAGTGTACCCAGCTGGCACCTGGTTTATCTGTGGATTAGAAGCAATTATTTCCTAATTCTAAAGAGAAAATGCACAACATTACCCTGGAGCACCTGAACTCTTGAAGGAGTGAGCAACCCGAGTGCAAGTGTTGTTACTCAGTGAGACATCTGTGCTAAAGAGAAGATTCTTGCAATATATTCTAAATAGGGCCAGGCCCGGGCTTTATGTGCCTTTCAGTCAGGACCAGATTTTACAACCAAAGTCCCACTACTGAGAATGTCCTGTCTGAGGTTGTCTCAAGCTTCAATCTGGAGCAAAGCTCAAAGAATGGTCGGTGGAGGTGTGTGCTGTGGTGGGCAGGGTCCTTTGGGTAGATGTGATCTCTTTTATTCAAGCAACTTATAAAAGAAAAAAGTTCTTTGCAAGCTTTTGGGTGCAATCACCCTTCTTCAGGCGTAGGGAGTCTCTGCTGTTCTGAGACTCCAAGGAAGGAGCGAAGCTAAAAGTGTGACAGGAGGTCAGTGAGAACATAAAGGTGTAGAAATTATGAGAGCAAAAGGTAGAGAGGGGAAGGAAGAGCCAAAGGTAAGTAAGGGAGACTCTACTGTAGTTTCCCAAGGTAGAAAAGAAGCTGTCTGTGGAAGAGTAAATAGCTGGAAATTAGGAAGACAAAGGGTAGAAAAAGAGGGGAGGGGAGGGGAGGAAGGGAGGAAAGGAAAGTGTAAGAGGTCAGGTCTGGCCCAGACCTGGTGAATCAGATGTCAGGCAGGTTGTAATGTGTCATAAATCCTATGTCTGTATTGAGTCCATGATTATTCTTTTGTATCCAGTAGCTTGATGAAGTGAAGTTCATAGGCTCGTCTATGAAAGGTGTTTTGTGCTGTGGTGGGCAGGAGAGGAGCCCTAAGCCACTTGATGTTTATAGAGAGCTGCAAGCCACCTGAATTAAACTGGTAATTGATAAATGTATTAGTAATGCAGAGCACGCATGCAACCTACCTTCACAGCGCTGCCTCACTCGGCCCCCGGCATTTGTTAAAAATGTTCAACTTCAGCCCCTGATAGGCTGCCCCAAGCTCAGTGGCAACAAAGACATGGATGTTTTGGTGCAATGTGCATCTGAAAGAAGATGTCCTCTGCAGGCTGTATACAGACCGGGAGTTGTGGTAGGAAAGAGAGCCATTTCAAGAGGCTGATGAGAATTTATATATGTCAAGTCAAAGGTACTTCTAAGCTAAGTGCCTAGTCCCCGTGGGCAAGCCAGTTTCTGAAGCCAACAGCACACAAGGGAGAGGGATGGCCAGCATCATGTCTTTAACCAGGTACCCATTTGTTAAGCCAACTGGGGACAGCTTCTGACGTGAGTCCAGGGCTAAGTTTGAACTTACGCCTCTGGAAACATAGCAAAAAATCTATTACTGAAGGGACAGTTAAGATACCCATCTACAGCTGCCCCAGACAGTCTACTGAATACTCTAGAATACAAATGAGCAACCTGTTGTAGTACAATATTTAAATTGAAGTAGAACCGCACTTAATGAAGTAATGGTACTACACCACCCTTAATGGAAATAAAACGTTTTTTGTATTGTTACTCTTTATTGAAAGGTGACCGAGCACAAGACACACAGATTTGAATGGGTATTATGCAAAGTTGAAATAAAGAGCATGCTCCCCTTCCCTTCCTTCAGCAGTCAACGCCTGAATATGAATAGCTGTGCGCTCATGTATACCAGCTCTAAACTTTTTTTTTTTTAATTGCAGAAGATAAGAAGCTTAACTGAATGTCAAGCCTTCTCACTTCAGTTTATTACATAAAGAAAATAGAAGGCCCAATGTTTCCCATCTGCCTTTAGGAAAACTGTAATTGAAAATCTCTATCCTTTGTCTCTCCTTTTCACTAGCCTAATTTTTCTGCTCCCCTTCTATATCTCTGTCCCGCTGTACTGCCCCCTTCCTCCTTTTTCTCTTTTTTTTTCCTCCTTTATGGATTTCTGATTATTTTTCAGACTAGTGGAAGACATGTAGCGTAAGATTAATCAAGTCAACTCTTCTTGGCTTCGCAAGTAGTGACTCTGTATGGTAAAGTCTGCGCAGTCAGTCTCCTCCAAGGTCTTGACTAAATGGTCAGAAATGCTGAGCCTTGCTGGAAGTTCGGGAAATTTGGCTCAGCTGCAAGTGCTGTCAACAGAGCATTAATACCAGCTATCTCTTTATTAGGTAAAAAGCAAGTCCTTGTGAAAAGGATCTTTTTTAGAAGGTGCTGGCATGGATGAAAGTTGCAGGCATTAACGAGAATGGCAGAGCATTGTTAAGGAAATTAGTACCTTTCTGCTACATGATAGCAAGGGTATGATCTGCATTGAAGTATGTTCATATTAGGAAATGTTATGGGCTTGAATATATTATTTTCTATTTAAAACGGAGCCATGGTCACAGTCTGTAAAACATAATGGACTGCCTGTCAAAATAGGATCTGTTGAAATCAATGTGGCAGGGAAAAACAATAGTGAAGACGAAGGGTGTCGAACAAGTTTGTTGAGTTCCCTGGTGCTTCACAAAAGACAAATATGAGGAAGCTGCTGAATTCTCCAAGTAGGCTTCCTGGGGAAAATCTTTCTAAAAAGCCACAAGCAGTAACACACAGAAAGTTTGTAGTCTGGGCACTACCATCCTGCTACCTGGCCAGGCTCTTGTACACACTGGAAATCTGCCCAGTCCTTTCTGCTGTGGGGTTTTCATTGAATTCCCAGCAGCAAGAATTGTTCTGGCTAGTCCATTTTTTTTAACATATGATATCCTTTTCCAGCACCTGCTTTAATACAGTATATATTGCAAGTGAAATAAAGCCATCTGGGCATGGTGTGTTTTCCAAGCCGTACACACAGCATTTCCAGTGAGATGAACAATGCTGTGCCTTACCTTTTTTTTTTTTCACTTAGCTTTCATTATGCTTTACAAAAAACCTGGTGCTTTCAAGTCTGTGTGGGTGCCTTTTTTTTTTTTTCATTTGAAAACTTTGTAGGTGTCGCTGTCTCTGTCAGTTAGACAGTTTCAGAATATGAATAATTAAATCAGGTACAGCTTCTGAGACTTAGTTTTGCCAGCATACGGTCTTCTAAGCAGCTAGCAGTAAGCTCTTTACATGATTACTTGGGTTTAAGCATTGTTCAATTTGAGTTGTACAAGAGAATTTTTTTTAACTGGAACATTAAAAGTGAGGCCAAGACTTTGGGAGCGGGGAATGTGTGTTGTCGTGTTGTAGTTACAGTCGCGGACCAGTGTCATTGTGAAATGTTTCTTAATCTTGATCGCTATGCAAGGCTGCTTTTTACTGCTCTGCCGAGGATGTGTCCTCTTCTTCCATTGGTATCTAGTATTGCAAAAGAAACACGTTGCCACTCCCAGTCCTTTGGAAGGACGCCCTACTGCTTAGTTTATATCTTGTGTTGCATCTCTTGAGGCCTACTGGGTGTGCTTGTACTGGGAGTAGTAGACCCATGCTTCCTAATCTCTTCATTACCTGGAACCATTACATATGCCAAAAGATAAATCTAATTATAACTCTATGCACCAGCTACCTTTTTGATCCTTCAGCTCTTCTTATCTCTCCTCCTTAAACTTGTGGCTGCCTCCTTTGAACCCAGTAGCATTCATAGATTTCTAGAGTCGAAAGGGACGTGGTAGATCATCGGGTCCAACCCGCTGCTCCAGGCAGGAAAGAGCGCTGGGGTTAAGTAACCCCACCCAGATGCCTGTCTAACCTCCTCTTGAACACCTCCAGGGTAGGGGAGAGCACCACCTCCCTTGGGAGCCCGTTCCATATTTTGGCAACCCTTACCGTAACGAATTTCTTCCTTATGTCCAATCTAAATCTGTTCTCCTTCAGTCTGTGGCTATTATTTCTGGTAACCCCAAGGGGTGCCCTGGTAAACAGAGTGTCCCCTATTCCCTGCTGACCCCCTCCTGATGAGTTTGTAGGCAGCCACAAGATCGCCTCTCAGCCTTCTCTTGCGGAGGCTGAAGAGATTCAGATCCATCAGTCTGTCTTCATAGGGTCTTACCCGCAGGCCCTCAACCATACGAGTAGCCTTCCTCTGAACCCTCTCAAGGTTATCCGCATCCCTCTTGAAGTGCAGCACCCAAAACCAGACGCAGTACTCCATCTGCGGCCTCACCATAGAGGGGAATTATCACTTCCCTAGACCTGCTCGTGATGCTCCTGCTGATGCAAGGAAGAGTGCAGTTAGCCTTGCTTATTGCCTCGTCACACTGGCGGCTCATGGTCATTTTTGTGTCAACCAGGACTCAGATCTCTTCCCGCTGTTGTGGTGCTCAGAACGGTCCCCCCAGGCTAGAGGGGTGTTGGAGAGTCTTTCTCCCCAGGTGCAGCACCTTGCATTTATCCTTGTTGAATTGCATCCTACTCTGATCTGCCACTTCCCCAGCCTGTCCAGATCTGCCTGGATTCGCTCCCTGCCCTCCAATGTGTTTACCGTGCCCCATAGTTTAGTGTCACCTGCAAATTTGGACACGGTGCTTTCAACACCTTCATCCAAATTGCTGATGAAGAAATTAAACGGCACTGGTCCAAGGACAGAGCCCTGGGGGACACCGCTGCCCACGTCCCTCCAGGGATTGATTTACCATTCAGGACATGGGAAAGGGGGCATACAGAAATTGTTTTTTTCCAGTTTTCAAATTGTACATGTAAGCAAGAGAACAAGAACTTTCATGAAGATTAGCTTTACACCTTTTTGTCTACAGCTGAATGAGTGATGTTGATATTATTCAGATAACAGCACTGTTTTTAACTTCCATGAGTTCATATGACCATATAAGAAAGGACATGAATTTTGCTTTCATGCTGGCAACTCTAAAACCTTTCCACTTGCTGCAAGAGGCTATGCGAAACTATAAAATTGTATTTATCTCGAGACTTGTAGTGATGAGAATAATTCGATTTAAGGGGGAGACACAAAACAATTGCAATAAGAATAAGTATACCTCGGCTGGACAGCTGTAAAGCATGTGCAGTAAGTGGATTGTGTTGCTTTTCTACCGTCATTCAAAGATTGGAGTGCAGTAGCTCTGGGTATTGTATGAAGAATGCTTAAATAAGAAGAAAAGCTTTGAAAGACCTAGGGAAAATTTCCTGACCTTGCATTTGGCTCCATGCTCTACTAAACGGTGGACTTCTTTCCC
>NW_005841887.1:4310299-4338219 GCF_000455745.1 Alligator sinensis | reverse complement strand
TTTCCCTAGGAAGTTGTCTTCACTGAGACACTTGAAACTATACAAAACTCTAAAAATATTATAGATTATACAGAACATATCTAGGAGGAGCAGGGCAGAAGGATAGCTACTTCTGCGTTTTGATACAGCAGAATATAGTAATGAGATAGAAGACGGCTTACATCCACAGAAGTAATGTAAAAGGAGGCAGTTAAGGCAGCCCCCCAAACCCTGCCATCTTTCTCCGGGATGTTTTACAGCCTGCTCAAGTTGGATGAGTGGTGGACCAGGAAGGGACTGCTGTGCCCAGGCATGATCTGGGATTTTAGGAAATGATATTCATTCAGAAGAGGTGGCACACAGGGAAAACCAGCCACTTTCTGAACCACTGTGGTTGTGCTTCAGAGCTGGGCAAGAACTGCGTTTTCTGTGTCATGGGAACAATGGCCACTTTGAAAAATGCCCCATTTCAGACTAACGTGAAATCCAAATGAACACGTTCTCTACTTCCAGTGAAAACAAATATCGACAGAAATTGTTCGTTAAGTCTTTTGAATCATTTAAGTTTGGCCTGTGTAGAAACCTGTGGCTTTTATATAAACCATTCACTTTTCTATTTTTTTCTTTGTTTTATTTATTTTTGCATCCAAATGACAAAGCATTCAGTTCCTGAAACATCGAGGCATTTTGATAAGGTTGAAATACTTTAATTTTTCATTGCACTTCTAATTTTAATTGTAGTTTCAATACAGTTTGGTATGAGGGGGGTTTTTGACCAAAAAGGCACTTTTTTCACCAAAAGGTGAAGAATTGGAAAAAGCTTTGACTCACTAGTCAATTGAAGACTTTGCATGCTGCAAGAATCTGTGGAAGTAGATTTCACATCAAGAAATGCTGGAAGTTAGGCTATTAGGAAAGCAGTTCACTGCACGCGGCTAAACAATACCAGTTGCCACCTAACACTTGCATTGCTATGCTGCCTTCTTAACTAAATAATTTGGTGTGATGTAAAATAGGGAGGAAAAACTACAATTTCTTCTTAAGGACAGCTTGCAAATCTTGATTCTTTAATCAGGGGTGAAAAGAGGTAAAGAAGTAAAGGGGCCGGAGTAAAGAGAGCTCTTACTAAGATATGCCGATGAAACTCTTCCTCCTGGCCAACACTTGTATTTGAAGAACACTAATTTTTATTTTGTACAGAGAGCAACCATATTTATTCTTTGGATTTGGACTTGTTTCTGTTTGGCTGGAATTAGTCATGTCAGCTTTATTCTGGGAACGTGTTGGTTCACCCCAGCTGTGGGTGACAAGTTGCAGTGATGTGAAGCACGTGCCTTTCCCTTGTGAGTCTAATCAACGTTTTGGCCTTGCTATCAAGTCTACGGCTCTCCCGTTGCAAAACCCGGCCGTCATCCTCTCCCTACAGAGCTATGGGCCACTAAGCTTGTTTGTGCACGTTCTGGACCGCCATGTGCATTTAGTTTTGGCGCATCAAAATGTCCTTAGTGAAGTCCTGATGAAACAAGCAATAGAACTGAAACTGGTAATAATAACGGTGTTTAAATTTGCAGTGTGCTCCCCTCTCCCCGGGCCCAAGGGAAAGCCAGGAAGTACTGCCTTCATTTCCCTTGTCATGCATCTTGAGGGGATGTGTACCAAATCATTTCATGCTGAATATTTGACTACAACACTGAGGCAGATTTGTAAGAAACCTACCATGAACACTGAGCTTATTCAGATCTCCAAAACCCAACATTAACATATGGTTTCGGACACAATCCACTGCTCTCAAAACAGTAGATTTTTGGTACTTAATTTTCATGAACAGTTTCAGAGGATGTGAGAACCTAAGACCCTTTTACTGCATTTTTTGATCAAATATTTCTGGTTGGCCAGCAGAAGAGTCCATTTAATTATTTGTTAAATGGATTAGGATGTGGTTGCCTGTGATAGCTGGGCACTGGACTTGGGGAATTGGCAGCTCCCTTCCAGGCCTGTTTTCTTAAGCATCTCTTCTCCATGCTGGTTTAGCATGTAGCAGAACTGGGGCCCGCAGTGCGCAGTGGTAGCACATCTGGAGATATGCCTCTAGGACATTGGCAGTATTTTGGTGGGACTGCATTTTATCCAGGCTGGCTACAATATTTTGCTGTGATGGTGACCGTGTGTCCTGCTACCCTGCTTTCAGCACCAGACGTCACAAAAAAGGGTTTTTCAGAGTTAAAGCCTTGTAGGTACACCCGACCTGGAGTAATATGCCCAATGTCCATATTAAACACTGAGCCAAAGGTGCACAAAGTGACTTGCCTGAGTTCATGCAGCCAGTCAGAGGTGAAGAGAGCATGAGAAGCCAAGCTTTCTGGCACCCCAGCCTTTTGCTCTAATTGCTAGACACTTTCTTCAGGTTTACAGGCTCGTGCAGTACAGAGCATCATGAGCAAGGGTGGTGAAACAGTGCATTCAAATGGCACTGTGAATTCCTTCTCCTGTCTCGAGGCATGAAGCACTGGCAGTTCCCATAACTTTAAATGCAGATCTATGCTGTGGCCACCTATGACAACGTGGCCACAGTAGTCCAGTGCCACCAAACGGTGCTGTAAGGCCCTCTGAAAGTGTGGGGCCACTTGGCATAATTTAACCACACACACTGAACAAATACTCTTTTGAGAATATTTTGAAAAGACGATGCCTAATTATTCCTGTAGGGGGTCTAATATGTGTATATCTGTGATCCAGTTTTAGCATCATGCAATTAGCATTTTATGGCCTAAGGACTCTGATTTAAGACATCCCTTCATTACTGATTGTAATGTATGTTAATGAGAAATCCAGATGTATTTTAACTTGATATACTCAACTGGCTAGATGCTTTTTGCATAAAAGATGATACAAAGGTTTATAACTGAAATGCATCGACTCGGGCATGTTTCCTATCTTCCGTGTTTTCATGAGGTTCAGTCATCTGAAAGGATTCTCAAATGTTAATTCAAGTCACCTTATTTCGAGTGAGGTCAGCTTCTCTGGGGTGCAGTACTCGTTGACTGATGGCCAAGACGACAATCAATGGCACAGTGGACTTTAGCAGTTAAGCTCTGGCTTCCTATCTGCTGTTCAAGCCACTAGATGTGTTCTGCAACTTCGGTGTAGTATTACTGCCAGATGCACTCCTGCAGATCAGCTAAGTTAATTATCTAGACTTCAGCACTGAGCTATGATGTCAGCAAAATAGTAAGAGTTTGTAATGAAACCCAGTCAGAAATCTGAGCGTGCCTGTGGTCAGACCAGGCCACCTTGCAAGTACCAACAATGACTCTGCCCAGATTTTATTTTTAAATTTGGCTTCCAAGTCGAGTAACTATTTGGTAAAGCACCTTTTCTTCACTTTTTAAAGTTCTTTTAAGGTTGGTGGCTCCTTCTTGCCAATGTCCTGGGGTATAACATGTCATTTGATTTGATAAGCGAGGCACCAAAGATGCCAAGTAACGTGAAGTACTAAAGGAAATGAAACGGTAACATTTCTGACATGGCTGAAAAGGAGCGTGTGCATAGGTGCTTTGGGTGTTGAAAGCTGCCAGTGGACTGTAGTAGCCCGGTAGAAATTGGAATCAACAGGACTGGCCTGAAGTCTGACTTTAGAAAGGTCACTCGTTAAATCAGTTCATTAACATGACTCTCAAAGGGCAGGAGCTTGGCAGCATTCACCAGAGACTTTCTCCTACCCGGCCAACTTCTGAGACACGGGCAGAAATGAGAAATCTTTCTTCTTGCTGCCTTTTCACAAATCTGACATTGCAGTTTTGGAGCGTCTTGCGGGTCCTTCTTGCTTTGTTTTTTCTGATGCTGGTTCCCCAGACTCCCTTTATGGAGCGCTAAATGAAGACAGAATGACGCGTCGGGGATACTGAGTTCTTCTTGTCGCTATTTGGGGCTATTGGGTGATGATACAAATTGAATCGAAACCTTTAGCAAATGTAACTAGCAGCTTTGGGGGATATATTTAAAGCCCTCCAAGCTCACTAGCCATTCTTCCTCTAACTTTCCAAAAGTCAAATATAATAAACACAGGTAATTCATATCTTCGTGATCACTGTATACCAGGGGTGGGCAAAATACGGCCTGCAGGCTGGATGCGGCCTGCCAGGCCATGCTATCTGGCCCATGGGGCCACTAAAAAATTTAGAAAATTAATATTTATCTGCCCCTGGCTGCCTGTCATGTGGCCCTCGATGGCTTGCCAAAACTCAGTAAGTGGCCCTCCACCCAAAATAATTGCCCGCCCCTGCTGTATACACTTCATTCATTCCTTCTCTTAGCCCATCTAATTGGCATCTCTGCTATAAACTCGAATCTTCCTTTGAAGTTGCTCTAAAAGTCCAGGGGTGGAGGAAGCTGCCACTGGAAGCTTAGGCGCGGGAGCATTCAGTGCGACTGCGGCAATGCTTAGCATCAAACAGCTCTAAACTCATTCGTATGGCTGGTTATGTGGTGCTCACGGTAGCCCCAGGACTGTTTGTGACTTATTTTTATTCTATCCTTCTCTCTTCGGGGGCTGTTGGGTTTTGAATAATTTAAGAGTGAATGGAGGAGGGAAACGAAAAAATGTTACGTGGGTTTCCACCGTGGCTGCAACCGGTGTTTTTGCTAATAGGAGGCTTCTCCTGACCTTTTCTTGGGGATGAACTTGGGACGCCTTCACTAGACACCCGCGTTCCCCTGCCACTGCTTAATACAATCACGTGAATAGCGGTGTATTCAGCATTGCTCAGGACAAAGATTAAAAAGAATTAGTGTTTGCCCTGAGTTCTTCATAGCTTCCGAACATCGGAGGAGAGCTAAGCGTGGTTGAAAGGCAGCTGCTAAATATTGGAGACTTGCTTCATTTAGCTAAAGGCAGCCCTTTGTGCCATGCCCAGTGGTTTCGATGCGTGCTTGTAAGCCATGCATCTGCCTGGAAGGCTTTGTAACCGCTCTCAAAATGATTTTTCTTCCCACACCCAAAAGTCTTTTTTGCAAAAAATGTATTTGCAAATCTTCTATTTTTGGTCCCCAGTACGGATCTGATTAGAGCTTCAGTTATTTCTGCTAGGCACTGGCTGGGAGCATGTCCCCAGTTTCCTTTTGAGGCAAGAAGCTGTAAATAAGTCGGGACATTTATATGATTTCTCTGAGGTTGTTCTGGGAACTAGAAGCGGAGGCATAAGGCGGTGTTGGCTTCAGCAGTGATGTCAGCCTGCTAAGGAATCGTTTCATGACATGTGGAAAAGTTCATACAGTAGTTCAATTTGGGAGCTGCTGAATGAAGCTGACCCTTGATGTTTTCTAAAAGAATAAGGCTTGTGTTGTGTTAACAGCTGCTCGGAAAACATGTGTAATAAATTTTGGTTTTGTGCCTACCACCGGGATGAAAGCGGGTATTCCTTGGGCTCTCATATGCTGACATGCATAGCAGAGTGACAAAATAGCTAGATCAAAGCAAAAAACACACTGAGTTTGATTCTGCACTGGGTGCCTTAACATAAGGTGCCATAAAATGCTTAAAGCCACAAAAGCCTACTTGTAATTGCCGATGCCTGGTTTTATTAGTGCTTCCCTTTTGTATATATTGCTTCACACACACAATTAACATTTCTCTTTTATTCCCTGGGTTACTTTCCAACATCAAGTTTCTGCAGAGGTTTCATGAAAGCTGGTTTTGTATTAAGCCTCCAAAAATCTCTTGCCAAATATGAATCTAAAAAAAAAAAAGAAATTCAAAATTGGGGTCTGGGGAGTTTCACAGGGAATAGCAGTATTCCCCTTCCTGTGCAGCCTCCAGGACGACTCCATCCTTTTCATGGTAAAGGAGCGCTTTGTGAACGTGAAAGAGTGCTAGTGCTTAAAATCGTTTCAAAGAATTGCTCAGCTGCCTTGACATAAATATTAGTTTGTACTTAGAAAAAAAAAATAGACTTTACAAAGTAGTATTTAAAGTTTCTCGTTCTCCAGAAAACTGCTAGCCAGCTGTGTTGCTTTCTGGGGGGAAATACTTCTATCCGAGTTCTTGGCAGCTGTGCTGTGCTTGTTCCAGCTTTGGTCTGAGCTGCTTCAGACTGTCATCTCAGCCTGGTTTATGTGTTTTCGATGGGTTTTCGGTTTTGTCTGCTTTTTTGGGGGGGTGGAGGGTAGGTTTCTGGGGGAGCCGATGAACACGAGGGAGGCCACAGCTTGTGCATCATGTGGGACAGTTGCTAACAAGTACATGACCTCTTTCACGCGTGCTTATTTAGTAGGAACTTCTTCTAAAGGGAAAGGACCATGTCTCGTAGCGCAGAGAAGCCACCTGTCCTTCGCTTAAGGAAAGTGCTGCTGGACGCGTTGGGGAAAGAAGGGACGATTTCCTTATGGTCTCGGGGAGAGCCTACTTGGCGTGGCACCCACCCCATTGCACTTCATCCATTAGACTTGAGTCTGGGGCGTACCTCGCACAGCGAATCACTTAATGGAAATCTTTTTCTCCGTGCCGTGCTGCTGAGACGCTTGTCAAGGGCTGAGCTCCTCTTTAACAAAAGCCAAGTGGCTGATTGGCCTGTCAGAGCAGCGCTGGCTTGTCAAGAAGGCAGGTGAGACAAATGGAGCAACTACTCATCGCTAAAGCCGCCATTCTCATCAGCCTGTTCTGTTGGACATGCGAAGGCTGCTGCTCGCCGCACTCCCGATCATCGCGGTCTCGCCTGACCGTGGGCAGCTGTGCGCCGATCCTTTGTTCCATTAGGTCGGGTCTCAAACCGCTCTAGCTTTCTACTGCAAGAGCATGGAAATAGTGTAGATTGAGATGCTGCAGCCTGTCTCCCATTCTCCAGATAACTGGGCATGAAGATTTCCCCCCTGCCCCCCTCGGAAAAAGAAAGGTTGCCTACAAAAGTGGCTTTACTCGCGTAGTGTGCCGAGCATAAGAGAAACTAACTGCCCTGAACACTTCGCTTGCCAAAGTAAATTGACTATTTCTTGCAAAACAGCCGCAATGCACTGTCTGAATTCATGGGGGGGTCTGTCGCTCAGCGGCTGCCTCTCCTTCCACAACCTCCCTTATGCTCCCTTATGCTGCTGCCTCTCCTTCCACAACCACGGCACTCGTTTGCCACATTCCCTCAAGTTGCAGTACCTCGTTTGCACTCCCAGAAGGCTGCAGGCTTCTTTAAAGCTGGCTCCCCAGGCTTTCAATTTTGTTTTGGTTTTTAAATCTCAAACTCTGGCCAGATACAGATATTGCACTTCTCGCGGTAGAAACTGGCCTATACCCACAGCAGAACAAAAGCTTGGTTTAAAAAGGGCAGAACCCGGTCTAAGATTTGCAACCCCCACAAGGGAGGCTGTGTTGTGTTTGCTACTCCCCGAGCTGAACTCTGCCACTCCCAGAAACCCACAAAACTTGGATCGATTCTGCCTCGGGTTGTTTTGAATGTCTGTATGCCTTCGAAACTTTCCTGAAGATGTGCCAAACTCAAACTTGACCTCCAGATAGCGAACAGGAGCTTGCAACCTGACAGGCAGAGCGGAGACCCGGTATGAGATGCCAGCGTTCCCAGAACCTTCTGGGGAAAGCCTCGTCTGAGCGATCGTCAGCTAAAAATAAATTTGCTTAACTGAAACTAACCTCAGGTTGCCAGGAGTTATGGATCATTAGAATAAGTTGCCAGGCACTCGGCTTTAATTCATTACTTCCTTCTCTGAGGTGGGGCCAGTATGTAGCGCCTGAACTTTTCATTTTGCCTGGGGCCTATTTTTGTGTTTGAAAAGCATGCCCAGAAAGAGGCGTGTTCCTGAACCTCAGGGGGACAAATGACCCTTTCCGGAGCGCCCTCTGCTTTCGAGAAATCTCTACAAAATACGACTTTGTTTTAAAAAACAAACAAACCAACCCAAAAACCCCTTTTATTGACTTAGGCAGCCTAGGTGGGGTATCTGCTTCCAAACATCATCTGAATTGAATAAGCCTGGTGCCTTGCTCATTCCAAGGAATATAAGGTATTCAGTAAAGAGGCTATTAAGTTTTTAAATATCTAGTGCAATTATGAGACTATTAAGTTTTTAAATATCTAGTGCGATTTTTAGTCTCTATTTTCTGTTCATTTTGGAACTCAACTCGTTTGCACATTCATTGCTAAACCGGAAAGTCAGATTTGAATCTCCTGTAACTCAGAAGCCTGAAAAATTCCTCTTTGCCGGACACTTCTGCCTCTGAGCTTTTAAGCAGTGTGTGTTACCGGATTTCCATCTGGGCACTGTGCTAGAATCAAATACGCGAAGGTGTATTAGATGAATGGATTCTATATAACTTCGTCGTTTTGAATCTTGGGATAAATAATCTCATGCCCTTTCACAGCTCCAGCTCTTGAAAAATTGTGCTATATATATATCACTCTATAAACTAATTCATTAAGATGCAAATCTACCCTGTCTCCTGCCTGGTTTCAGACCGACTCTGCAAACTAATGTCTCTTTGTGCCTAATCTCACCCATGTAAATACAACTGTTTCCTGGCAGTTTTAGTTCATACCTCTTGAGTATTGCTGGAAGGGAGAAGTTGGGGCTGCAGTGAGCCTCCAAAATGTAGATTCATTTGTCAGCTACCACCTCATTTTCAGCAGAGATGGAATCAAGCCAACCCCTTTGGATCTAACCATGTCCCCAGACTTCACAGGGTATGTGGAAAATCTGTACTTGAAAATGAATTATGTAGCTTGAGCTCATCTTTGTTGACTGTTCTGAAACCAGGTACCGGGGAATTTCTCCTGACTTCCTTTTGAGCACCGGTGTAGCCCAGATTCGTTTGGAAAATGCACCCATTGTGCTGAAACGTTTTGATGCTAACAAAAGCGATACGAGGAAACGTACGTAGCACATTCTAGGTTTCATGGTTTAACGTTGTATTGTAAAAGGGTTGAAATTTTGTTGAGTTCTCTTGTGTTCCTGGAGCCTTTGGTGATCGCAGTGATTGGAAATGTGTTCTCTGTCATGTGGCTCCATTAATTAGCAGCAGTGTAAATAATTGATTGTTAGTTTCCTTCCAAAATCGTGCTGGACTGTCACCGTATTCTTCTCTCCTGAACACTTGGCAAAGCCTATTTAGGTCCAGCCGTAAAATTGGGATCTGGATTTCACTCTCCCCAAATCCCAAGGCTTAAGAATCTGATTTGGGCACCAAACATATAGGCACCCGCGAAAGTTTCTGAATGCAACTTCCAACACACCCAAAAGATCCCATGAGATTGCATTTTAATGACAACCTATTTGAGTAAGAAGATTACCGTCATGAATAATTCCATTGACTTCACTGGCTTGGACTGTAAAATATTACTCAGCGGGCACATCTGCACAAGACTCTTACTGTGGAGTTGCCTAATTAGCTACACCGTAAATGTCTTGGCTTCTACATGTGTGGCCCTATTGGGCCACAGGAAACTAATAAACTCCGCAGCAGGGTAGAATTTGTGAATACAGGCTGCAGCGACCCAGCTCAATGTGCTGCGGTCCGGGTGCACGGGCAGTTGTGTGCCCAGGAGCTTCCCAGGAACAACAAACTGCAGAGCAATAATCTATGTTATTTATTGCTTCCCCCTAATGGCATGTGTAGACACATCCAGAATTGCTTGGGTTCAGACAGTTGGACAGGATTCATTGATGAAACTTCCCATTAAGATGCTATGATCATGTTCCCCTGGTCTAAAACAGCATTTCATCCATCCATAAACCACTAAATTAGAAAGAAAGAAAGAAAGTACTGCAGGACTCTCTCTTGAGTTGTCCTTAAAAGTCTGATTCATTGGGGTTTCTTCTGTCTGCAGGACTTGGAATGAGATGCTACTAACTGGGCACGTCTATCCTAGATGTTTACTGTGGAGTCGACTAATTGGCTCTACAGTAAATGTCTCGTGTCTACACATGCACTCCTATTAGGCCACAGGAAACTAACTTACTCCACAGCAGGGTAGTACTTGTAAATACAAGTTCTGTTCTGCTGCAGAGTAAATAACTCTGCAGCAGAGCATGTGTAGCACATGCGGCTGGAGCAGGAGGATGCTTCATTGTGGGGGCTGCCTTCTGGCTAGCCCCACACAGGAGCACCCCTGTGCCCCAGCCAGCCCCTCCACAGCGTGTGCCCAGGAGCAATAAACTCAGCACTAAATGCCAGCGTTTATTGATCCACTTTAATTGCACATGTAGACATGCCCACTGTGTAACAATATCATCTTGCATTCTTCCAGTGCATGGCAGAGGTGATGGAGACATTTAAAATGACTTATATTGAGCTCCAGTAACCATTTGCTCTTTCCTGGATGTTACTGGGACTGGATGTACAGTATTTGGCATTAATAAACTACTGTATGATTATTTTTTCCCCTCCACGTTGCGCTCAAGTGGACTGTTTCTAAGTAAACGTGCCTTTAAATTTTGCAGACGTTTATTTAGCTTTGTGTTTAAAGTGACCAGGGTTCGTGAAACTGGTAGCACAAATGTTAAGGCTTTTAAACTGGATTGTGACCGGATTTCCATCTGGGCACTGTGCTAGAATCAAATACGCGAAGGTGTATTAGATGAATGGATTCTATATAACTTCGTCGTTTTGAATCTTGGGATAAATAATCTCATGCCCTTTCACAGCTCCAGCTCTTGAAAAATTGTGCTATATATATATCACTCTATAAACTAATTCATTAAGATGCAAATCTACCCTGTCTCCTGCCTGGTTTCAGACCGACTCTGCAAACTAATGTCTCTTTGTGCCTAATCTCACCCATGTAAATACAACTGTTTCCTGGCAGTTTTAGTTCATACCTCTTGAGTATTGCTGGAAGGGAGAAGTTGGGGCTGCAGTGAGCCTCCAAAATGTAGATTCATTTGTCAGCTACCACCTCATTTTCAGCAGAGATGGAATCAAGCCAACCCCTTTGGATCTAACCATGTCCCCAGACTTCACAGGGTATGTGGAAAATCTGTACTTGAAAATGAATTATGTAGCTTGAGCTCATCTTTGTTGACTGTTCTGAAACCAGGTACCGGGGAATTTCTCCTGACTTCCTTTTGAGCACCGGTGTAGCCCAGATTCGTTTGGAAAATGCACCCATTGTGCTGAAACGTTTTGATGCTAACAAAAGCGATACGAGGAAACGTACGTAGCACATTCTAGGTTTCATGGTTTAACGTTGTATTGTAAAAGGGTTGAAATTTTGTTGAGTTCTCTTGTGTTCCTGGAGCCTTTGGTGATCGCAGTGATTGGAAATGTGTTCTCTGTCATGTGGCTCCATTAATTAGCAGCAGTGTAAATAATTGATTGTTAGTTTCCTTCCAAAATCGTGCTGGACTGTCACCGTATTCTTCTCTCCTGAACACTTGGCAAAGCCTATTTAGGTCCAGCCGTAAAATTGGGATCTGGATTTCACTCTCCCCAAATCCCAAGGCTTAAGAATCTGATTTGGGCACCAAACATATAGGCACCCGCGAAAGTTTCTGAATGCAACTTCCAACACACCCAAAAGATCCCATGAGATTGCATTTTAATGACAACCTATTTGAGTAAGAAGATTACCGTCATGAATAATTCCATTGACTTCACTGGCTTGGACTGTAAAATATTACTCAGCGGGCACATCTGCACAAGACTCTTACTGTGGAGTTGCCTAATTAGCTACACCGTAAATGTCTTGGCTTCTACATGTGTGGCCCTATTGGGCCACAGGAAACTAATAAACTCCGCAGCAGGGTAGAATTTGTGAATACAGGCTGCAGCGACCCAGCTCAATGTGCTGCGGTCCGGGTGCACGGGCAGTTGTGTGCCCAGGAGCTTCCCAGGAACAACAAACTGCAGAGCAATAATCTATGTTATTTATTGCTTCCCCCTAATGGCATGTGTAGACACATCCAGAATTGCTTGGGTTCAGACAGTTGGACAGGATTCATTGATGAAACTTCCCATTAAGATGCTATGATCATGTTCCCCTGGTCTAAAACAGCATTTCATCCATCCATAAACCACTAAATTAGAAAGAAAGAAAGAAAGTACTGCAGGACTCTCTCTTGAGTTGTCCTTAAAAGTCTGATTCATTGGGGTTTCTTCTGTCTGCAGGACTTGGAATGAGATGCTACTAACTGGGCACGTCTATCCTAGATGTTTACTGTGGAGTCGACTAATTGGCTCTACAGTAAATGTCTCGTGTCTACACATGCACTCCTATTAGGCCACAGGAAACTAACTTACTCCACAGCAGGGTAGTACTTGTAAATACAAGTTCTGTTCTGCTGCAGAGTAAATAACTCTGCAGCAGAGCATGTGTAGCACATGCGGCTGGAGCAGGAGGATGCTTCATTGTGGGGGCTGCCTTCTGGCTAGCCCCACACAGGAGCACCCCTGTGCCCCAGCCAGCCCCTCCACAGCGTGTGCCCAGGAGCAATAAACTCAGCACTAAATGCCAGCGTTTATTGATCCACTTTAATTGCACATGTAGACATGCCCACTGTGTAACAATATCATCTTGCATTCTTCCAGTGCATGGCAGAGGTGATGGAGACATTTAAAATGACTTATATTGAGCTCCAGTAACCATTTGCTCTTTCCTGGATGTTACTGGGACTGGATGTACAGTATTTGGCATTAATAAACTACTGTATGATTATTTTTTCCCCTCCACGTTGCGCTCAAGTGGACTGTTTCTAAGTAAACGTGCCTTTAAATTTTGCAGACGTTTATTTAGCTTTGTGTTTAAAGTGACCAGGGTTCGTGAAACTGGTAGCACAAATGTTAAGGCTTTTAAACTGGATTGTGAGTGTCTGTTGCAGCCGTGCTGCCAAGCCAAACGTTTCTTGGAGGTTTATGGAGAGGTGTTTTAGTGACACTCTTCTCCTCTGAGTAAATGGCTGGGCCAGGAAATGAAGGTCAGCCATAGTAGTCTGCAGAGCCCAATGCACAGTTTGGTTCACAGACACGTTTCTGAATGCTTGCATCCCAGCACAGTGGTTACATTATACTCGGGGGAACATGAGACCAGCTTATGCTGCAGCTGTTCCCAGACATCTTGACAAACCTGCAGTCTGCTCTCAGGTCATGGCCAGAAGTTCTGGTCTGCCCGTCTTTATGGATAATGGGAAATTCCTGAATTAACAGGAAACATGACTCTGCCCTTCCCACGCTGCTCCCTGCTTTTTCTTTAGCAAATTGTTTCCAGTCTGCTTCAGTAGGATCGGGCTTGCATAGCTCATCATGCTGGTGCTTCTGGGAATAGAAGAAATTAGAGGCAAATCCTTTCTCTTTCGTTTGATACTTTTCAGGGTCTGAATTTCAGTGTGTTGCCAAATATAGCCAACACACACCTATTGAAAAGCATGTTTCTGTCTGCTATTCAGTAAGCCAGGCTTCTGGTGTAGGCCAAGCCCTTGCATCTTATTATCCAGGTCAGTAGTGGTCTGCTCTAGATAGAAATTGTGTGCTCAGCACTAGTGACATAAATTGTGTGCTAGTGACATCTGGTCTGGCAGAAGGCAAATGTTGAAGAGCTTTGAATTTAGCTATGTTTTTTCCTAAATGGGATTAGGAACGTTTTTCTGCTTGTATGGATGCAGGACAGTACTAAGGTGCTGAACACGGTAGCTGTTAAACCTATCGCAAGAGGGAAGCCGTGGAAGTACCTAGGAAGCTGTCCTAAAGTGAGGAAGACAACAGAACTATCCCTAAACCCTATCTGTCCTTCAGTGTTTGGAAGGGATGCTTTACCCTTGGCTGATGAAATTGCCATGGAGACTGGCCCCAGCCATGCCGGCAGGGTGCGCAGCAGGGCAAGGATCTGTTCTGGAGCCACTGGGATCTTGTGGCAGGGGCAGCTTGGTCCAGGGTCAGGCAGAGCTGTGAGCTGCAGCCTGCACGCTCTGGGAAGGGGCACGCAGGCAGCAGATCACGGCTCTGTCCCGGCTCCTTGCAGCGGTGACAGCCTGGTCCTGAGCCAGGGCAAATCATGGGTTTGCCCTGGCCCCGGACCAAGCTGCCCCACCACAAGATCCTAGCGGCTTCAGAGCAGCCCCCTGCCCTGCCCTGCTGCTCACCCTGCCAGCGCAGCTGGGGCTGGTCTCCATGGCAACCCCAGCCTTGCACTATCACAGCACAGGTGCGGTTGGGGTCTCCATGGAGGGTCTCCATATTGGCAGGGGCTGCTGGGAAATGGAGTCCACTGCTGGCCACAGTTCCCTCTAAGCTGCGCACATGCGTGGCCATGCACAATAAAAAATCTTGCCACGCAGTAATGTTTTAATGCCGTGCACACGACCCAACCCGGCCACAGGCTGCTGCAGGAGGGGCGGGCATGCAGATACCTGCGCACTCCCAGCCAGGATCGTAGCCAGGCAGACAAGTTTCTTTCTTTATCACTGGGCTTGCGGGGAATGGGGGTTGGGGAGGGGGAGCTCCACTACCGGCTGTGGCTGGGGGGCAGCAGCCCCCGGCACCAAGGACCTTCTTGGAGAGGAGCTGGGCTGTGGCTTCCCAGAAACTTTGAGCACCACCTCCATAGCATGGCTCAGAGGGGCCGGGCCACAGATCAGTGAGCGATCATCGCCGCCGCCCCTTCCTCCTCCTTTCCTGTATCGTGCGGCAGGCAGCAGGTCCTCCCCGGGGCTGGGGCTGGGGCTGGGGCAGAGCCAGGCTCCTCTGGCTCCAGGTAACTGCTCCCCAGCCCCTTCGGGTGAGATTCACCCCAAGCCCTGCTGGCTTCACCCTCATCTCCTCTTTCATCTCTGCGCCACGAGCCCCACAGCTCCTGCGCCAAAGCCTGGCAGCCCCATGGGTCTTCCATGCTCTGCCTGTTCCCTGCCTCGGCGCCTTGCTGCAGCCTTTGAAAGCGACACCATGTGCCTCGCTGCCTGGTGAGGAGGAGGAGGCAGGATTTAGTCTTTAGTAGACGTATGCGGAGAAAAAGTTATTTCTTAAATAAACAGCTATAGTATCATCTTTTGTTGTTATACTGCGGGGCGGACCGAAGCAGCACGTGTAGAAAGGGGGAGGCGGGACCAATTTGAGAACGAACCGAAGCAGCATGCTCACGGACTGAAGCGGCACACTCACAGATCGCTACATCTTAGAGGGAACATTGCTGCCGGCCCGCAGGCCAGACTTTGTCCACCCCTGCTTTAGGTGCTCTGTGAACTTTCAGCCGCATCACAGATCTGGTGTTTGTCTAACCTCCTCCCAACCATGCAGTTGGTCCAATAAAAGATATCACTCAAAAATCTTTGCCCACCACATCACCAGTCAGTAAGAACAAAGTTACCATCCACTGGCTGTTTAGTAGCCTGGTTCTACCCAGGAATTGGTTTGGCACATCACAGGTGGGTACTAATAGGTACCCTGCCTTGGCAGTGGCAGTAGTATGGCTAATGATTACATGTGCATGGAAAATGATGCAAATTGCCATGCAAAAGATGGGAATAAGGGTCAGAGTTGCAAGTGAGAAGAACAAGGGAAAATTTTGAGGTAATGGAGATCAGTATAGCATAATGTATCTCGCCAGAAATATTTTCCTGACAAGCTTTCCTTTTTCCTTCTAATCTCATCTTGCGAGTATGTTAATCGTCTGTCCTGTAAGGATGTCCTCACTTGTAGGGTGAATTACATGAGAACAGTAATGTCCTGTAAAACGTGATGCATCCCTGCAGGAGAAGTGGACATGACTCGTTCCATTTCTTAGTTCATCGTTTAGGGTCCCTCCCATCAGAGCTTTAATGAATTAATGCCAACTTCTTACAATAGTGAATTCAAGAGGGTATGAGCTAGTTTCAAGCCTCTGTGTATACTTCTTTGGCTGGCGTTACCTGAGCATTTGGATTCTGTGATTGTCTAACTCAGTGACTCTCAACCAGGCTGCTGCAGCACCCGAGGGTGCCTTAAGACCCTATCAAGGGTACTGCAGTGTGCCACACATTACCATTGCCGGGTGTGCATGATTCACAAAATAAACCCAGAGATTTCAAATAGAAATTCATAGTGTTAAAAAGACTTTGACCTGCTGTGGCCTTTTTGAGGGTATTTTGACGGGGGGTTGCAACAGAAGAATTGTTCCGTTAGAATTGTCATTTTCTGAGGGGTGCCATAATCTAACGAGGTTGAGAACCGGTGGTCTAACTAAAGTGAAAAGTGCATGTTTGACTATAAACAGTAATCAAAACAGATCTGCAAGACTTGAGTTTTCCTCTCTTCCTCCTCCACTTTTGGGGAATGTGCCACCTTTGAAACCTCTGTTCCTCTGCAAAAGGAGATACTTCTATGCTCTAGTTGTACTGTACGTGAAATCCAGGACAATCCACTCGTAGGTTTGTCGGCACGATGCCTTCCACTCATGTACATGAAAGCCATTTTTGCTGCTCTGGTAACAGCTCTGTGCTAAGACACTTGCCTGGGAAGACAGCTCTTCTGTTTCGAAGGACAGCATTTCAACAGCAAGAATACTTTGAGCCAAGAGATGTGGAAAGCTTGCATTTCACCGGTAAAGTGCAGCAAGTGCGAGCTAAGCTAGGGAGGAAGGGAGCTTGCACCGCATATCGCTCAAAAGTGCAAGGTTACCATTCTCAAAACCTTGAATGTTGCTGACCCAGAGTATGCTGATAAAACTTGGCTTGCAAAGAAACCGGTGAGGGCTCTGAATGCAAGTGTCTGAATGCTGTCAGGCAGCACAGAAAATGGAGCCATTTTCAGTGACTAGGTTATCTCATACCAGTGTGTCTTTAATACTATTTCTGTGAACAACGTAAACTAAAAATGATATCCGTAGTAACTGACTGAAACCAGCCATTTTTACAAATATGGCAGATGCTTTGGTCTTAGAGAGATGGTAAAATGTAGTGGTCAAAATACCCGGGCAATAGTACCTTTTCAAAGGTCAATCAATTAGCTGGCCACTTTCAACTACAGGCAATCCTCGGACTGATGACACAATCGGTTCCTGAAAACCACGTCTTAAGTCGAAACGTTGTAACTTGGAACCAATTTTCCCATAAGAAGCAATGTTATAAATGGGGGATTGGTTCCTGGCCCAAGGCCCGATACCCTATTTTCACCAAAAATACTGCAGAATTTTGTACTCGATCAATTATAGATGAGTAATATAGCTACATTAATGCATTTATATTGTAAATAGCAATCATATTGATTTGGAAGGACTTCTTTGAGGTGACTTTGCTGGACTTTTTGAAGGGCTCTTGGCTGGAGTCTTCTCAGGAGTCTTGACTGCAGGTTTTTCTGGAGTCTCATCTGCTTTCTTAAAGAAAGTGTCCAAGGAAGTTTGGACAGACGTTCTCCAGGGAGATGGCTGACACAGCAAACTTGTTCACTGGTGTGGCGTCACATCAGATCAAGCGTTGTAAAGGCAAAACGGACGTCAGAAAGTTGAAACAGGGTGTCAATTTAGAAACGTCGTAAGTGCGAAACGTTGTAACTCGAAACATTGCAAGTCAAGGACTGCCTGTAGTTCCTTCTGTTTCCAATAGAAGTACTTGAAGACTCCTAATGTTTCAGGAGCTTCAGTTTAACCATGTCCACTTAATACTACTTAAATGTTGAAAAATATGTGGAATTAAACTTAATGCTTTCCCTGTGTATGCAATAAGTTCTTTGGTTTGACTTGGGACAGAGGCAATCCGTTGGAAAAATATTACTACCAAAAGAGATTTAGTCTGAGTCTATTATTTTAAAAATCAAAACGGCTGGTTTCTTCAGCCCTTTACTTGAACAAATATCCCGCTATAGTCAGTAGGGACTTTTGACGCAATCCTTCAACCTTCAAATAGGGCAATTAACCTCAGTTGACTTCTAAAACCTAAGCATCCTTTAAAACATAGCTGCCCAATCTCTTGATGAAAAGCCCTTCTGCAACATGTGTTACTTATTATTTCTAATGGTATCCAGTTTATGGTTAGTACATGCCGGCACCAGACTTTTTACTTTGCATTGAGGGAAGAGGTTTTGAAATGCTGGTCAAGATTCATGCAGGTTCCTAGTGACTTCAGGTCTGGTGTTTGGGTGTCCATCTTCTACATGCCTCTTAACAGGCACTTGATCAGCATATCTGAATATTAGCTGTCCATGAAATCAAACACCTGAAGTCACTAGTCGTTCTTGTTGGCGAGGGAATGGGACATATCTCTGCTAGAGACTCACAAACATCAGTCCAGGCCAACTATTCCTAAAGGAGACTTAAGCAATCCTTTGTTTGTTAGTTATCACTACACTTCTTGAGCCTGGCGTTTTTGGTTTGTCCACTGCTTGGACAAAGCGGTAGAGCTGGAGCTCTCTTGTGTGTGCACAGACCACTATAACGGTGTAGCCCCCCTCCTAAATTTCATGGGCTTTGTCAATTCCAAGCAAAACCTTAGCTCCTGAATTTAAGAAGGCTTTCTGTTTTCTGGGGTGGTGTTTTTTGGTTTGAATATTTTAAAACATGTTTTTTAATTATTTATTCCTTTTTATGGTGCATCAGCACTAGACAAGGTGTGAAATTGCTTGACAAGTTGCTTTCAGGGGCCTGGGAGATGATTGCAAGTGAGGTTATTTGAAGTACCCTACAGAAGTGGAATAAGTGCTCTGACAAACAGTAACTTAGGAGCCTGGATGCTGGTGAGAAATACGTAGGCATTAGCATCTGATGGGGTGCTGATGGGTGTCAGAGCTGTGCGGTAATTCAGTTGCTGTCCTGATTTCTGTGCCCCGCCGCAAAACCTGAGAAACTCTGAGCTGAAACCCAACTTGAGTCCGTAAGTAATAGGGAAGGGAATGAGAAGTATTTAGCATCTCTTAAAAAATAAGCCGTTTTAAATACAGCCCTCTTTCTCTGGTATGCAGTCCGGTGGCTTCTGCTATGCCATGCATTGTTGAACGTGTCAGTCCTGTTCTTTCAGCAGTTGTTCTCATCAACAATTTATCATCCTTTGTTTTGCTAATGCCTTTCTGTACACACTGTAACATAGCGTGCCCGAATCACCGGGGCGGGTCCTAGAAAGCCAGCAGGCGATAGGGTCATCTGCTTTCTTCTGTTTCCTTCAGATGGATATTCGGTCTCGTCTAATGAAAATGGAGGCAAGTCTGACTCGGTGGCCAATTTGCAGCCTCAGCCATCCCTCAACTCAATCCAAAGCTCTCCGGGCCCAAAGCGGTCAACCAATACACTCAAGAAATGGCTGACAAGCCCCGTGCGTCGGCTGAACAGCGGGAAGGCGGAGAGTAACATCAAAAAACAGAAGAAGGTCCGAGATGGCAGGAAGAGCTTTGACTTGGGCTCCCCGAAGACGGGAGATGAGACCACGCCTCAAGGGGACAGTGCAGATGAGGTAGGCGGTAACTTTTTATCCTGGGTGAGACCGATCTCGGGCATGCTCTTTGCATAAATCCAGCTTGAGACCCAGTAGCCTGGGGCCAGTGGTGGATAGCCATTTTATCTTTAAGGGAAACTACAATATAACGGGAGAGATTCAGATACCACTTCCTTTGGGGATACCCAATCAAGCGCCAAAACAAAACCTAATTATATGGATCGCACGGATAGCATCCTAGGACCTTGAGTCTGATGTCAGCTGGGCTGAAAAGAACACAGCCCTAGTTTTAAGAGGTAGGAAATGTTGTGCCACCAGATGTTGGGTGGTAACCTCTGCAGTTTTACATATCCAATGAGAGATTCCAAATTCGAATGTACAGTAGTCATTCCCGAGCAGCAGTTATCAATTCATGCTGAAACTTATAACTTAAGTATTTTAAAATAAAAAGAAAATGCTTATTTTTAAGCTGTAAAGATTTATATAGCTATTAAATATGTTAACCATGTGTAGTAGTAATGACCATAATTACCCTCTGGGCACATTCCTTACAAGACCTACCCCCTTTCTTTCTTTTTTTAATGATGGTCCTTGTCAGATAAGCTGAATGGAAAATAGAGGTTGCAAAACTTGAATGTGTGGGAAAACAGGAGACTTAAAATAATTCAATGTAACTGATAGCTTTTAGAGTTGGAAAAAGAGCTTGTTGTTAGGCAATAAGACAGATATGGAGATCTTAAATCCCTTTTGGTGGATTAAATTTTATTATATAATTTAACAAATTATCTTAACATTTGTACATTTTTTTGCTCTTATACACCACAACTAATACCTTCTAATAGCAAAAAACTGTTCAGTGCAACTTCCCGTATCTTCTCCTCCAGGACAAGCAGTCTTATTCATACTGTTCCCCCCCACCACCCTCCATCCCTAAGTTAAAACATCCATGGTATTATAATTAAACAGAAATCTAGATAACTAGGCTCTGCTTGTATGGAAAGAAGTTGTTCCCTCCCTTTTGTCTAATGATGTTGGCCTTGCCTTCAGAAGAGCAAGAAAGGTTGGGGAGAAGATGAACCAGATGAAGAATCGCACACACCACTCCCCCCTCCGATGAAGATTTTTGATAATGACCCTGCACAGGATGAGATGGTAAGACGTCATGTACTATACCCGTTTGCTGGCTGATTTTTATTTCCAAGATGACTGGGCTACATTTGTTTGAATACGGCATTTACAGTGAATAAGTTTCCCCATAACCTCGGGCTGACCACACGATTATAATAGATGTTTATAGCCTAGTGGAGACTGGTGTCCAGAACACCTCACTGAATAGCATTAAGTAATGGTCTTCTACTTTGGATTCAACGCTGTGGACCATATGGGCACTTCTTGTGTTTTTATATATCTAGGTTTCACTCCTTTATAATAAACTAGACTAAAATGAGGCAATTTTAGTTGACCTTCCTATTACTTCCATGTTGCTATGTTTCACAAGTGTCCTTGATATCTGGCAGTAGGAATACACATGCTCCTTGGGGACTTCTTGAGTTGAGTGACTCCGAAAAACATCATGTAATACAAATGTATGAAATTAAAAAAGATGAGTGTCAGGAGGCCTGGGCACTATTCTTGAGTCTCAGTTGCCTTCCAGGGTTCCCTTAGCAAGTCCCTTCCTATCTTTCCACTTCTGCAATAGGGATTTGAAACACCGGCTTATCATATGTGGGTGCGCTTTGCTCTCCTGTCACAATGCATTGCCAACTCCTCTTGGAAACCCCATAGGAACAACTTACCTGGAACTAAGTGCTCAGCTGCATACAAGTGGTAAAGACTTTTTTTTTTCACGCTCTCGCCCCTTGCCAGTGGTAAAAGCCTACTAGGTAACAAATAGTTTTCCTTTTCTGCTCTTCTCTCCCGGTTTTGCATCCAGCTTTCAGGCTCAGCTGTCTTAAAGTAGCCACATGGACCACTGAGTATCCAACAGAGCACGCAGGTGACTAAATATCAATTTTTAATCGCCCAAATCCAGAACCCTAAGGTGCCTGTATCTGGAAACTGGGCTCTAAGTTTATGGTTACTTATCTGCAGGCCTTTCTTTCCCTGCATGTAATGGTGTTTAGGGCCGATGCTCAAATGTTATTGCTTTTGAGCTGAAGTGAAAAGACAGACTCCAGCTTCTGAAGGCAGCCTGCAGATGCTTGTTGTGTTCGCTGTTAGTTGCCTATCTGATCTACAGATCTGTCTTCCTTTTTCCTGAGTTTAACACACTTGTGCAAATCCATCATTGCATTAGCTGCTTCCTTTATCTCCCTTGCCAACTCCAATATTGCTCTGCACTTCTGTCCCCATGGGCTCTCGCTGTAATTGCTGTATGGAGAGAGGCAAGAATAGGGGACGGCAAGAAACCCTCTCACAAAAATGCTGCTTGCTCCAAGGGTTGAGTTAAGGTGGGAGCCTCGGGATATAGGGCAGCAGCAAAGATCTGCCTGCCTGCCAGCCAGTGCAGAGATCCAGGATGCGAAAGGTAGCTTCAGGGAAAGCTTTTTTAGCCTGTCAGGGGGTATCATAACAGCTTGGTGGCAGGAAGGGCTGAAGGCAGCTGCTGAAGTCATGCACACTTGACCTCTAAGTGTTGCATACAGTACACGGCTGGCTGGATGAAGAGAGGAAGGGTTGGAGAAACCAAGAACCAGCAGTTCCTTGCCAAGTATAATAGTACATTGCCCCTGTCTGGTTCACTGCAGCATTCAGATATTGTTTTTTTCTTTATACGGTTCCTAGTCTCCATTTTTGATGCCTGACATGCAGGCAATTTGGGTATTTTGCCAAGATAAATATTTTGCATTTGGGTTTTTGGGTGTTCAGGTTTTTTTCCTTCTGAAGGTAGCTAAGTTTTACAAAGCCGTCTGACATCCTGTTCCCTTCTCTGATCCCAAAGAAGAAGGTTGGACAGGGGGAGCCCTACCTGGGCCCCTCACAAATAGTCCGCTGGGCTTGAATTCAAACTTGCAGCCATTGAACTCAGAAACGAACGTTCAAAACATGCTGGTTGGAGCGTGTGTCCCCTTGCTCATTCCCCATTTGCATTGGCAGAAAGCATTCCCGCTCTCAACTGCTTATCTTGATTTAAAGAAATGCAAAAATCTAGAACTCTTGGTTCAGAAATGATACCATTTTATTAGACCCACTGAGAAATTGCAAAAAAAATTAGCTTGATTTAAGGGGCCTAGAGGCCTTGGATTTCTGACTCCTTTGAGCATTACGCAGATTTGCCGGCCAGGGAAGATTTCCTCTGTCTTGAGAGCCAGCCTCTTGTGAAGAAGTGGTTAATGTCCGACAGTTAAAGCACTAATGTGAAAACTGAGAGAACTTGGTTCCAGTCTCCTGCTCTTCCGTAGACTTCCAGTAACTTCGGGCTGGGTCCTAGGGTATCCAGGCATCTAGGAATGGTGTTGTTCCACCTTTCTTGAGTCCCTGAGAAACCATTACTTCTGTAACGCCCCTTACTCTTGACCTTTTAAAACAAACCCAGAAACTGGAGCAGGGTGGAGTAGAATCAGACTTCGATGTTGAAGTTTGACTTGAACAGTTAAGAGATGGAACAGAATCTGTCCCTTAATGTTTCTTTGCCTACAGTCTCCATCTGTAAAATTGGAATAATACTTCTCAGCCTCGCAGGGGTGTTGTAGAGGGAAACAGCCTGACTGTGGTAAAGTTTTACTAAGGTAACAGGGCTGTATAATCTACCCAACATGGGGGGGATGGAGAACTCTGTCACCACTTATTATGTCCCTATAAACATACACCAGGATTAATTGGACTTTTTAACTTGGAGCTTGAAGACTTGCACAATAACTTGGATTTTATATCAAGACTTCAAGGGAGAGAGACGTTTGCAAAACCACTTGAAAAGTTCCAGTGCTGGCACAAATGCTTTCCCCGCTTCCAGCTCTCACTTCACCTACACTCTATAAATGTCTATACAGGGTTTGGAAGATGCCAAACAATATAAATGCAAGATTTGCTTTCCAACTCAGCTGCCTAAAATCTGTTTAGTTCTCTGATCTGCTGTCCTGCTGTCTCTTTAGTGGGGTTGACTGACTCTGGTTAAAGTAAGTGGGAGTTAGAAGGGGTTAGCACCTCCTGACAACCAGCCTACATTTTATTTAGGTGCTTGACTTTGAAACTTGCAGGCTAAGCATTCATCTAGTTTCACTCTTCAAAGCCACGCTTGTCGGTTAACTTTTGCTAGAGATGATGCCGCTCGCTCACCTGGCAGCTTCACAATCCCGGCCTTTAAATTCTTATGAAAAATTGCTGCATTCTGAAATCAGCTTCTGTGTTGAATGGTAAAGGGCCAGCCTGATGAACTGTAACTGCTTTTAATTAAAGCTGTTGATTAGATGCATCATTTGGGCGAAAGCAGTGGCAATGTGTTTGCATATTCTGAACTGCCCTAAACTGGACAGGATTAGTCTCCTAACCTTCGTCCTGATGCTGCGGCATTCAGCCACAGCCAGCCCTCACCTGCCAGCTCTGACTGGCACGGTAGGTTGTTTAATGAGATGGCCGATTGCCCAATTTCCACTGTCACTTCTTCCCGGACTCCGTCACCCGCACTTCTTAATCTCCAGTGTTCATTCATCAGTGCTTGCTTAGAGACTTCCCTGAAGAAGACGCCCTTCTCTGTCCAAAAGCTGTAAGCCTTTATTAAGTGATTGAGAGATGAAAAAGCCTTTCATAATTGTAGTGGAATAGCTTTTTTTTTTTTTTTTTTAAAGCAATTGTTTGCAGTCTCGTTGCTATTAAAGCATGCAGGGAGCCAATTACCAAGAGGCTCAAAGATTCAGTTTGCACTTTTCTTCAGCTGACAAGAACCATATATATAATATAATACTATATTATTATTATTATATATTATTTATATATGTGCGTATGTATGTACGTGTATATTTATATGTATATGTGTATAATATATTACATTATATAGAATATTTTTTTCAGATGAGCTAATATGTATCTATTTTCCAGAAATATAAACCATAGTCCCCCTTACTTCTTTTCAGAGGAGACTTTCTGAGACCAAAGATCAATGCAGCTTTCAAGAAAGAGTAACAAAGCTGGCATGTGGACTTTTACAAAATGAGGCTGCATTTTTCCAATGGTCATTGCCTCTTTACAATCCTATGAGCCGTGTTTGGGCAATCATGTGACCCTGTGTTCAAAGATGCGGGAAGCTCAGAACAGCTACCGTTTTTGCTCAATTGTTGATGTTCACCCTGACAATTGGAGCATGTCACTTATATTTTTGCTAACTGAATGTAGACTGGGCTACTGAAATCCTGGCCCCTAAATTTGCAAACCCTACCATGAAGGGAAATGCTGCCATGACTCTTATGTCCCCTGTGCCTCTCACCTTAAAATAAAACCACGTCACAGTGGCGCAAACCAACTGTTCAGAATGGAGCTAAGCATGTGGGAAGAAATGAAAATGACCCATCTCAACTCCTGGCTGGGTTCGATGAGATATAGCATACTGAGAAGTAAAATGGGCCGGCAGCGATCCTGCACACATTGCAAGGCTCGCTACTGACTCTGAGCACAGGGTAGGGGAGGCTGTGTGCAAACAGGTGTCTGTAAGGAGGCGAAAGGTTTTAAGTAGGAAAGGGCTGGGAGTAAAAGCCAGGCGCTCTGTGTCTAGTTCTTGCTCTGTGATCTGCGTAAAAATGCGTGGTGGTGCTGTTGTTTTATTCAAGGCAGCCCTGACTGCCTCGGTCTCTTAAGAGGGGTGGGGGCGCTTAGCACAAGGGGCCTATGTCCTTTCCCCAGGAGGAGGGTTCATGACTGCCCTTCACTTTTGGAAGGGTTGGTTTTCAGTCCTGGGTGTCTTTGGGTGCTTTCCTGCCTCTCAGCTGGAAAGGTGCCTGGGTGGGGGGGGGAAAACAAGAACCAGGAGTATGTGGCTTGTACGTAAGATGGGCACAGATGCTTGTTTTGTCAAACTCTCACTCTTGTACCTAACAATGTCACGCTACCCACTAACTCGAACCCCTGCGCTCGACCCCAGCCGCAATGCCAGTTCCAGTTCTGGTCTGGCGACGACTGACTTGCATGTGATCGTTTAACGCATTCACCTGTGTGCCATGTTCTCCCTGCTTCTTTCCCAAACATAACCTCACTGATGGCCGGTTTGGTCACTTTTTCCTAGTCCCTTCACATCCTGCTAACCTGCTTTTTCCTTTGCAAACTGGTGTCTTGCAGTCCTCCTCTTTGCTAGCTGCTCGTCAGAGCTCCTCCGATGTGCCAACTGCTGCGGATCTTGTCAGTGCAATAGAAAAGTTGGTCAAAAGTAAGCTGGTAAGTGTAGTGCCTTGGAAACTGTGTGTGGAATAGGCATAACTTGCTTCTGTAGCATGAACACAGCACTGTCTGCCTTGACTTCTGTTTCCTTGCTCTGCATCCTTTCCCTTCTACGTACTTATTAACTCTTAGCCACTGTAGCTCATCTGAGTAGCTCTGTCAGCAAAGAGTGAAATGCAGTTGATGGTGTCATGTAGACTCCACCTCCAGAAGTCTCCAATTTTTTTTAAATTTTCAAAGCATTGTGGTTTTTGAGCTACCTGGCATGATAGAGTTTCATATATACTCTGGAATCTGAGTCGTTCTTCAGAATGAACTTCCACATTTGCATTGTATTAAGAAAAAAGTACCTTTATTTATCAGAATCCCCCATGCCGACAGTTTAACTTAGCTACCCAAGGCATCTGTCACTTGTGACTCAAGTCTTTAAACAGTACTCCTAAATAGGAAAACAGCTTAACCTCCTAGATATAGAAAATATAAGATCGGAAGGGACCTCAAGGGTCATCTACATCAACCCTATGAACAGGTGCAGGATTCACCGTATGCGTTAGGTCGTGGTGTAATTCCTGATCTTCCTTTGTGGGGGGGCTGCTGCCTATGGTCTAGAAGGAGTAATTCTTGATTGGCTTCCTTTGAATTGTTCCCTGAAACAATTAAAAATGCTAGTCTATTTGAAATTTAGGATGTCTAAATTCAGGCAAATGCTTGGTTTAAGCTCATTGAAAAAGGGGAATCGAAGCAGATCCATGGCAAGCATAAAAAGGTTCATTTCCTTGCCTTTGTTTTAAGGATATGGAGAATAAAGGCGTGCTGGGATGCTTGTGAATTAGTGAAAGCATCTTTCCCTGGTAAGGTGATCCCACTGAGTCACTGGGCTTTAAAGCTCAGTCTGAGATCTCCAGACAAAGGATGCTGTCTAGCTGGGGGAAATATCGACAGGGTTGTACCTTCTAGATAATGAAGTGAGCCTGTTGTGACTCAGTGTTAGTGAGGTGACAAAATTAAAAGTGACTGGCACTACTAGAAAGAGGTAGTTAGCTATGTTAGTCTCAAGTCAAACAGAAGGCAAGGTAGATTTGCTCCTTAAAGACCTGCTACAGCATCTGATGAAGGGAGCTCGGGTTCATGAAAGCTCATGCTATATATATCCGAGCTAGTGTATCAGGTGCAAATCTGCTCTGCCTTCTAGCACTACTAAAAGCCGTTCTGAGAAAATCTTTATTCCCAAACCATTCCACACATGCTTGCATAGTGCATCCTCAGTTATTTTTCATGGGTTTCAGAGCAACTTTTAAACACCTATTCTGGAAATATAACTAACCATGTATCCACTTTTGGGAAGTCTTGGATGCTTTACTGAAGGGAGTCTCCATTTTAATCTCCAACAAAGCAGGTATAGTTTAGTTTTTTCACACTTTGAAGGGCAACAAAAGCTTTCTCTTTGTTCTGACTTCTTTCAATATAATTAAAATAACTTTTTCCATCTCTGCATAAGGGTGAATACTTTGTCCTCTTACAGTGATCATGCTGAGGGTTTTACTGCTCCCCCAGTCAGCTTAAAATATAACAACATTCAGGTTTGGGGTTTTTTTTGGCTAAACCTAAAGGAAAGCATTACTGACTATTCCAGTTCATTTGAGGCTTTTTTGTTCTTCTCTATTGCCAAGTTGACTTGAAACAGAGGATAACTCCAGCATTGGAGTTCAAGGACGATGCTTGTTCCATAATGCTTCGGGTTGTTTGGTTTCCTTTAGACCCTAGAAGGAGGATCTTATCGAGGAAGCTTAAAAGATGCCACTGGCTGCTTAAATGAAGGGATGACGCCTTCCACTCCCCCAAGAAACCTTGAAGAGGAGCAAAAAGCCAAAGCAATGCGAGGCAGGATGTAAGTTGTCTTTGTTCTTTCTCAGATTCACATTACTGCCAGAAAGAAGATACAGTCCGGTGCATGAGAGATGGGGCCAAGAGCAGAGGGGCTGGTATCAACTTTGGATTTTTAAACTCTCAGATGAGGATGTTTTTAAACACTTTGAGATTCTTGGTCTTACCTTTGCCTTCACTATGTTGAAAGCATGATTGTTACCTTAATACAAAGTTATGAGGGCTTCCTTGCTATAAAAATCTAGTAGAGACTGTTGGTTTTGCATGAGATGAACAATGGACTGGGGATATAAGATAGGCAAGGTCAATGTGCCTTAGTTGAAAGCTATGGGAGAGTTTGTCTTCACCTGGGTTTTGGGGCAAGATTGACAAGC
>NW_005841887.1:4278799-4310289 GCF_000455745.1 Alligator sinensis | reverse complement strand
GCTTATAGTTGCTAATGAAAGAGGAGTAGAAGGGGGGTTGGTTTACACAAGCCTGTTCTATATTACAATATAAAGAGGATGACAAGGAGGATACCCCTGTCTTGAAGTGCTCTTGATTTTTAAGGCATGCCTTGCAGCTTGTGTGCTTCTCCTCTGTCTTACAATAACCGTCCAGGGTTGGAAGGCCTGTCAAGGGTTATAACAAAAGATCGTGTGGCTGCTCTGATTTATGAACACCCTGAGCATGGGAGCACCGCAGCTCTACTGAATCTTTTAAAATAGCGTTGCCCGAATGGGAAATAGACCTCCAAGTAGAGAGCTGGAGGAATATCGGCCAGTTAGGGAAGGACTGAAAGCATGGGAAGGAAACCAAGGAGAGGAAGTAGCTGAGAACAGGAAAGCAAGTGGGAGTAAAATGGCCTGGGGCTCTGCAAGTCAGTACAGGCCTCTTTGAGTTTTTGTCTCGGGAAGCTAGAGAAGCAACTGGGTAAAGGACAGGATGTTGTGCTTAAACAAGACGGGTGATTTTTTGCAGATTCTTGTGTTAGACGAGAGCAGTGCTCTGCGCATCTGAAGAACTCCTCTACTGGGATGGATCTCTGTCACTTAGGATCTCGATCACACTGCAAATGCCTCTTTCAGTGTCTGTTTGACTAATACATTACCAGTCGACCACTACCGGTTGTAATTCTAGCCTTTTGCTACTGCAGAGCTTGCCACAGTGCTAATAACTATATACCATAACTTTCAGCAGTTCAAGAGCTCTGGCAGCAGCGAGCTACATATATTTCATGACTGTCCGTATAAATAATGTCTTTAATTCTAGGATGTTTGGGAACACCTGCTAGTAGCTTTCAGAACAAGGCGGCCTGTCATCTTTAGTTATTTTATTTCTGTGTTTCACGGCTGGTGCTCCTAGCTTTGTTTAATTCCATGTCCATATTAGGTAACTGAGATCCAGACTCAAGCTATGACCCTCATTTCCAAGCAAGTTGCAAGTGAACCCTTGCAAAGACGCATTCAGAGGTGATAATTGCCTGTGTGCCTTTCAATTTGTGCACTTTTCTGTTTAATTTCTTTGGGGGGAGAAACAGCTCTAGGAACAGGCTTGGCTACAGTATTTCTACCAGAATAAAGCAGTAGTCCTTGGGAATACCATTCGATGAGTAAATGTAAGGGGTTATCATGATGCACCAGTATTAAGTACTCAGGTTTATTTAGAAGTGAGAAGGCTGTCCTTCTTCCCTCTTCCTTATTCACTCCCACACCCAGGTAGAAGAAAGCACGTCTATATTAGAATAATGCATATGCAGTACCAGGCTGTTGTTGGGAATGCAGGTACTTTTTTTGTAAATGACTTCCTTTTTTCCTAATCTACAGTATCGGAAAAATGGGCAAGGGAACTTGTTCTCTGGCAGCAACCCCTTTCAAAGAAGGAATTTTTAAAAAGTAATTGCAGAAGGACTTGTCTTCATACATGGTTAAGAAATGAATGTCAAAATATCAAGAGGTGCTCAGACTTTCTGTTCCTATATATGGAGCGCGAAGCCTTGATGGTCTCGAAACGAGGTGCCTGAAAGTAAAGTAGTCGGTGCAGGTGCCAAACCAGCTTCCTGAAGCACAAGTAAAAGGTCATGATTTTTACTTTTGTTGTGAAGCCTCACTGATACGAGCCTGGCCCTCATTACGGAGTCGCTGCCGCGCTTCTGGAGAGAGCATCTTTTCAGTGCTCTAGTGATTCACAGATTATTGGTATCTGGTATTTTTGATCATGTGGACGCAGGAGACAAAATCCCTGCTTTGTGTTGACTAACGTGATGGTGAGGGGAGAGAGCAGAAAGGTCCTTTCTCTTCAAGAGCCAGTTTTCAGGGCAGGAGTCCTACCTGGTACTGTTGCTGGTACATCAGTGCGTGAAAGAGTCAGCGCACCTTTTGGCAAAGAATGGCAGGTAGGGCCAGGAGACAGTCTGCAGCATATGCTTGCCAGGGGCTCGTGAGCAGCGATTTGCCCCACGTGCCTGCCACCCATGCACACAACTTGGCAGGATGTTTCCTAGAGCAGCTGGCATTTCCAGTGGCACTCAATAGCTCCTACCCAAGGGGGTGAGTTTAGCTCTTAGATGAACAAGAAGCTGTATGACATCTCCACGATGGGGACCTTTGTGTACTGTGTGTCCTGCCTAAACAAAGGATGAGAGTGTGTTGTACACACTATTGTCACACTGTGGCAATAGTGTGACAACAGCGTGTATGGCACGCTCATCCTAAATTCCACCCAGGCCTCCACTCAATAATGCAGTGATGGGGTTAACAAAACAGGGGGACGGCTTTCTTGTATGGGTTCACTTTCCATACATCCATCGAGTGTCCCACTTCAAGAGAAAGGGACAAAAGTTGACTGTTATCAGCACTTGAATAAAAATACCTACAAAGAGAGACCCGCTGTATGAAGAGGAAACGTGAACTATGTGGACTAAGGAGAATTGTGAAGTTATCCAGCCTCTCTGGACTGAGTGTGCAGACCCTCAGCTATTCCTGTGGGATCAGAATGCCTAATTTAGCATGACAAAGGATTTTTAAGCCCAAAAGCTTGCTAAGAAAAATGTTTCCAACTATTTAAGTCGGTCTAATAAAAGATACCAGATTCACCCAAAGAGCCTTGTCTGCCTATGTCCTTGGACCAACACGGCTACAACCTACACCCCTGTAATTTAGCAAGATGCGCTAATGTTTCATAGGTAGTCCGTGAAGTTCTCTGGGAGAAAAGGTGCTTTTCTATGTAAAACAGCATATGGCTGCTTTTATTTTTGTCTCGACTAAGCAAGGTCTCTCTGTATCTTGCCACTGCACAGGATGCCGCCTGTTAGTCTGCCTGAGATTTTCCTCCCACCCCTTTGGTTCATGGCCCAGTTTCAGTGGGGCATGTGTACGTGTTTGCAAGTGGACAGCTGTGGCCTAACATCAGAATTCCCCTTAGTCCACATTGCTCAAGCTTCCTCTTCATACAGTAGGTCCTCCTTGTAGGGACCTTTACTCGAGCCCTGGTAATAGTCAACTTTTGTCCCTTTCTCTTGAAGTGGGACACTCGATGGATGTATGGAAAGTAAACCCATGCAAGAAAGCCATCCCCCTGTTTTGTTAGCCCCATCGCTGCATTATTGAGTTGAGGCCTGGGTGGAATTCAGTTCACAAAGTGACAAATACTGGTATTGCTGTAACGGGGGGGGGAGTTTGTGGCAAAGCGTAAGTCTTGAAATTGTCCGTCTAAAGAACATCATATGATTTATCAGTTTAGTTAACATTGGTTTTTAGCCTGGCCTCGTTTGTGTGCATCGGAGGTGCATTAGATAACTATTCTACCCAGAGCTAGCTTTGAAATAAGGATACCTTGGACTCTTATTTGCATTATTTACCATAAAGAATTGACTGCTTTAGTAAAGAAATAGGATTCACTGCCCTGAGGTTGAACCTCAAGAAATAAAACTTATTTGCTGTCGTCTGGAGCAAACTGGAGTAGAGGAAGGGGCTTATAAATGCTGGGGAGCAAAATTTTTCATGCTTGAGACAAGACCACAGATTGTGCACAAGATCTGTGGTGATTGCTATGGCAAATACAGGACGTAGCAAATGAAGAGTAGACGTACGAGGGATATGAGTTTTTTGTGGTAGGAATATAATTCCATGTAATCCAGCGTAGAAAAAAAAATCAGGAAAGAGGATTCAAGATGTCGTCTCTGCCATAGCTAAGAAATATGCTGACCTGGATTGTTTCATCTAACAGCAACAATTGAGCCATAAAGTTGAGAGAAACATTTCATGTGAACTGGATGGAGGATTTTTTTTTTAATTTCTAGTAAGAATATGGTGTATGGTGGAGAAGAGGAAACGTATTTTGAGAATCCTGACTATAAACCTTATTTATTTTATTTAGGTTCGTCTTAAATGAGCTGGTACAGACTGAGAAAGACTATGTCAAAGATTTGGGAACTGTGGTAGAGGTGAGTTGAAATGGTCCTACAATCTGTAATTGCTCACTAGAATGAAGTGGTGATTTTCCATCAGAATCAACAGTGGGCTCCTGGAGCGCACCTATTTAAAAATGTGCGTTTAAAGCCATTTTCCTGTCTTGTCTGGTATGCAGCTTCCTAAATCCAAGCTGTGGGGTTGCTGCTAATAACTCTGGAACCTGTTGAAGCCAACTGCAAATATTACTAAATGTCAGGTTACAGGGGTGTAGGCTGTAGCCGTGTTGGTCTAAAGACATAGGCAGACAAGGTTCTTTGGGTGAAACAGATATCATTTATTATTTAAGTTGGTCTAATAAAAGCAAATGTTAGGTTTTAACTCAAATGTGTTGCTTCAGCTGGGTTGTGATTGAGACCTTTCTGACTGTAGTACAGTCTTCAAGACTGTGATAGAGAATAGATCACCTTTTTACTATTATACAGAGATCGTAGAAATTGTAGGAAATTAGGGTTGGAAGGGACCTCAGGAGGTCGCCTCTAGTCCAACCCCTGCTTAAAGCAGGATCATCCCCAACTAGATCATCCCCAGCCAAGGCTTTGTCTAGCCGGGTCTTCAAAACCTCCAAGAATGGAGACTCTCTGGGTAACCTGTTCTAGTGCTTCACTACCCTCCTGGTAAGAGGTTTTTTCCCCCCTGATATCTAACCTACATTTCCTTTGCTGCAACTTGAGCCCATTGCTGCTTGTTCTGTCATCACTGAGAATAGTCTAGCTCCATCCCCTTTGTAACAACCCTTTAGGTAGGTGAAAGCTGCTATTAAATCCTCTCTGTCTTCTCCAGAGACAATAAGCCCAGTTCCCTCAGCCTCTTCTCTTCTCATAAGTCATGTGCCCCAGCCCCATGAACCATTACTGTTGTCCTCCACTGTCCTCTCTCCAACTTGTCCACATCCTTTCTGTAGTGGGGGTCCCAAAACTGGACACTACTCCAGATGTGGCCTCACCAGGGCTGAATAAAGGGGAATAATCACTTCCCTTGATCTTCTGGCAACACTCCTACTAATGCAGCCCAGCATGCCATTGACCTTCCTGGCAGCAAGGGCACACTGCTGGCTCCTATTCAGTTTATTGTCCACTGTAACCCCCAGGTCCTTTTCTGCAGAGATGCTGCTTAGTGCATTGGTTCCCATCCTCCTCGAAAAATGAACTGACTACTAATAACATCAACATAATTCAGCATGGCACAAACCAGACTCTGGCATTTTTAATACCTCCAAAATCTGGTACCTACACCCAAGCTTCATGGCCTATCAAGAGGTTTTTTTTTGTCTTTTGTTGTTTTTTTTATTTGGGATAAAAGAAATAGTGTCTGATATTTGCAGAATTATCCACTAATTCTTGGAGGCTTTGGGCCCCCAACCGGACGCTTAGCTCTTCACTTTGAGGCAGTCGGTGTACTAAATTCTAGTTGTTGCAAAATGGGGGATCCAAAAAAGGGGTGGGGGGGGGGTACCAAAACTAGCTGCCTATGTGAATGGGTTTTTTTACGGTTTGTCAGTTTATCAACTCAGTGGCTGTTCTCCCTTCCACACAGTAGTTGCTTTCAAAAGCTTTCCACTTGTGTGTTGTCATACTAGTGAAATATGATACAAATGTAAACTGATGGAGCTGCAAAGCTCCAAAGACTCCTAACGTAATGCTCAGGAGGCATGAGAAATCCTACTTATGTGGATTTGCCGTATGGTTTTGTGCTCCCAAAATACATTCTTTCATAAATGGAAGAAAAAATTATCTGTTCAGAGTTTGTCATCTTGTGCTTCTCTGGGAATCCAAAAACTCAACAAACTACCTCTTTATTTAACTTTCTTCTAATTGCACTTGTCTCTTTAGTGACATTTAATAAAGGCTTAGTTAACCATTGTACAGCTGCAGAAGAAATCCTCGTATAGCTTGCTTTTAAGCAAGCCGTATAATTTTTAAAATAGCGAGGACCAGTATCTTGCTTTGAATTTGTGTTAAAAGGCATTTATAAACTCCTGCTTTTCTTCTAAGGCAAGAAATCCTATGTATTGTGACACGTAACTTGTACTTGCTCAGAAAAAAAAATGAGCCTAATTGTTCTCCCTCTTCAATTGGTCCATTTGCTAATTGCTGATCTCTCTTGCACTAAAGGGCTTCATGAAGAGAATAGAAGAAAAAGGGGTTCCTGAAGACATGAAAGGGAAAGACAAAATTGTGTTTGGCAATATCCACCAGATTTATGACTGGCACAAAGAGTAAGTCTTTTTAAAGCATCTTTGATAATTGTACTTTATTAAAGGAAAGAAATAAAATGAGAATTGTGGTGCTTGGCTTCTATCCATGCTTTTACACTTGGGTTACTTCAAATTCATCGTGGACAACTTTCAGGCCAAAATTTCCAAGGTGTGGTAACTAAATAACAATAGTCCGATTATTCAGAGGTGCTTCTGTTTAACCTCTGCTTCCACTGGTCTCAGTGGGCACATCTACACAAGCCGTTTACTGCAGAGTTGACTAATTAGCTCCACAGTAAACCTTGTGCATCTACACGTGCACCCCTATTAGGCTGGAGTAAAATAATTAACTCCACAGCAGGGAAGTGCTTGTAAATACAAGTACTACCCTGCTGCAGAGTTTTTTTTTTTAACCAGCAGCAGCACACTTGTAGACACTACTCCGGCTGGCTGGGCCACAAGTGCAGGGCTGTCTGCCAGCTAGCCCCGTGCTGAAGTACCCTTGTGTCCCAGGCAAGCCCCTCTGTGGCATGTTGAACCGGGGGCACCAGCCCTGGGCTGGCAGGCTGACCCTCCCCTTTCTCTTCATCTAAATGATCAATTTGCAATATCAGATACCTTGAACAGAAGATTTAATTAGAATAGAATAGTGTCTTCAGACAGACTTCTGTCTGATTCTGCACAGAGTGCTTTTAACAACACAGTAGAGGCCCTGGTTAGAAATACGCACATAAGCAACTAGATTAGGATGGCTGCTGATACTTTTCTGATTTAATTTGTAATCCTATGAATGTTTTGTTATAATAGAATTCTCCAAATGTCCATATCTGGTCACTGAGCTCAGATCTGGAAGGTGGCTTTTTGTCTTGGCAGTAGTCCATTTGCATTTATAAACTTCCATACTCATGTGTTGAATTAGAGCAAAAGTGTAAACTTGAGCAATTCATGCCAAGATAAGCTTTCTGTCTGCTTCTCTGCTGAGTACTTGCAGCATGCTTGTTCACCATGTGGTCCTAATGGTGTTTAGTGCATAGGCCAGTGGTTCTCAACCTTTCTAGACTCAGAACACCCCCTCATTGGACTGAAAATAACTTTTCTGTAAGTGAGAACGCTTTGCAGGAAGCGGTCTGCGTGACAGCGATCCCGTGGAGCAAACACAAGTTCACTGTTGGTTCCAGGGGGATGGGGAGTTTAGACGCTGGCTGCCCCGCACCCGGTTTCTCCTACCAATGGCTCCTCCTCCCCACCAACCCCCCGCTGCTTCCAGAACGGGAGGGGGGGAAAAGGAGCAGAGGGAGCTCGTTCGAGGGGTTTCTCAGCTGGGGCTGGAGGGTGCGGTGGGTCCCCACCCCACAGTGGCTCCAGTATACCTGCCCCACCCTCCAGCGGGGGCTGAAACCCCCCCAGATTCACCTCCCTCCACTCCCTCCCCACTCCCGTTCTGAAACAGTGACAGTCTGGCAGACACAAGTTATAGAAGATGCTACGTTTTGAAACGTCTTCATCTAAATCCTCCTGCAATGCGGGGTCAGATTGACACCCGAGCGGTCACTTTTTTTTTTTTAAGCAGTCTGTGGCCATGCACTTGTTCGGTCATGGCTGTGGACCACTTTCTCTGCCCGCTTCCTGTGCCCAGATCAGGCAAGAATTGTCACTTCTGTCTGTACCCCTACTTCAAAAACTAAGTTATGTATTCCAGTGCTTGCCTCCTCGTGGCAGGGCTGGGCACTGGGTGGGGAAGGGTCAGTGGCAGGGATACGTCTGAGCCTGTGTTTATCTACTTAGCTTATCAGCTCATCTCCTTCACAACTTGCCATGGGCGACTGGTGCCTCCCGAATCTGGGGGGACACCAGATCACCAACGGGGGGTCCCCCAGCGGCCGACTGCCAAGCCAGCAGCGAAACCAGAACTGCACTTCCAGTTTTGCAGCTGACGCTTTCAGGGGGTGCACGGCCGATCTCAGGGGGTGCACTTGCACCCACGTACACCCCTACGCATCACCAATGTAACTTCTTTATCTCTTCATAGCTTGTGAAGGATCTGGTAGCACCCACAATGCCCTGGCACCCTGGTTGAGGATCACTGGCCTAGGCTTAAATTTTCCCAGCAGAGCTATGTCTGAGGGAATGAAAAGCAGGTGTGTCAGCATAGGGGGCAAGGAAAAACCATTTATTTCCTAGGGGCTGTAACACTGATGCACAGGGAGCACCCCCAGAAGGGGGCACCTTAAAATTTTTCCCAGCTCTGAGAACCTTTCTGGGCCCTTGGTGAAAAAGAAATCACATCTTCAACCTCTGCAGTTCTGCTAGCAAAAGCCCAGGCTGTAGATGGAGGCAGTCCACCTAGAAATCCCTCGATTCCAGAGAGGAAGACGATGAAAAAAGGGTCCTGTTTCTCTTTAGGGTGATGGTCAAAAGGTTTCTAAAAGTTTTGTTGAAGTGTTTCTGCCTTACTTTTAGGCACGTAAACCAATTCCTAGAAGTTTTTAAACCATAGATCTTCAAGGCGTCTGGTCTAGGCTAGACAGTGTTTTGTAAATTCGCTAACAGCCTCATTGATCAACCTGCCCTCGTTATCACTTTTCTGAAAGACTTTCAATTAAAAGCTTGTTTTCTTTAAACTAAATTGACAAGTGTGGCAGAAAAGTAATTTTAATTTGGTCAAGACTTTTTCTCTGTCTCTCTGTTGACCAACGGAAAAGGTTGGTGAAGCCTGATGTTTTCACGCTCCTCTTTGGCTATTGGATGAGGAGTCTTCAGCTGAAAACACCCTGCTTTTGCATTGTTTTCCATTTGGGTTTTTTTGCGGGGGAGGTTAACCAGCTGAAATGAAAACCAGCACACTCACAATTGAATACGTCATATCGAAGAACAGACCTCTTGCACTACACCATCTTAAATGCATACAGCACGCTGCCATTAAAGGAAAAAGCCGGTCCTTTCCCCCGCTCCCCTCTCAATTAATTTTAATATTGACTTTTTTTTAGGTAGGCTGGATAATTCGGGGTAGGAAAGACAAGTGTGGCATGGGGAGACTTTCTGAGTTATTCCTCTTCTTTAATTTTAGCTTTTTCCTGGCTGAACTGGAAAAGTGTCTTCAGGAACCTGACCGCTTAGCGCAGCTCTTTATAAAACATGTGAGTTGTCTCCTGTGTCCCACAGTCATCGTCTTTGGCAAAGCCTCTTTCCCCATGTTGTCTGATTTGCGCTGACTTGCTATTCTCATGTGTGTTAAATGTTAATCTAGATATCAAAAAGTCCTAGAGTTATTTTGTTGTAGCTATTGAAATGCCCTACAATGTAAAAATCTGTTTTAAAATTGTGGGTTTTGGGGTTGTTGGCTGTTTTTTGGGGGGAGGGGAGTGTGGGGAGGGGGGGGTTGAACAAAAGATGACACTCCATTGCCTATGGATAGATGCTAAATCATCTTTACACTATCAGAGTCACTGTCAAGAGGCTTTGAGTTGGGGTTGGAGCTAGACTCCCAATGGGAAACTCCAGCCTCCTAGCAAATTTCAGCGCTGGCGGAGTAGGGGAATCCTCTTCTGATTTATTTTTTTGCCTCATTTGTCCACTTTGTGAGGAAGAGCAGCAAAACAGAGCAGGTAGAGCCTCTCCTCCTCCTTTCAGTAACCACATGCCATTCTCACACAGCGGGCTGGGTTCGTAGACATTAGGACTGGAAGGGACCTCGTGAGATCATCGGGTCCAAAGGTTGGAAATAGGAGGAGGCTTCTCTTGTCCCTGTTGTTGGCAGGAGGGAAGGGTGAAAGATCTCTTCTGCTTCTTTGGTTAAAACCTCAGAAGTTGCTACCTGAGCCTGAAAGAAAGGGCGAAGAGTTTTTCTACTCTAGGTTCCCTCCTGGCAGCAGAGGAGAGGCTGGGAGTATCGGAGAACTTATACAGGGACCAGGGCTGGTCAGGGCAGATGGAGCAATGGCAAGGACTTCTTCAGTGACGGCCAAAATCTCATATCCATCTAGCCTTTCCAGAAAGTTATCATGTGTCTTAATTTAGAACTACTTTTTAGAATAGTATTCGGCAAGGATTTCATAGGGCAAGATAGTTTTTATTGGACCAGCTGTGTAGTTAGGCTAGTTAGGCAATCTCTCAAATGCAAGACACTCTTCTTTGGGTCTGAGGCATTAAAGCCAGAGCAGCATAGTAGTAAAGGACATTTGGAAGAGGGAAGAGAGAAATTCCCAGAAGTAGCAGACACAATTAGTGGAAGAAAGGAAGCTGATTACTGGGAGATAAAGGCCTATCAAAAGGGAGGAGGGCTTTCATGTGTGGGAAGAGTTTAGGAATCGGTAGGTTTTATAATGTGCCATTAAATCAATATCAGTGTTAAGTCCATGGTTTGTAGTGTCCAGCCAGCTTATGAATTTTCCCAGGGTTGTCTTTGAAAGTTTGTAGGTAGACTTCCCTTGAGCATGAGGATAGCGAGGTCACAGGAAATGGTTGTTCTGTGACAAATGTGCTCCTAATGGTGTATTTGTGTCTGTCTTTCATTTTTCCTGTAAGAGTTCATTCTGGTGCAATCTATCTATATATAGATCCAATGCATCAGATGCTGCAAGGGCAACTATGTGGGTTCATTAGAGGCAGGTCCTGTCAGACCAACCTGGTGGCCTTTTATGACCAGGTTACAAAATCCTTAGACGCAGGGGTAGCAGTGGACGTAGTCTTTCTGGACTTTAGGAAAGCCTCCGACACTGTCTCTCACCCTATTCTCATTAAAAAACTAGGGGACTGTGGCGTCGACACCTACACAGTCAAATGGGTCACTAACGGGCTGGAGGGCTGCACCCAGAGAGTGGTGGTGGACGGGTCTTATTTGACCTGGAGGGATGTGGGCAGTGGGGTCCCCCAGGGCTCGGTTCTTGGGCCTGCGCTGTTCAACATCTTTATCAGTGACTGGGACGAGGGAGTAAAAAGCACCCTGTTCAAATTCGCAGACGACACTAAGATGTGGGGGGAAGTGGGCACGCTAGAAGGGAGGAATAGGCTGCAATCGGACCTAGACAGGTTACAGGGGTGGGCAGATGAGAACAGGATGGGGTTCAACACTGACAAGTGCAAGGTGCTGCACCTGGGGAGGAAGAACCAGCAGCGTACCTACAGGCTGGGGAACTCCCTTCTCGTCAGTGCGGGGGCAGAAAAGGATCTTGGAGTCATTATTGATGCCAAAATGAACATGGACCGACAGTGCGGGGACATGGTCAGGAAGGCCAACCATACCTTGTCATGCATTCACAGATGCATCTCAGGCAGGTCCAAGGAGGTGATCCTCTCCCTCTGTGCAACACTGGTCAGGCTGCAGCTGGAGTACTGTGTCCAGTTCTGGGCGCCTCACTTCAGGAGGGACGTGGCCATTATGGAGAGGGTCCAAAGGAGAGCCACTCGCATGATCAGGGGGCAGCAGGACAGGCCCTATGAGGCGAGGCTATGGGACCTGAACCTGTTCAGCCTCCACAAGAGAAGGCTGAGGGGGGATCTAATGGCCATTTACAAACTAGTCAAGGGGGACCAGCAGCCATTGGGGGAGTCCCTGTTCCCCCGAGTGCTACCAGGAGTGACTAGAAATAACAGTCACAAGCTGGCAGAGGGTAGATTCAGACTAGACATCAGGAGGCGCTACTTCACTGTCAGGGCGGCTAGGACCTGGAACCAACTTCCAAGGGAAGTGGTGCTGGCTCCTACCCTGGGGGTCTTTAAGAGGAGGCTGGATGAACACCTTGCTGGGGTTGTTTGACCCCAGTACTCTTTCCTGCCCAGGGCAGGGGGTCGGACTTGATGATCTGCTCAGGTCCCTTCTGACCCTACCAACTACGAAGCTATGTGGGTGAAATTAAACACACGCACACACTATATATATAGATATATAGATATCTATATCTAGATATAGATAGCCTTGTCTATAGGCTATATCTATAGCCTATATCTATATGTGTGTGTATGTGTGTTTAATGTCACATATATATAATTTGTTTAATTTCACCCACATAGTTGCTCTTGCAGCATCTGGTGCATTGGATTGGGTATATCACGCTTTGGGAAAGGCATGTGTAGGAACCACCGATTCTGATGTTTTCATTATGAGGAGGTGTGGGTTGTAGTAGCAGTGGAGATGTTTTGAGGTTAACTGTTTCTTGCTAAGGCAAGGCTGTGTCCCACTTGATGTCTACTGGGGAGTTTGCTTCTGAGCTTGGCAGGGTTAGAGGATAGTTTGAAAGCCAGGAGCAAAGGATCTGGAAATATTTGTCTCCAGGTCTGATCTTTGAGTGTTGACTGTAGTTGTTTGATTCTTCTGATTAGTTCCAGTATGGGGTGGTAGGTGACCACCAGGGGTGTGTGGTTTCTTTTTATATTATAGCAGGTTAATGTGGGGTATTTGGATAGCTCTTTCACATGTAAAGAAATAGATTGTACTAGAATGTCCTTGTTGTATAAGGGAAGATTTTAGGCTTACAAGTGTTATCCTCTGAGCAGATGCAGTGGTATCTAAGGGCCTGACTGTAGATTACAGCTCTTTTTTGATGTGCTTGGCATGATTGCTGATCTTTTGGGCTTAAGTTTGGTGGTCCATGAGTTGTTTTTTGGAGGGGAGGGTTTTGTATATGGTGGTTTGTAGGGTGCCATGTTGGATATAGATTGTGGTATCTAGGAATTCGGTGTCGGTTTAGGAGTATTCCAGAGAGAGTTGGATTTGAAGGGTGATGATGTTAAACCTGTGGTAGATGTCAATGAGTCCATGTGTTCAGTTCAGGATTATGAAAATATCATCTATGTAACATGGGTATAGTGCTGGTTTGGTACAGTTTCCTAGACATTTTTACTCCAGGTGGCTCATGAAGTTATATCAAGGGACTATGCCAGAGCCTTGGTTGCACTGAAAATACATACCAGCCGTGCTGAATTTCTCCTGGTTGAAGGTTCAGTCCATTGTTTTCAGTCTTCCATCTGGCAAACATCTATGCACTTGACTTGCGCTATTGAACTCAGTGGGACTGTTCAGAGGAAAGCTGTTTGAGGGGATGGATGCTTGAAGCATAAGTCTATTTGTGTTGACGTTTTCATAGGGGAGGGGCAACACATTTTGTCTCGTTTCCTTTTAGCAAAGGAAATTGATAGATTGGGTCAGATGGACCAATCCCAGTTCCCCATTGCTGTGCATCTGGCATTGTTCTGGTACCTTATGCCTGTAAAAGCAGGGCTTAAAGATAGATGTATGCTTTTTATAAGATACTCTTGTTCTTAGGTGGAAATGTGCATGCAAAGTTCAAGGGACTGGAGAATCAAGTCCAAGATGCTTTTAGAAAATCAGTGCATTGACAAATCCAAGCAGAGCAGTTTTCGCGCTTCTTCCTAGCCTACTCACTGGCTACTGCAGGCTTTTTATCTTAAATACGTGACCAGACTGGCGTGCTTTTTGCCTTCACAGGAAAGACGATTGCACATGTATGTGGTGTATTGCCAAAACAAGCCACGATCAGAATACGTAGTAGCTGAATATGATGCATATTTTGAGGTAAGCCTGACCGCGTGTGCTAGATGCTGTGCTTTTTAAATGTGTAGTGTCTAATTTAATTGGAGGGTTAGCTGACAAACTATGGTTTAGGCTAAACCAAGCATTCATTTATTTTGACTCTATCTCTTCTCTCTTGTGTCCAGGAATGGTTCTTAAATCTATCTCAAATTCTTATTCCATTAATTTCTAGCTATTGGTTCGGCTGCTGACTTTCAACAATATTTCCTTTTGCCAAACCTCTTTGGTCTGAAGTAGTCTTTCCAGCCTTTCGTCTGCGGGGAGGAAAGTTGAGGGTTTTGATAGGGCATGATTGATTGTTATTTGGAAAGTATTATTCTGTCCGGCAACTATTGGCAATTGTTGAGTCTTAAATATTGATATTGAGAACCTACTTCTGTGGAAGTCTTTGGGAACTGACTCGTCTATATATGATATGTATCTATATATCTGGTGTGTGTGTGTGTACATGTGTGTGTATATAAATAGTGTGTGCGCACAGATGCAGGAAGCTGGTTTCAACAAAGGGCAAGTGCTTCATTTTAATAAAGGGTACAGGTCATTATATCGTATCATACATTTAAGGCTTTCTGTTTGACCCTGACCCCACTGAAGCCTGAAGGGCAGACTCCTTAGCTGTAACTCCAGCTGGAAGCAAGAGTCTCAGGGTTTATGCCAGCTTTCAACCAGGAGAAGATGCTTGCCAAAATGTGACACTGTCAGAGTCTTAAATCATAGACTTCTAAAATATTTTCTTGAAAGATAAAGAGAAGACTAAAGAGAGCGATCTTAAACCGAAACAAATGTCACTTGACACACTTGATTGCATCCTGCCTTTCTTCATGGAATAGTTCTTCTTACGTCTTATTCTGTATTTTGTTGCAATCACAGTTTTTAATGGCCTCAATTATCAATGTTTTTTCAGGAGCTTCAGCAAGAAATAAACCAGCGGTTAACCCTCAGTGACTTTTTGATCAAACCCATCCAGAGAATAACAAAATACCAGCTTCTACTCAAGGTAATAGAAATCGATACTCAAGATAAAGCTGGAGTAATCGGAGCCTGGTCGGTTTCAGATGCTTTGATATATCGTGACAGAAAAAATAAGTTGTGTAAGCAAGTGTATTCCTGGTCTGCATGATTGCACTGGAATTGGAACCAATCAAAATTTCAATACGTCTTTTTTTCTCTTTTTAATTGAAAAATATTGGGGGAATTAGACAACTTCTACAGAAAAATCTCATTTTGAGTTAATCTTTCTCAAAAGGAAAACTGAAATCATCTACTATTTCTGTAACTTTTTAATTAAGCATTTTGGGCAGGTGCCCCAGCTCATTACTGATTTTTCTTGGAGGAGAAAATAACCCTAGCAAAAACTGAAGAAAACAATTGTATGGTGGAGAATTGGATTTTTCCCCTCCTTAATTTATTTTTTTCAAACTTCCTATTGAATAAGTTTCAAATGAGAGTGCTTTTTCCATGAACAACCCAGAGGGAAACTTCCCAGTGCTCGAGTCGGCTCTAACTGAAACAGACCTCCAGCTGTTGCTAAAACAAAGTAGCAGCGGTGGGGTAGGAGGTGGAAGTAGGGTCCAGGTGTTGTGTACTGAACTTTCAAATATTGATGTCCTGTGTCCCAGAACGAGAAACTAAAGTCTAACTTGTCCAGTGTATGTAGTTTCGGATGTCATCTTGGAAACCTGTCTTATTTTTCTTTCCCCCTGCCCGCTCCAAGATTAGGACCCCCATAGGTGACTTGGCCACAACTTCAACTGTTTCAAAGCACTCCTGAAAATCCAGTCTTGGCAAGGTATCAAGTTGAATGCCCCAAATTAGACACTTCTAGAATTTGGGCTGTAATCACCAACGGTACTGGGATTCTTGTTGTTTTTCCTCATTTGAACTAAAGTCTCAGACTGACATCTGCCTGCATTTTTATTGATTGCCATGAAAAATTGGTAGTTCCAAAGATGATTGTGTTAGTCTACACCAGAAGTGGGCAAGATGCAGCCCGCGGGCAGGATGCAGCCCGCCAGGTCATTCTTTCCGGCACACGGAGCCTATAAAAAATTTAGAAAATTAATATATATCTGCTCCTGGCTGCCTGGCATGTGGCCCTCGATGGCTTGCCAAAACTCAGTAAGCGGCCCTCTGCCCGAAATAATTGCCCACCCCTGGTCTACACAGTCTCCAAATGGTATCTACACATGTGTCATCTTGTGGCTTAAAATAAGAGACTAAGGCAGCTTTCCCACGTACGAGTACCAATTCAGTCTGTTTCAATACACAAATTTCAACCAGTCAGTTGACCTTAGGTACTATTTTCCCCATCTATAGGAAGGGTATAACAGTAATATTAAATCAGTTAATCAAAACTTGCTTGTGTGGTCGGATAAATAAGTTTCTCTGGTATCCTCAGAAATAAAGTGCTATCAAAGTATTTTTTTCACTTTCTGTGGAGTTACATTCTGATGTTCACTTTTTGTGGAGTAATCGCTTTCCTAAAACTTTCTAATGCAAACTATCTTGATTGTCTTTAGGACTTCCTGAGATACAGTGAAAAAGCTGGACTGGAATGTTCTGAGACAGAGGTACATAGGCAATATTGATATATTAACTCATCTCTATATTGCAGCATAATTCAGTATGATTTTGAATAGAGGAAATGCCCACTGATGTTTGGCAGTGATTGAAGAATTGGGCGGGGAGGAAAAGAAATGGGACGTGCAAGTTAAACCAGAAGCAAAACTAAACTCTGCTGGATGTAGCATGGGATGTCGTGGTAGAGTGGTTAAAACATCTTGCTATGGCTTCAGAGATGTAGGCTTTCACCTTCACATCAGGCTTGTGCAATAGGCTGCCTCCAATTGTAATTGGGTGCCTGGTCATTCAGGCTGGGATGTCAAAAATGACTGGATGTTATTATGGTCCTTGTGTGCCATTGGCTACAATACTGGCTAGTGTGGGCAAAGTATGCCTTATGGGCTGCTGGGCTTTAGAGGATTTTAAGCAAATGGGGCATAGTAGAGGCACCCCAGAATTTAACTGGCGTGGGTGGAAGTCCTAGGTCCAAACGTATGTTTCATTGAGTCCTTGTTTCAGGGCAGCATTGACTTGCATCTTTGCCGTTAAGGCTCCCTCTGGCTTTCCCCTAACTGTTCAAAGTTCTTCTTTAACAGAAAGCAGTTGAATTAATGTGCCTTGTACCAAAACGTTGCAATGATATGATGAACCTGGGCCGTCTTCAGGGCTTCGAGGTATGTATCTCAATTACACTTGTTCGGTGTTTTAGTGATCAAGGAGCTTTGGGTCATCAAAAACAACAAGGGAAAATCCCCAAACTTTCTCCAGTTTTGTTAGCCAGTACCCCACCCCACATGGCATATGTTGTTCCTTTGTGAGATGCCAAGGTTGAAGAGGAGGTGTATCCCCCTAGTCCCAAAACAACATGACAGGTGGTGTATTGCTTCACCACCTGTGGCCTGTTACTGCTCCCCATGCTTAAATGGCAGGTTTGTTTCTACTTCCAGATTCCTGTGGTGGGTAGTGTGGTAACCTATGACACCTGAGCAAGGTACCCTGGGAAGAGAGCCCGTGAACATCTGTATTCAGATTTCTGCAAGTACAAAGGGAACTCCTGGGTGATTTGCACTACAGTGGTCAAATGGGCATGAATTGCCTGCCCTAGTAAGATGTCTGACCTACCAAACGAGGACCTGCAGGTCTTAAATAATAGAACACAAACCATAATTCCAATAAAAATCAGATGAGATGGCTGATGAGCTGTGCCCACTGGTTAACATGATGATTAATCATCCTGTCGTTGTTTCGTGGTACTCCCTCCATTAGTCAGTCTGTACCTTTAGGCTGAGGGCCTCTTGGATCAGGACCTGGGGGCTTGTTTTTCCAGGGTTTTACATCTGATGGAGATGGGTGGTTAGGACACATAAGTGCCATGGTAATACAAATGGGAATGAAATTCCCATTTATACATATACAATATATAATATATATATACTATATAATATATACATATAATATAAATTCTCCTACTGTATTGTTTTGATTTTATAAATTGACCCCACCTACTGAGGCTCAATTTTAGGAAGAAGAGGTTTTTTTCCTGAATGCAAAGTGCTTTCATTTTGATCTTTTGAAGTGCTTTTGCCTTCCCCAGATCCCACAGGAGAATCAAATAACCAAGGAAAGGATCCAAATGGTACAATGCATTAAAACTAATAGGATAAAAATGCACTGAAATTTCTAGCATAGAATTTTTAATATATGTATAAAATACTGCAAGACCAAAAGTCTGGATGGGAGGGGTCTCATTAGAGTTCAGCTACATGTATAAATCCAGTGCATTATTTATGGGTTTTTCTTGGTGTTGGCTGGGTAGACTTGTAGTCAGTCCAGTACAGGTGTAGGAAGAGTTGGAGGCCATGGGAATGCAGAATGCTGTTAAGCAGTCCTGAGTTCCTGACATCTCCTTAAGTTGGGGGGATGCATCTCAGAAGTCAGTGTTGCTTGGAAGTCCAAAATACACAAATCCCATTAGATCCATCCCTGGGCTCATGTGGTGTTATCCTTGCCTGCCGAGGTTAACACTTGCTTTGTTTCTTAGGGCAAGCTGACGGCTCAAGGAAAGCTGCTGCAGCAGGATACCTTCTACGTCACCGAGCAGGACTCTGGAATGCAGTGTCGGCCAAAAGAGCGGAGGGTCTTCCTCTTTGAGCAAATAGTCATCTTCAGCGAGCTTCTTAGGAAGGGCTCTCTGACACCAGGCTACATGTTCAAGAAAAGCATAAAGGTAAGGAGTGAGAGAAATCCCTACAATCTGGTTGCTTCTTGACCAGGAGTCGTCTCCATGCTCATCTCCACCCTAACTAGATTAACTGAAATAAAACTAAATCGCTCACGTTGTGAATAAAATCAAAATAAATGATGTAAATCAGGGTTTCGTTCGATCAAATGGATTGATTTGAATCAGTGATTTTTAAATAACCAAAGTTAATCATGATTTAAATCAATCCACCCAAGCTAGTATAGGTGTGGCAATAGTGGTTTTAGTTGCAGGAAACAACCCCTGCTTTGTGTACTGTAAAGAGGTTCAGGGGAATAAATCTTTTCCAGTGTCAATACAACTACTTTTTGGCCCAGGGACATGAGATGCTTTTCCAGTTAAACAACACTGTAGAGTGATGCAGATGGTGGTGTCCTTCCCCTCTATCTTTTTGTTTTGCTTTAAAAAAAAGAAAAGGCTGGGTTATCTCTGTTTTGCGTGGGCTTTTTTCCCCTCAGTTGATTCTTACAGTCAGGGACTGAAAATGCCATGACCTTGCTTTAATTTGTTCATGGTGTTGCATGTTTGGTATTCATGGACAGACATATTTGGAATATCTTGGCTACATGCTGACCCATCTGTCCTTTCCGTCTGATACGTTTTTGTGAGTTTGCAAGGTAAAACACCATTCTTCCAAGCTGACAGATAATGAACATGCATGTAAAGTCCCTCCAAATTTCATGCGTCCAGGGAATTGTGAACCTCTCCAGAAGCAGCTCGGGCAAAGGATATGTTTTGCAAATCTACACAAGTCCCACAAAGTCAAAGCCGAGCACAATTATTTGTGGGATCACAAACTAATAAAGACTTGGGTAGTAGAGCCCTCAGAGATGGAAACAATTTGATTGATCCTCCCTGGTGAATTTTTCCCTTTGTATATCCTTGTGTGTTGCCCAGTCACTTTTAAGTGACTCTGACCAAGCTTGTCTGGCAGGTTAAGGGATGCTGATCTAACTGCTGCTGTAATTACTCAGTTTGGGCAAGCAATAAACTTTTTCAGCTTTAGGAGCAGTGTCCCACAGTTTTTTATGTTCCATGGCTACATTATGCTTTATAGGAAGCTGTAAACCCAGGTAGTTTAGGTAAATACTGAGAGATGCGGCACAGCTGTTGGAGCATTAGACTTAAACCCAATATGCCTTTTGGCTGTAGAATGCTAAATTTCACTAAGTCATTGATTGGTATTGAACGCAGATGACATTTTGTTGTCCTAATTGTGATTTGTGTGATGAGCTTATATTAAGCTTACAGGTTTGAAGTAAATTTGTACAGAAATTGTTCCTTATTTTTACGTGCTGATGAGTCTTATGCATCGTAATGGAATTCACTTGCTTTGTTGCAGATGAACTACCTAGTCCTCGAAGACAATGTGGAAAATGATCCTTGCAAGTTTGCTCTCATGAACCGGGAAACATCCGAGCGAGTGATTCTACAGGCTGCCAATCCTGAAATCCAGCAAGCTTGGGTACAGGACATCAATCAGGTCCTGGAAACGCAAAGAGACTTTCTAAATGGTACATGAACTCTTCTTCTTCATCTGAGTTAACATGGATCTAGGACGTTCAAACGTTGCTGTCCTCTACTGAAAACTATTCATCAGCTTCCTCTGATCAGAAACGATCTTCAGGAGAATGCTAGAGTTTAGCCTGTCCATCAATAAGTAGGTCTTGACATGGCTCCAGGCTGTATCCCTTAGTATCACTTGTCAAGGTCCTGATGTGTAGACTTCCCATTCTTCACATAGATGGAAGCTACCTACAGCATCATGTCATGCAGAGATCTCTCCTCCTGATTCAGGGTTGCATAGTGCAGGGGGCAGAGGAAACTTGGGTTGTCCTTTGGGCTGAGGTGGATGCACAGGAGTGGAAGTTTGCACATCATCCCACCTCTACCACCTTTTATAGGCTCATGGAGACTACCCCCAAATGTTGACATAGCTCTATGTTTTATTGAAGTTTCCATTAAAATTTTGCCTGGCTCCAGAGTAACTGTGACTAGTGGAGTCTCAGGTTCGGGTCCTGGTAGCCCTCAGATCCCCTGTTAAAGCGGATAGCTGGGTTTCTGCAGGTGATCCAGTAGATCAGCCAGGGCTATGGATTGGTCTTGGGTGTTATCGGAGATCCAGAGCCCTCACTCGGACACGTCTCGGTGGTATCTGTGGCAGTTCTCACAAATTTCCTCAGCTCTTCAATGTTGTGTTTTCCAATGCTTGCCTTCCACTTAGACTGAGAAATTTTAAATATAGAAACTCAAGGGCCATATAAGAAATCACACCCCATTTATTTTGGTACACAGAGTCCCTGCACTGAAGAACTTCCCATTAAAATAAGTAAGGAATTGAAAGTGAGGGCAGCTTACCAAGCTTCAGTAATAACGTTAACATGCCACTGTGCTAATATTACTTTCTGCAAAAAACTGCCTGGAAGTCAAGGGAGTGACTCCAAATATGGGGCCTTTTTTTTTTTTAATTTCAGAAGAACATTTTGTTTAAAAGTTGGCCTAAATCAAGAAAGGAGATGTTTCTTAACTCCTTTTTAGAAGCATGACAGAGCACATCAAATCAGGGGTTGTTTTGAACAAAACATTTCATTTTGTTTCAGGCCAAAATTTTTCCAGGCTTTTGTTTTGACCTGGACCAAAATATTCTTCTTAATTTTGTGCTTTGGTCCACTTGCTGATGCGTCTCTGTGCACTGTGGGTTTCTTTTCTCATTTTTGGGAGAAATGCAGCTTCTGTTGTGGTTTTTTGACCAGATTAATCCGATCCCATGACACTTTGCCCAGCAATGGGAAAGTACATGGCTAGTCTCTCAGCTTTCCATTTTAGCTGGCCTACTTGACAGAATATTAATTCTCTGGAAAGGATCTATATGGAGCAGTTAAAGTTACATGACACGCACACAACATCTGTCACTGAGGGTTGCTTTATATATACAATTTCAAATAAGAATTTACTTGTTTCTTTTGTGAAGGCGTAATTTTTTACCATGTTCTTGAATCAGATGATCAGTTCTTCAGTGCAACAGTAGTGGGTGTCTTGTATTAAAACCACGTGCAGTAATCTGTAAAATGATCTCAAGATGTCTAATTGGAGCAAGTGGAGGAGCATGTTTGAAGTGGTTAATATCCTTTGTACTGTATGTTAGGGTACATGGCGTTCCAAGAAGTGGTACATCTAATTCTCTTCCTCTCTTGCAGCACTGCAGTCTCCTATAGAGTATCAACGCAAAGAAAATAGCTCAGCGGTAATGAGGCCCCAAACCAGCAGGGTGCCTCAGCCCAACAGCAGACCCTATTCTTCTGTTGCAGTCGGCTCTGAGAAGCCTTTGAAGGCTGCAAGCCGTAACCCATCTCTCCCACCCTTGAAGATATCTACCTCCAATGGCAGTGCAGGGTATGAACACCAGCAGCCCGGGGACAAATATGAACAAAGCAAGGTACTGAACTTACCCGATGACAATTGTTACAGCCCAACTGTTTGTACCCATGACAATCCAAGAAGCTTAACAATAATTAGCAGCTAACCAGGTCAGTCGAAATCAGCCTACTGAACAAGCGCAGGTGACTCACAGTAAATTGGTCCAGTTCAAAGATAAACCTACTTATTAGTTCCTTGAGCGTGGCATTCTGCTTGGCAGTACCTAGTGTCAATAGTAGCACCCAGACAGAGCTTGACAGTACAACTTAAACGCTTAGAAAACAAAGTTGTAAATGAACTTAGTACTCATGAAAGAGGCCACATTCACTGATTTATATCAGTTTGCTCTATATGGCATCATAGAAAAGTAGGCCTAGAAGGCATCTCGGGAGGTCAGCTAGTCCAAGCCTCTGCTGGAAGGCAGGACCATCCTAGACTAGTGTCTAGCCTGCTCTTAAAAGCTTCCATGGATGGAGATGCCACAATGTCTCTAGATAGCCTGTTCCAATGCCTGACCACCCTCGGAGCGAGAGAGGTGTGTCTTGTATTCAACCTCAATTTGCCTTGCTGCCATATAAGATGGTTACTCTTTGCCTGGCTCCTGGCAGACAGAAAATAGTCTGTCACCATCCTGTGTATCACAGCCCTTCAGATAGTTGAAGACTAATATCAAATCCCCCTACAGTACAGCTGGTGTGCGAACTTCCACGTCCTTCCTTAGGCAGGGTCCTGGCATACTGTCCTGAAGAGGTTATCCCTAAGAAGGGTAGTTTAGTGTTTGCCCTTTCTGAGGCTGGTAACAAGTTTTGCCAGTTGTGGAGAAAGACATCAACACCCCAAGGAACTCTTAAGTGCAAACTGACCTGAGACTGTTCGCACAGGCCACCACTGATCATGAAAATACATTATCAGATGGTGAAAGCTTTTGGGCCTTGCCAAAGCAGCATTTGAACAAGTCAAACCGCTGTACGATCTGTTGTGAAGAGGCTGAGTGTTCACTTCACCGGCAAACATCAGCCTTCACTGCTCTTTTCGCCTGCTCCAATCCATTGCAACAGCGGTTTTATCCCAGGGGTGTTCTTGTTTGCATCTTAATGCAGAGAAACCAGTATGGTTTATAACACGAAGCAGGACTCTGTCTTGAATTGTCTTTGTATTTGGATTTCTATATGCCTTCAAATTCTTAAATACTTTATTTTTGCTATTATAAACATACAGATTAAGTATTAAAAAAATGGAAATGGCTGCGACTGAAAGAGAAGAATTCCAGCCTACTCCCGCTAAACCTGCCTTCAAATATTTCCATTGTGTCCACTTCACAGAATGACCTGGGAGGGTGCAATGGGACCTCTTCCATGGTGGTAATCAAAGATTACTATGCACTGAAGGAGGACGAGATCTGCGTGAATCAGGGTGAGGTGGTTCAGATCCTTGCCATCAACCAGCAGAATATGTTCCTGGTGTACCAGCCTGCAAATGATCACTCCCCAGCCGCTGAGGGATGGATTCCAGGAAATATCTTGGCTCCCCTCACTAAATCCACTACAGATAATACCGACGGAAGCATCAAGTAAGTGCCAGTTGGCTTCCCTGGGAGCAGTATGTGGATTTTTTGAGGAAAAAAAACACAAAACAAAAAAAAACACAAAACAAAAAACAAAACAAAACACCCCCAATGGTAGGGAGTTCCTGCTGGTTTTTATCTACAGTGCCATTGGAACAAGCTGAAATGCTCAATCCACAGCGTGGGGCATCCATGTTGGATAGTCTGGGTTTTGGTTATTTTTGTTCATTGGTTTTTGTTTATACTTTGTACAGAATTAAAACCATAGACAGTTTAAAGGCATGTTTTCCGTTGATCCATCTTAAACCAACATGGACCTCTTTTGGACTGGACTTATTTATGTTGTATTAAGTTACTAATCTATATATTGGTTATAACAGCATCTAGCAAAAAAAATAGGCCTTGTTGGACTGAGGCCTGCTTCTCAAGGAGGAGAATCTTGTTGTCTATGGCAATTTCTTTGTACAGCTTGTATTTTTTCTTTTATTTTATTTTGGATTTTTTTTTTTCTGTTCACGGTAACTTTTGTAAAATATTTTTTTTTTGTTTGCAAGACCCCTCCCCCCCTTCCAAATACATTCCTGTATAAAGTATTTTGCACTATTTAAAGAAGCTCATATTGATGAAGTCAGGTTGTGCAATATAATGGATAGTCGCAATGTTCATCATTGTACCTGTAATGTAACTAATAATTTTAAATGTACTATTTTAAATATGTAAAATAAATTTTCACCATGAGCATGTTTTAATGAGGTAAAAAGGACTAGTTTGACCCTCTTTTGGTTTTTTTTGTTATAACATTTTGTTGCTTATTTAACAAATGTGTGGATTTTTTTTTTTCTTTTCTGATTTTTAGAAATTTGTCAGTCTGAAATGACTAATGCAAGAAAGTGGCTTTTTGGTATTAAATACAGAAGGTACAACCCCCTTTTTAGTAATACCTGTTCATTTCTTTAACATCTAAAATGACTAGATCATAATGCATGATGGATACTATGAACTGTTATCTCACATGAGTGCCTCAAGGTGTAGATTTACATGGAAAAGCCTTAATTGCCAATTAAAGAAATCGTATGATCTCTTCTAAAGTTTCAATTGTGCCAGATAACATTGGGTTTACTTGGAGATAATAATAGGTTCAAAACTGAGAGTTCAGTCTAGTTGTATTGAATGCACGGCGTTATTTATCATGTCTTGCACCTAGGGTCTTGTGGGCACTCTTCTCCAGCACTGGTGTGATGTGCCAGTATCTTTAGCCCAGTACCAGATCTCCAGTAACTACTGTCAGATTGAATTCCCTGTACAGCCCTATTCTGCAGTGATCTCTGCAAGGAAAATTGGATAAAACTGGATAATACGTTTCATTTACTTTTTTTTTTCTTCTTCTCCCCTGTGTGAGATTTAAATGCTCAGACATTCTCTTCAGATTACAAAAAAACACAGCTACTTGAATGGACTGGCTCTTTTAATATGCATCTGGTTTAAAAAGAGAAAAAATTGACTGCTGTGGATGTTGGCTGTGGCCCTTTCCATGCTGCCATACTATGTGTCTTAAAAGAGGGGACTCATCTGTATGTGTGCTATCCTGCAGTGGTTGCAGTGTGATGTTCACACCCTTCTATGTATGCGATCTTGCTGGTTCTCGGCCAAAATTGGAGACAGTCTAGAACTCATCAACCCTGCCCCTTGACTGTCTTATCTATATCTGGAAAGGAAACCTAAGCTGAACTCTCGTGACGGTTCTGATATGTTGAATAACTTGCTCCTGCCCTGCATATGCAATCAGGATCTTCCCCCAAAGTGCCCGAATGTTATACCAGAGCTTATTGTACCTGGCAGGCGTAAGAGGTTGGCATAATATTCTAGCTTTCTGGTGCTCATCTGAACAGAGCCTCAATGCCTCTTTGCAAACATTAGTGCATGCAACTTCATTAGTGTTGCTCTAGCATGGGAAACTCTATCGCTGAGTATGAGAACGGTTACACTTCGTCCATAAAACCAGTTTAGTCTTAGGCTGGAGTTGCCAGTAGCCTCGTGTATCGGTGTAATCTGATGTCAAAATATAACAAAGCGAGACCCTTTTAGAATGGGAACCGAGTGTTCACGGAGGGATGTCTGCTCTTTCTGGAGTTGAAAAGTCCTACCTTGCTAACATATCACATTTTATTGGCACTGCAGGTTATCGTTGGGATTACATGCTACCTTTCTTTGTAAAATGTGTCAAGGTACTGTAGATGCAACATATGCCAAACATTGGGCTTTCACCATGCAAATCAAATTTGCATGTTTTAAAGGTGGGCAGATGTAGCGTAATGCTTTTCACCTGGATCCCAGCTCATCACGCTGCTGCTCTCTGAGAGCTTTCTGCTTTAGACAAACATTTTGAGGGGGGGGAAAAAAAGCACTGTTCAAGCTAAATTAAAACCATATGTAATGCAGTTTTGTTTTTCTTAATTTGATGTTTGCTCCAAGATGTGATTTCTATTGCCTCCACAGCATTGCTCTAATAAAAGGTGACATGACTTTTCCAAGGATAAAGTCCTCAGGCACAGTAATGGGGGTGGCTACATAATGACAATTGCCTATTCCAGTCTCTGTTTAGTGAAAAAAAACAAAACCCCATGATTAACACCCTAGACAATTAGATTGACAATGCAACAGTGTTAAACTAACAGGAAATTCTTAGGCCAAATAAGTATAGCAAAACTTGTGATTTCCAGAAAATGACTTATCTCTTGGAAATCAAATAACCTAGATTCTATTTTTTTTTATGCTTTTAGCAACATTTAGGGCTTTACCTTGAACTTTTTGAAATCTCATATTTGCTTTGCCAAATAATCCATGTAGACCCTTCCCATCATACTTTCATCGGTTTCACTGCTTGAATCAACAAGATATAAGATTGGGTTGACCTTTTGGCATTTGTCACAAATATATCTTGCTGAACTCCCTGAAGCTCGATGACAAGTTCTGAAGTTTAGACTGACCGGTTGCCTGCTTACATCCTGGGAATTATTTTTCCTGCTAAGTGCATTAAAATAGCAAGCTGGGCACAACATCTGCTTGTAGAACCGTTCTGAAAATGTGTTGTTTAATCTACGCTCAAACTGTAATAGATGCATTGCCAATTGCTTCGACGTTTAGGGAACTTCAGTAATCCCAAATGTGGACGCTGGTCCCCTTTCCACATCCTTCCTTCCTGCTATGATCTGCCGTTTGATTCGTGCATTTTTTGGTACAACAGGAAGTCATGTTCATGGCATACCCTGCGCATGAGAAAGCGGGCGGAAATGGAGAGCAGTGGCAAAAATGAAGCCAATGGGCCACGTAAATCCAAGGATATTCTGGGCAACAAAGTCTCTGTTAAAGTGAGTAAGGTCATCCAAAGCTGCGTGCTGCTCTCCTGCTTCCCATCCTTGTCACCTGCTGTAGCACCCTCTCTGCAGAGAGGGAGAGGGGCAATGATTTTTGGGTTTGTTTGATTTTTTTTTTTTTTTTTTTGGTAGTACCCATTTTAGCAGGACTTTTGCATGCAAGATTAAATGCAATTTTTTTTCCTGGCATCCAAAATCAAGTAAGTAATATTCATTTACCTATAGATATTTATACAATTAAAAGTATACATTCAGTGGAAGAAATGCAAAACATGGGCAGAAATCCAATATTTCTTGATCCTTGGTGATGAGTAAACTTGGAGCTCTATCACCCCAGCTCCAGGGAGGCCAAGGGCCTGGGTAAAAGCCGTTGGGTGAAATCTTGGCCATGCTGTGCTCCAAGAAGTTTTGTAATTGGCTTCATATGGGTCAAGATTTTATTCTCATCTTAAGACAGTGAGGTAGCTGCTGGGCTGGAAAACCTGAGGGGTGATTGAGAACCTTGTCTTTTTATACTGGTTAATGGGGAGGGCTGATTGGTTAGTGTTGACATCCCAGTACAGACAGGGAACCAGGGGCTCCAGGCCCATTTTCTGCTGTGCTTGCATGACTAATATTCTCAAACTTGGAGCAAATGGGAGCAGATAAGGAAGCCTGCTCAGCACGTATTTGTGGCCCCATTGGGGAACAAGCAAGCTGTCAAGCAATTTTGATTATAAACCAACCCCCGTGCCTTGATTTGGGACAGCATGACATAATTTGCTCAGTTGCATTTCTGCTCATGAAAGCATGCAAATGGACTTGGTTTTCCGATTTGGAACATTACACCACGCAAGTGAGGTACAAAAGGGGTAAGGGTGTGAAGGGGGGAACCCTTATTTGCAAGCTGACTGCATTTTGCACTATTTTGAAGCGTGCAGAACCACTGCACTAGATGCATGGCAGTGAAGAATCTGGGAGCTGGTCCGGCTTGGCAGACATAACTTGTCATTCTGTTGCTTCCTTTGCCATTTTGTTTTAGCTGAACAACTGTTGCTGCCTTTTCTCCCTTGGCAAAAAAAGCATGTGGCTGCCTTCAGCGACTTTATTTTTAAGCATTTCCTTTATCAGTACATACATCCATGCTGCTCACAAGTCCTGCGCTGCTCTGCCCAGCATCTCTAATCTCTCTTCTAATCTCTTATTTTCTTTCTTCCTCTCTATGCTGCCAAACAAGGAGACGAACAGCTCAGAGGAATCAGAGTGTGATGACCTTGACCCCAATACTAGCATGGAGGTAGAGACAACCATATTAATGTCATTTTTTTCCCCCAGAGAAATATGTACCCATTTCAATACGGCTTTTTTTTTTTTAAACAAACTAAAAAAGGCCCTTGTGTATGTCCTCATAGTATGATGGATGTATCCTTTAGATTCAGTATAGAACGTACTGCCCGCGCAGTTTGTTGAGAAGCTAGTTGGAGTCTGGGCTGAGGTCAGGTTAGTGGGAGGGATGGACGAACCAGTGGGTTAATGGGAGAGAAACCAGTGCTGAGCTGGCAGCTTAATTCACCTCCAGGATGCATCCAATTGTTAGGTTTCGTCACAAAAAACCTCAGTCAATAAAATCTCACAGAGATATTAGTGCTCGGTTAGTATAGAGATATTTCTGTGTTGTATTACCAGCATCATAATTCTTGTTTGGAATTACTGTAGTCAGGCTAGTCTTATAAACCATTCAGGCCAATGTTGTCTTGCGGAGACTGATACTTTTTTTTTTTGCTAGGTGGGAGGTTGGTTGCATCAAGTTAGGATCTAGAATTTAGAGAGAGATCTCTGTAACTTTTTTATTTGACACTTCAGTTCTCCCAAAAATTCATATATTTTAAACAGCAAGAAGCTGCAACAATGTGGAAGTTCGAATTATGCACTAGAAGACGATTAGACAAGTAGAACTAGCTGCACTAAACTGGCCTTGGCCCCATGGAAGACATTTGTAGATAAATGGGTGTGTTACGTTTTAGTCCCATGTGACCCGACCCCCATTCACATCTGTGGAGTTACCCTGATTCACACCGGTGCTGGAGTCGATCCGAAGTTCTGCAAGCGACTTCAGATCTCTACCCCTGGAGCTTCAAATTTATTATATTTACCCGAATCCAAGATGACTTCAAATTTAAGATGACCTCCGCCCCTTAAGATTCTATACATGGAGAATTTATTAATTTGTTTATAATTTTCCATGTATAGGATCTAATTAATTATTGGACTGTCATCTTAAATTCATCGCCCGCCCCCCTGCAAAGCAGCAGCAGGGGGCAAGGGGCCATACCCCTGCCCTTTGTTCCTCTGTCCTCCATGCCCCCCCCTCCCCCCCTGCCACTTTTTTTCCCCCTGCCTCCTGTACCACCCCCTGCCTCCTGATGCTTACTTTCTGGGCATCAGCTTTGGCTCTGGGGCAGTCGGCAGCAGTGGCAGCCCCAGCTGCGACCCAGCCAGAAAGAAGCAGCGGTGGCAGCTCCAGGCCTGGCTGGTTTAAGACTACAGCTCCAGCTCAGTGTAATCAGTGAGGGGAAAGGGGGAGCAAATGGTTGATAGGGGCAGGCTGCGCAGTCTCTCGCATGCTTCCCCCTCCCAAGACACACTTTGCAGATCTGCCCCATGCATATGCCTGATGCACAAGCCACTGCAAGCTGCAGCTCAGCTCCGGCTTTGGCCCCAAGCCTGGGGCTAATGATAGAGCTGAACGGCCACCTGCCTTGGAAGATACTCAAATCTAAGACAAGGGACAAAGCTCTTTTTCCCAATGGTTATTGGGGGCAGTGGAAGCTTTGTCTTGTATTCAAATAAATATGGTAATAGCTAATGATTTCCAGTATCACTGGGCACTTTTACATATGCTCCAGGGGTGCGGGGGTGGCGCTTTAATTACAGCGGCTCCAAAAGCTGGCCTAATTGATGTGCCACCGCACTGTGTCTCCTGTATCAGCATCCCTGTGCTTAAAGATGGTGGCGGGGGCACTTGAACTAAAGCTTGCTCGATCCATGAATGCTCTCGTATTTGTATCGTGCTTGTTTCTGTAAGTGCATTTGATGAAAAGACATGGCCCAAACAAGAAAATCTTGACTCTGCAGGTATCCTAAGACTGAATAATACTATCTTTAAGGTAAATTACATTCCAATGATGTGTGACTTGCATTTCAAAGAGCTGTGAATACATTTTGGAGAGATGTTGGGAAGGAGAGTTAGGGTGAAATCTCTTTCAACAGGTGGTAGATAGTTCACGTGTCTGCCCTACAGTGGCATTCAGTTACTGCATGTAAATTTTGTAAAAGCTGTAGATAATGAAGCTGGTTGTGCAGAGGAGAAGGCGAATAGAGGTGCATGTGATGTGCATGGAACTGGATGAGGAAAGTAATTCATTTGGCAAAAGATTTCAGTGATTTGAAATGTGACTTTTCTTCAAGGCAGGAAATAAAACTCACATATCTGAAAAGGGGATGGCCCCAACGCCAGGGCAGTTTGCATTTCAGGCCCACTCTAGTCGTGCGCTCTGTGTGGGAGTGGTGTTGTGTTGCACTTGGCTCAGAGAAAAGAATTGGGACCCTCCCCCTCTTCTAGACGATAATGAAATGAAACAATGAATGCTTAGAACGGACAAAACAAGATGCCAGTCCAGTTCTGGGCAGGTGTGGTGCCCTCGCTGACGGTGTCTATCGCCAGCACGGACCTTGGTCGCACATCTGCTTCCACCTGCATGCCTCCTAGCTCATTGTTTAGGGCAGCTGAAAATGCCATTAAACTTGCCCTCCAATGACCAGAAGCAACAGGGTTTCCTATTAGCACTTGAAACTCGCACCCGGGTAAAAGCAGAATTGCTTGGTGCCAAACCAGGCTTTTAACAACGAAGCATGAATAAAACTAGAAGACCTAGGCGAAGCAGAGCTAAGGCAGTTACCTTTCTATATAACAGCATTTTGAAGCTAAGCAGCTTTTTAAAGTCTTTTTAATTAAGGCCAGTATTGTTCCCCGTTTTTTTTCCCCTGATGTGTCTAGATTTTTAGTGAATTGTGCTTGATGGATAATGGGGTCACTTGACACCTCCCACCCACAGAACAGAGGTTTGTCACACCCAGCCCCATGCACACCCCACCCTTTGCCATTAAATCTCGACTTGGAGGGTCCCTCTGTGTATGCTGCACCATAACTCGGGTAACTCTATGCTTTCATTAAGTTAGGCAGCCAGGGCACCAGCAGCAGTCTAGCCAAGAAGTGGGGTGATTTAGTCCATGCTGAGCTCCATGATGCTATGGCCAGGGAGCTAGTACATGAGCTGGGTACTTTAGAAGTGGCTCAAGTAGTTCGAACCACACTGTGGTCATCTTTGGCCTCCATGTAGGCATATCCCTGTTCTTAATGTTCATTCAGTCTCTGCACTTGGACTGCTAGCAGCTTAAGAGGGTTTTCTTGTGGTCTGGAAAACCAGAAACCTGGAATTGCCAAAAAGAGAGCAGAGTCCAGGAAACCCGTCCAGATCATTTCCAGGACCACCAGCCTGCACTCT
>NW_005841887.1:4254235-4278768 GCF_000455745.1 Alligator sinensis | reverse complement strand
GCCATTTGGGATGAAAGATTTTGCATCACATGCTCAGTGCCCCCCCACTATTTCGTCTTCTAAGTCAGGTCTGGGAAGAGGAAACATTTAGAACAGGGGTGGGCAAAACAGCCAATCCGGCCAGCAGCCGGACTCCATTTCCCAGCAGCCCTGGTGCAGCGGTGAGCCAGGGCAGAACTGTGCACCCCTGCCCAGAGCGTGCAGGCTACAGATCGTGGCTCTGCCCTGGCTCCAAAGCAACCTCCCCCAGCCCAAGTCATATGGGCAGGGGCAGCTGGGAAATGGAGTCGACGGCCGACCAGATGCCCGTCCCTGATTTAGAAGCAGAATGAACTGCCTGGCTGTCTGATATCCAAATTTCTATTATTGCATATTGACAATTCTATTAAAATCATTCTAAAAATGCACACAAACTCTAACTCTTCTATTGCTTGGAAGAACTGTGCTTGCAAAGTATCCGAGTAGGACATAATTAGCTCATACAACCTCAAAATCTGTGCAAGACGCTTGGCTGTAGGAAGCTGATTTGGTTCAGGTTGGGTTGTAGAAATTGTGTGTGTGTGTGTGTGTGCACACGTGCATGCAGACAAGGTTCTTTGGGTGAATCTGATATCTTTTATTAGACCAACTTAAATATTTGGAAAAAAAATTTTAGCAAGCCTTTGGGTTTCAAAACCCTTCGTCAGGCTGAGGAAGTCCCTGCAGTTGGTATGTGCCCTTCCTGGATGGAATGAATAGTAAAGAAGCCAGAGGCTGGGCTGGTACACATGCAAGACAGGCAGTAAGTGCATGCATGCATGCTCTTTCTAGTGACTGAGGAAAATCTTAGGCCTTAGAAATGGACTAAGTCCTTCAGTTCATAGGCAACTGGTAGGGGGGGCCCGGGGGGGGACGACATGTGCCCCCCCTGACAGGGCCGTCCCCGCTGCCAACGCCAGCAGTGGCTTCTGCAGGTGCTTGCCAGTCCCATCGCCGATGCTGGCTTCTGCGGGTGCCCACCCAGATTCGGGAGGCGCCAGTCGCCCATCCTTCAGTTCTTTTACAACCGATGATTGCCTTGCCTTTTAGGATGGTATGCCTTAAGGAATCTGTCAAAAAAACCTCCAGGCTAGCTGGCCAGAGTGTCCTGAGGTCTGAACACGGGGTTAAGTTGTGAATCCTACACTTGGCTCAGCTAGTGACTCTGTGTAGCCTTTCTAACAGACATCTAGCATGTGGGAGTGCCAGTACAAAACTAATCTTTGTAGCCTGGCCCTGTTCACTCAACAGTGGTTAGGGTCACATACGGTCAGACCTGTGTCAGTGGCTATTATTACAACTTTTATGTAAGTCACTTCACCCATCAGCTGTAGGACTCCTGTCTGCAAAATACTGATACTGCTCTCCCCTGCCCTCATCCCCTGCTTTCTGTGTGGAGTACACGTCAGCGTTTTAAACAAGCAAAGCCAGATGTAAAAGCAAAGTAACGCTGTTTGGTGTTTGGAAATATTGGGTGTCTATACATGTGCACCATGATTTTGAAATGCGGGGATGCTGAATACATGTGACAGCCTTCAACTACCTGAAGTGGGGTTCGAAGGAGGATGGAGCTGGACTGTTCTCAGTGGTGGCGGATGAAACAAGGAGCAATGGGCTCAAGTTGCAGCAAGGGAAGTTTAGGTTAGATATTAGGAAGAATTTTCTCACCAAGAGGGTGGTGAAGCACTAGAACAAGTTGCCCAGAGAGGTGGTGGAAGCTCCATCCTTGGAGGTTTTCAAAACCTGACTCGACAAAGCCCTGGCTCGGCTGATGTAGTTGGAGATGACCCTGCTTTGAGCAGGCGGTTGGACTAGATGTGACCTCTTGAGGTCCCTTCCAACCCTCGTTTTCTATGATTCTGTGACATGGAGGCTGCTGAAGCGCATGAATTGGCACACTCCAGCAGACTCAATTGAGTCTGTTGTAATGCATGCTAAGTAACATGCAGCAGAGCCCCCTGCCCACTCCCCACACCCGTTCCCCGCGCGGCTCTCCGTAGCTGCACACCATGCTCCCCGCATGCCCTCCGTCACACACCAGGGCTGTGCCCCACGCCACGTGGCCGCAGCTGGCAGGCGTTCCCCATGCCATGGCCACTCCACGTGCCAGAGTCCACAGAACCATGTGCCACGCCCCCCTGCATGTCCTTCGCCACATCCCAGGGCCAAACCCCACACCACGTGACCGCAGCCAGCAGGTGCCCCCCCTGCCATGGCCTCTCCCCACACCACGCACTGTGGCCACACAACCCTCCCCCCTGCATACCTCACCCCGCATGTGCCTAGGGGGCCAGATGTGGGAGGAGCCAGGGGAGGGGGAGCATGTGACCCCCCCACTTGGCTCCCCCGTGCTGAGCCCCTGAATGAGCTGCTGGGCTCTGATTGCCCCCCGACCCATCCCAACTGGGGCCCCGTTCACAGTGACTGGGGCCCTGGCTGAGCTGGGTCATGGAGCAGTCGGAGCCTGGCAGCTCCTCCAGGGGTGCAGTGTGGGGGAGACAAGCTGGGGGCTATGGTCCCTAAGTCTGGGGTCGGCAAGGGCAGGCTGCAGCTGCGGGCTGTGTTCAGCCTCTGCTCCGTGCCTCTCTGCTGCTGCTTTGACAGCAGCACGGCGCAGCTCCATGCGAGTCCCACCACTGGGCGAGCCAGGCAGCAAAGCACATGGCACTGCGCTGCTGTCGATGCAGCAGCAGCAAGGCAGGGAGCAGAGGCTGAGCACAGTTGCAGCCTGCCCTTGCCCCGTGCGCAGACCTGTGTCCCTTTCCGCCCATCATTCCTGACGGGCAATTTGCTAGTATAGCGATTAACCTTGTAATGAACAAAAATCAGAAGCTTGTCTAACTTTATCCTAAACATGCAGTTGGTTCAATAAATGACGTCACCCTAGGAAATCCTTGCCTCTCGCGTAGTTCCTGAATCATCATGGCTACAATATCAATCCAATGGTGCCATAATGATGAGAATAAAGATAGGGCACAGAAAGTCCAAGAGTGACCCATTAAATCAGGCATGACAATGGTGTGGTGATACTGTAGAGCACTTCATTCCTATATGTTAATCCCTAGCATAACTTGGTGTGAGCACCATACCAGGCACTGACTTGGGGATGGGAGGGGGCAAGATTACTGTTTCTGCCAGTCCAGCCACAGCAACCCAGCTACCATTACTGCCCAGGGGGCAGAACCAGCTTGTTATGCCTCTTCCACTAATACGGTGGTGTCGGCACTTGTGAGTTGTACTTGCCTCTGTTGGTGATGATCAGCTCTATGCTCTTTGCTTCTCTTTATGGAAAGTGGATTGAAGGAGCTCAGGTATGTGATGCCTTTTTCTTTTGGCTGTGGAAAGCCAGGAGGCAGTTGGTAGTGTTGTTTCATCAAATAAGAGCTTTGTACATTCACCTCCTCCCCATGTGAGGGGAGAGATGCAGCCTTCCTTTACAAAAGGTGTGCATCCCCCTGTGCATGCCAGGTTAATGACATACCAAGAGACAAACGCACTCCCCTGTAAAGCTGATGTCTTCTACGGCATAATCCTGAGAGTACCATCCATGCCCGGGTCTCAAGCAATTACTGGAAAGACTGGCTGATTGTTTTCGTATTTCTAAGGGACGGAGCTCCTGGAAGAGTCACTTCACAAAGTAAGCCCCTCTTGGTCTATCCCCATTGTCGAGCAAACATCCTTCTCCAACTCGGAGGGTCTGCTCTTCACTAAAGCTATTTGTACTCAGTGGGCAGACTGGCATAGATCTGTCAGGCCCCCAGCGTTTGCTTTTCTTGGGGCACATCTACAGGGTTAATATAGAAACATGTTCTGCTATTACTCGGGATGGGCCAGTGCCCAGAAACAGCTTAATACAGCCATAAACATGTGCCCAAGCCTACGCTACAGACTGCACTAAACGGACCCTGCTGCCTGATTTTCCCGGCATTGGCTCACATGAGCGAGTGGGGTTTGCTTCCGATCAGCAATCTCAGGCTTGCCAATTAAAAGTAACCACAAGCATTACAGCAAAGATGCCTGATTGCTTAGTTTTTATTCATATTTCTAAGCTTTGTGTATTGAAAGTGAAATCCTGGCTGCACTGAAGATGGACAGTCAAGATTTTACCCCAGAGCATTTTAGGTTGGTATTTCTTATGCTTAATATAAAAAAAAAAAGGTGGTGTTTTATGGGGAGGGAAGGAGGGTGTGTATATGTGCGGTTTAAACAACACCACCTATAACTAATGTGATCCCTTAGACATCTACATCAGAGGACATCTACCACAGCTTGAGGAGCATTAGAAAAGGCACTCAGCAGAAGAGCAGTAAGTACTGCATTAACCTACCCAGGATCAGGAAGAGGGCTGAGGAAGAATAAGCTTGGGTTTAAGATGCGTGAGCTAGGCTCAACAGCAGGGTTCAATTCTCAGCTCTGTCAGACTTCCTGTAAGACCCTAGGCACGGCCCCTAATTCCTCTGCCTCACTTCGTTAGTTGTAAAATGGATACAATATTTTTTGTTCTGTCTGATCTATTTACACTATAAGCTTTTCAAAGATTGTCTTTCATTTTTAGGCATATATAGCACCGGGCATAATTGGAAGTTCTGGTCACAGTTGGGGTCTCTCTGGCATGACTATGATGCAAATAATTAAGATACTGATGACCTCCAGTCTTTCCCTCTGACACCTATGGGCCTACTCATTCTTCCCCATGCCTTGAATGGAGAATGATGCCTAATATAGAAATAGAACAGGTGGCTAAAAGTATATTATCCTCCCTTAAATGGCATTTTATCACATACTAAGCGTGACTTTGAGGGCTTTGGAAAGCATTGGTTGTAACCTGCTGGAGAAGAGCAAAGAGAACTGCTCGCTAACATGTTTCTATGTGTAAACAGTAGATTTTACTTACTGATGCTCTCACGCTCGCACACCCTGGATTTGCCATTGCCTATGCAGGCTGCTGCTCAGGAGAAACCTCAGTCAAGTACAAAGTGCTTCAGCCGCAGCCACGAGATCATCCCAACTGAAAGGTGTGTAGAGGTAGTGCGCAGTGGCAGCCTTCGCATCCCATTGATGCCTGCAAAAAGATAAAGACATGCCATGATTTCTTAAGTAGTTGCCAAAGCCTCCAGCCTCTTCTGCACAGTCACGATCACTGGCTTCATACCAAAGGGAAACACCTTGACAGTTCTCCTAACTTGCTCAGATGTGTCAGAGGTCACCTCTGTTTTGTCTGAAACGTTTCACCTTGACACGGTTCATTCAGATCTTCTGGCATTTCCCAAATTTCCAGTGCTCTTCTTTCCTTAACAAGCTTTGCCCTTTTTTGTGGGTAACACAAGATCACTGTAACCTCTCAAAAGAAAACAGGACCACTTGTTTGATAAGTGAAGCTTTGCTCCCCATACAGTTGAATTTATTTTTTTTCCAAAAACCGTGATCATTCCTTTTTGTAATCATTTTGTTTTATCAGGGATCATTAAGACATTTTTCTTAGTTAACAAAGGAAAAGAAACATGTTGCCCGGTTCTGCAGCCTTTATTTGCAAATATAATAGTGTATGTTAACATGGTGGACAAACAGAACGGTGAACTGTCTGCAAAGCGGTAGATTCAGCTGACTTGGAGTAAACCTTCCCCCTGGTGTTCAGATGAAGTATAATTCCTATTATGAAAGCTTTTGGGCTGCTTATATACAGGTACTGGGGCGTGGAGAGGGGTATTTTAATTAGAGTGGTTCCCACACATTTCAAAATGGCCACGGGATGCTTTTATCCAAAGCTCATCCGACAAGGTTTAGGTAAAGCACCACCACAGCCATTCTGAAATGTGCAGAGGCTTAACACGTGATGGTGAGGCGGGGGGTCTCTTTATAACAGGGAATCGGATTTTTCCTAGATGGATGAGCCCCTCCAAATGCTCTGGCACTTGCCAGGATAGGAATGGGCGTTTCAACCGTTTGTAGTACACAGCAGCAAACTGCGCAGTACAGAGCACGTGCAAACTGAAGATCAGCCCTCGCCACGAATTCTGTGTTCAAAGGGACTCGCAGGCAATAAACTGCCCCGGGGTAGCAAATGCTTTCTTTCTCTGCTGTGCCAGGTCCTCCAATTGCCACCCACTTGAACTTTCAAAACCCTGATTTTTAGCAGCAAAAAACGTGAAGGACTGTTGTCTAATATCTTAAGAGAAGATGCATCGTGCTTCCAGGATGCTTTTCTAATTAAGAGCATTTAAATATATGGCTTCAGAGCAGTAGTTAGCTGTGTTAGTCTGAAGTCAAGTAGAAGGCGAGGTAGACTTTGCAAACCAGAGGGCAGGGGGGAAGACGGAGAGAGAGAGAGAGCACAAGCAACAACAGCATAATATATAATACTTATATAAAAGATACCAAGCTGCCAGAAAGGCGAGGATCCAGCCCCTTAAGAAAATATCAGGTATCAAAACCCCAAGTTGCTTAGACTCTTAAATGTCTCTGAGCCAGGAACAGGATAGAAGTAGGTGGCAGGAGATTGGGCCCATTTTCCTAGCTCTGCTGCTGACTTTGGGTCAATCACTTCCCCTAGTTGTCCTTTGTCACCCTTCATTTGCCTTGTCATCTATGCCTCATGTTTTAAGGGCAGGGATCTCCCTTTATTGGTTTTGCACAGTGCCCATGGCTTTTTGCATAGAGGGTTTCCACCTAAGGCTTCTGGCTATTAACATCATGGGTAGGACTTAGGTCTCCTGAGTCCCAACCTGGTGTGCCTCACTGCTGGACCCATGACTACGACCCATTCCCTACTTAAATGCAAGTTTCCTCACTTGAGTAAGGGCTGCCCCAGGTTGATAACAGCTTTAGGAGCAAAGTATGCGACTGGTTTCCATTAGCAGTCTTATTTATTTGCTTCTTGGTAGAAGAGCTCGAAGCATGCATGGCCTGTAGCCTCCATGAGTGAGTAGATCTAACCATTCATTAAGGGCTGCAGCTCCTGTCCCTTGATAGTATCATTAGACCTCTTGGCCATATCCTTCACGGCATTCATCTAACTCATTCCCATTAAGGAAGGTTGATTTTTTAATTTTTTTTTAACAGCAATTAGCACACTATTCTCTGACCAACTCAGGAGGCTAATGCATACTCATGAGGCCCCGTTTCCTTTGCTTGTTGTGCCCCTCAGGCTCCCTTTTCTTTATTATTCTCTTCTCTTTATTATTTACAGATTTGTGCCTGCTTTGATGATAAGGACACGTTATCTGTACTCCTATTTATTTTTTTTACATTTTTCTCTTGCATTGGTATGCATTGCAGTTCCTAGTCTGCCAATTTGTTTTATGGGCCATCTGGGAGTAGATGTCTGACCACTTTATGGAGCTGAATTGAAATGCAACTGGATTGTACCTTATCAGCTACAAGCAGTCATTGAGCAATGTTCCTCTGCCCCCACCCTCCGAAACTCTTCTTCTGGATAACGCACTCGGTTGTAATTGCTGCATAAGTAGTTGAAATGTCAAACTGTCCTCAGCCTGGCTCGATATTGTAGGTCCATTATGAATACGTGCCACATCAAACTGGAGCAGGCTCAACGTGGCACTCAGTAAAACAGATTGACAACTATGAATGAAGGTCCCGTGGTCATTACTTTCAGGAGTTTCTGTTACAATTGTCTGTAGGACTTAGCTCATGATTTGCAGTGGAAGGAGCTGTTGTGGTCAGGCACTGACCTGTCTGAGTATGTTTTTCCTGTTTGTCAAGTCTTTGTTTAGCTTTTTTCTTAAATCATGTGCAGACTCCATCCTTGCTGACAGCGCAACTTAATTTGGGTCCCACGCTACTGGCCCCATAGCGAAGATGATTCCAAGTTTGCAGTGCAGAGTAGACAGCAATAGTCACAGTAATGTAATCCCTGCAGACATGTTCCCAAAGGTTTGCTGAGACCGTGCCATTTAAAGGGAGATGTGGCCAGGAGCCCCTCATTAATCTTTCAGAGCTTCAAAGCCATGGCACTTTCATCCGCCCAAAAGCAGCTTCTGTGAGTTCAGGGACCAAGGTGTGTACATTAGCTTCCCTTCCTCTGCTAGAGTTTGTGGGTTTGTAAAGTGGAGTTATCCCAGGTTCAGGAAGTGTCTCCAGTTTTGAGGCTGCATGGCTGGTAGACCAGGTGTCCTGCGACTGTAAATGGCTTATGTCTGGTATTTACAGCCTGGACTTTCAAGGCAAGGCTAAAGTGATGCATTTATTGGAGCTGCCCTTATAGTCCTGGATGACTCCTATCCCTCGAGCCACACGCTGACGTGACTGTCTGCACTGGTCTTGTTGGTGCTGTCCACAAGGTCAGTTGTCTCTATGATGGCATGTTCCTCCTCTTGGGAAGGAGCCTTGCAGTTCTTGGGCAATGCGTTTTGGAAACAAGGCCCAAAACAAGTAGGTCAGAAGCAGGTTGGGGTAACACATGGTTAGAGCAGGGGTGTAACTAGGGGTGAGCAACAGGGGCACCAGGCCTAGGTGCCAATTTTGAGGGAGTACAAGAATGGCAGTCACTGCCACTACCAACGCATCCACTGCAGCTTCTGGCCTGGTCAGTGCCTATGTCGCTGAGGGTTCAGACGCTTCACCAGCCATTATCGATAAAGATAGGCTAGTTGGAGACTGCTCTGTTTGCTTTCACAGAGGCAATCCCATAAAGCACCTCTGGACTCCACGGGCCATCATGGCCAAAGAAAGTCCTGAAGGCATGATGCCAAAAACTGGATTCCTACTGTTGGTACAGAGGCACAGGCTTTAGTGTGAATGGTTTTGTGCCTCTCCCCAATTTTGAATATCAAAGTTGTGAGGGTGGGTTTTGTAAAAATGCAGCTCTGCTGATAGGTAGCTACTGCCTGTACTAGGGAATCCTTAGAGAGGTTGCCTTCTCCTAACCCCCTTCTGTGGATTATCCCATGGTGGAAATGATCTTCTGTTGCAGTTCATGGTGCGGCAGCCAGACCTGGGGGTGGGGAACATGGTATTCAGACAGCTTCCTGTTAACACTGATAGATTTGTCCCATGTGGTTGGCCCAAAACTTCGCATTACAGCTTGCTTAGTTGATGAAATTCCCTGCTTGGGGGGGAGGGTGACATTTTAATTAGCCTGTGCCTCAAGCACACTAACGGGCATCTGAGTCTTCTCTGAATGAGGGATTCATGACCAAAGTAACTTGGACCAACAAACCTTGTAAGGTTTGCTATCCTGTGCTTGTTGGCTATTGATGGGGCCCACTTCAGAATGGTGGATGCCCTAGTTTCTCAACTCCTTGAACACACAATGAAAACTAATAGGCCTCTGATACTATAGCTGAAAGAAGCCAGGAGGGATGAACTGGATCCTGAACCATAATGGCTCCTCTGAGTATGATGTGACTTCAAAGTTGAAGCATCTTCTTAAAGCAAAGCAAACTCTGGCCCTGTGTTAAGTTAAAAGAAGAGAGACCCTTGAGCAGTATATAGATAGCTAATATTAAAGTAGTGTATGTGGGTGTGGATGGAGGAAGTGTGTGTAGTCCCAAGAGAGGTGGTAGATTTTAGATCTTCAAAATAGCGCAGGCTGTGTTTAAGCTTCTTTAGATATCTTCCAAGAAGGAGCTAGGAAGGAATTTAAAGCATTTCTTGTGTGTGTATTTTGACAGCCCTCTTGGACTTTGCAAAAGTCACCATCTTAAAGAGGCTCTGAGAGAAACCCCATTCCTGACAAGCCTCATTAGGTTTGTCCAAGGGTGTAGGTAAAAGTAGCTTGAAAAGTTTTCCATGAGTTTGGCCAAAGTTAACAAGCCAGACCCTCAGCAGATGTCCTTCGGATGTCAATTAAACTTGATTCAGGTCAGTTAAGTTTGATTAGTCCTCATCAGCTGGATGTCTCAATGCCCTCTTCCCTCCACATGAACAGTTACAAGACAGCTCAGCAATTGTAGAAAAGCCTGACTTGGTAGAAGAGAAGTTAGTTGAAGCTGGCCATCACAAAGAGGAGCTGGTAAGATTTTCACCACCTCCTGCTGCCCACCTGCAATCTGGGGACACGAGGAGAGGGTCCTGGCCCGGGAGTCAATAACTACAAGCTCTCTGTCAGGTCTTGGTGCTGGATCATTCTCAGCTTCTGTGTAATTTAAACTTTCTGTACCTCCCGTTCGTTCCCTGTTTTGGTTAACCGTGAGTGATATTCACTTCCCATCTGTAAAACTTTATTTCCTAAATCAGAGGCATAAGTAACAAGTTTTGCAGCATGGGCCAATCTCTGTTGCACATTAAGCAGGAGGAAGGAGGGTGGTGAGTCTTACCTACTCCAGGGACCAAACACCTCCACTGCAGCTGCTGCATCTTCACACCCAGCTCATATGGCTGAGTGGCACAAGGCTGCTCTGGCTGGTTCATGACTGGGTGGGAGAGGGGCAATTTAGTGCCCCTACTTAGTCGGCCCCAAGGCTAGTGCCCCTCATCTTCCACAGTTATGCTACTGCATCATCTAATTACCAGTTACTGATTGCGTTACAAATCTGTGACAATCACTTGGGCAATATTTCATTTCTGCAACACTTGGCTTTAACAATCTGGTTGCAAAGCTGGTTGTTTTCTGTTGAGAAATTTTAAATTTAAGACCTGCAAAAATATGTGTGTGTCATGTAAAACTGTCAAAAGTGGTGAAGAAAATCTTGCTGAAAGTCAATGGAAATTTTACCCATAGGCTTTTAATAATATCCAGTGGTAGTGATTGCCTTTGACTACTCCATTATAAAATCGTCTGTCAGGTGATTAGTGCAAATGTGTCATGCCTGATGAGTTATTAAGGAAGGTAGAGTTAGGTATTTATAGAGAAAGCTGTTGCATTCACCACTGTAATATCTACACCATCCTAACTGTGCTGATTGATTGAGGCATTTATGGATGGGAAATCAATGTAAATTGTTAGCAGCATTTCATTCTCTTGTACCCAATAATAAAATTAATCAGTTTAATATAAAAGGATTTTAACGTGCTCGGGGGAGGCACGTGGGATGTTGGGCTTCATGGAGTTCACGTACTCAAGGATTCTAGCATCAGGTCTCTTCCCGTGTGCATCCCAGTTGAGTCAAAATATACAGAAATCTGGAGTCTTACTGCAAGTGAGTTAATGTCCTGATTTGCAAGGTTGATGAATATGCAATTTGATTTGCACAAATAGCACCAAGTGTCCTGATTGCTCAGCTCCAAATGTTGCAACAGGAAATGTACTGATTCCTTTTACTGTTTTTTATTAAAGAGACAAGGATTTGATCACAAGGGCATGTGTCCTCATCCCACCTTCCATTGCCTGGGATGTATATTAGAAGGGAAGAGGGTCCTTGCCCTTGGCCACCCCAGAGGAGTAGTTTAAAATGTTGGCACCCCAGACTGGGCGAAGTAAAGACTTACGTCATGTGGGGCTGGTAGAGGTGTGGCTGTAGTGTAAGCTGGTGCTGCCTTAGCACTACTTCCCAGTCCCAGGCTGTTGTGACAGCAGTGGCACAGGGTCCCTGAGGATGGCCGTTCCAGCTCCTCTTCTGAATAGGTGCCCTGAGCTGGTGCGATCCCCTTCCCCCCATCATATTACACTACTGACCTGCCCTCTCCTCATCTCCCATGCTTTTCTCTGGGCAGTTCTGCCTCTCTCCTGAGACTTCACATTGCTTGGGCCCTCACGCCAGCCACAGGTGCTTGGCCATTAGTCTAGATGTTGATGTTCCAAGATCCATCCTATCCACCTCCTCTTCCTTTTCTCCTCATTGTTAAAGTCCTGCCCACAGCCCTCACACCCACCCAGCATAGAGATAGGGGCCAAGTGACCCCATTGCAGCTTTCGTAGGGTGAAGGAGGCCATGGGGTGAGGGTGGTACTGCCTCTATAGAGGTGCAGCCTGAAGCAGTCTTCCCCCCACTCCCACCGCTCTGTGGAAAGGCTAGTGAGAGTGGAAGACGGAGACATCCAGCTGGGAACCCCTACAAGGGCAGCAAAAATCAGGACCTGGGAGTTGGAAGGCTTGAGTGGCTTATCTCCTTGTCCTACCTAAAAACCAGCTGAACAAGACGGCACTCCAGGAAGAGCAAGGGTTTTTCTACCCTGGAGGCCTGCTGCAATCTCCTTTCCTAGAGGTGGGGCAAGACTTCACAAGCTGCTGGGAACATGCGGCGCCTTGGAAGGAATAACTCAGATGTTGGCTCCTAGGGCTTGCTTTCAAGTGCTGCTAAGTCAGTCCAAGCAAGTCCACCCCCATCAGTTCTTCAGAGGTAGCATGGCTCTCTCTGCTGGACCCTCTTACCTACTACTAATTGCTCACAGCTGTGCCCATGACCCCGTTCCAGAAGGACAATCAAGCATACAGCCCAAGTCCAATATTAACCCACACCGGGATCAGCGAGGTAACATATCATTCTTCGGTTCAGACTTGCACTGCAACTTCTCTCGATTCCCCTGACGTCAGTAAGCTTTGAATTCGGCTCTTTGCACAGAGAACTGGCTGGTTCTGACACGGTAAAACCAGCTGCTCCTCTGTGCTTCCTCCCTGCGGCCGTCTGAGATTGCCAAATATGCACGGAGGGTCGTCTTTTCTTTCCAGGAACATCTGTGAATAACTGTTATAAGCTGTGATTCAGCTTTGAAAGTTACTTTAAGGGCACCCTTGTCTCTGTGGGTCCAGATCAGATCTTCTCAGTGCACAAGTAAAAAGATCTTCTAGGTCCCCCCTACCTCTCTCTAACTGTAAGAGCTGCAGACCTCACCTAGCATCTGAACACCAAGAAGGTGCCTTTACTTTCTCATGTATTGCTGCTGGTACTGATGATTTGCCTGCCAAGTTATACCCTCTGTGACATCTGTGCAAGGCTCCAGCTGTTTTAGTTAAACAGTTAGTTAACGATACCCAAAAAGGAAAAGAACCCAGTTCCTGCACCCAAGCCTAAAGGGGAGGGAAAAAAAATCATAGAGGTTTCACCACTGCAGTCAGCAGCTCTGCTTCTCAGTAGAACCGGGAGCAGATCCGTCAAGGGTGAAAGGTGCTATGATTATTTTTTCTGATTGACCTGCTCTTCAGATGTTTCCTATAGAAATGTCCAGGATATTCCATCTGCTTTCCTGCCTTTTTAAGTGCATGAAGACAAAGCACTTGCATTCAAACCAGCAGCTGTCCATATCTAATTCAAATGGCATGGATGGCAACAAAGCACGTTGATGCATGCATACTCCAGCTGATGGTGATTACCAGCAGAAGGGATGGCCATGCATTTTGGGGAGATGAGTGATCTTTATTTAACGTGTATTTGATTTGAGACTTTTTTTCACAGTAACATCTAAACTGGGCTTGGGAAAAAAAAATCCTCAAAGACTCCTTGGATGAGGAAGGTGTTTTTGTTTTTTATAAAGATCCCAGGAATGAAAGGTTAGTGATCTCCTTTGTACTTGCAACATCAGGGAGTCATAGAAGTGTGCATCCACCCCCAGACATGAGGGCACGGCCGGTCAGCTGCACCACGAGGGAATGTATTGTGGACTTTGCCCCAGAGCATCACTTGGGACTTGTCTCTAACTCTCTGTTGTGCCAAGAGCCCAGCCATGAAGCCTGCCTTGCCCACCCACTCACTCTCAATCTGTGCAAGCCAACTCCCTCCAAAGAGGCAATGTACTTCCATGGGGCCACATTGAGAGTCCTGCTCCAAGGCTTTTTGCCTTGGGCGTGTTTATTGGCACATGCTTAGGGCTGCTTCCCGCCCTGGGTTTGGCAGGAATGAATGGATATAATGGTGCTCCTGGGTGTGGCATGCAGTTAGTGCAGATGTACAAGGGTGTAGATGTACAGATGTTGACCACTTTGGGAGTGCTGGCTTGGAAAGATCGATCATCTCATCCAGGGTGGTAAATCCTAATTTCTTTTGAGACCTATCCTAAAGGGCTATGTTCTGGCTATTACCAGGCAGTAAAATATCTCAGATCTCAAATTTGTCTGCCTGAGACCAGCCTGGGTAGGCTCCCCTCCCACTTTCTGTGGTTGCGAAGACAGGCAGCTAATGCTCCACAGCCTCCAAGAGCTGGACTTATCGCCTGGAGAGCTGTAGGAGCAGGCGTACGTGTGAGGTATGTGAATGTGGTGAATAAGCACGTGTGAATCCAAAGTTACTGTCTGTTCAGTCTGCTCATGCCAATGAATGTATAGTTTTACATCATTTACAATATATGGTGTGCCTGGCAGTGTGGCAGTGATCTTTCCCAGCCTCGCAGCTGGGGGTCATTTATTTATGAGTGCCCTGGGTGAACATAACAGCATATCTCTACCTAGAGGCCATGTCTGTTTCTTTTCCCTGTACCACCTGCAGTTGCACCTTGCTATGCTGTATATTGAAGGGGACCTTCAGAGCATCCTCTTCATCACCTTCTAGCATGGGCCAGGTCCAGCAGTCAGCACATTCTCATATCTCTGCTGTTTCTGGGGTTGTGGGTATGAGTATTATCAGGCAGAATATAGCTCAAAGGTCAGCATTTTCCTGCACTGGACACGTCTTTCAGTGCATGGCTCATCTGTGCTATGGAAAGCTATTTTCATTTCATTTCAAAAGTTTATTCCTAACCACTACACGTGCTCTTGGGGGCCTGATTCACAGTCCATTAAAGTAAATGCCCATTGAGCAGGGCAGAGCACGGCATGCAAGCCCATTTTGCTCAGCACACCACAGGCAGCTCTAACTCTGGGCAGCTGCCACCAGCCACAGAGCCCAGCCTGCTCACAGCCAGCAGCTGAGGGGCTGCACGCCCTGCAACAAGCAGCCAGTGCTCTGCCCAGAACCCAGGCCAGTTGTGGCAGGCAGCTGGGAGGCTGCAAACAGCTGTGCCGGGCTCTGTGGCAGCGGCAGCTGCACAAGCACCTCTAGGCAGACGGCAAGGGAGGGACCAGAGTTGTGCTGCCCCAGGCCCCTTCCCCGCTGTGCACCCTGAGGCACGCATGAAGCCACCACCGCCACAAAGCCCGGCCAGGGCTCCGGAGCCCAGTGCAGCTGTTTGCAGCCTCCCAGCTGCCTGCCACAGCTGGCCCAGGTGCTGAGCAGCTGCAGGAGATGGTGGGCAGGCTGTAGACAGCTGCACTGGGGTCCAAGGCCCTGGCACCAGCCCCTTAGCAGCGGCGGGTGCATGTGTTCCTCGAGGCCCATGGCTGAGAAGGGGCTGGGGCAGCACAAGCCCAGCCCCTCCACCACCACCCGCCCAGGGGTATGCATGCACCCGCTGCCAGCTGCAAGAATCAGGCCCATCGGGGCTCCCCCACCCTCTGCCTTGGGCACGCCAAGTTGAGGCATGGGTCTGGGTTGGGTTGTTTTTGGCACTCAGGCCAAAAACATTGCCAGCCCCCTCCACAGAGAGAGATAAGAGGGGGAAAGCATGTTGGGCTGCGTGGTGTTTGGTCACAATGCAAGGACATGAATTTGGGTGATGAAGCCACAAACTGGGGCCAGTAAAATAATCATCCCACTCTGTACTATCAAGAAAAATAGGGCTGGAACTTCAAAGATAAACTTCAGAGAAACTTATATAAAATAGACTATTTGGGGAGTTTTACAGCTTTAAGATAAAAGGTCAAGTTGTCTTAGTTACCACTGAACGGCAGTTGTTTTTCAAATGATTTCTATGCTACATTGCATAACTGCAAAGGATAACCCTCAAGAGATGAGGACTGGGTGTAACTCTAGCAATCCGTGGAAATAAATGTTTTTTAGTTATGATGGATCATGATATTAGACTGGAATTTGCCTGCACTGGGGTTTGCACTCTTTCATATAGGGCAAAGGGAAGGCATGTGGCATAGCTGAAGAAAGGAAGTGAGCAGCTTTGTGGCATTTTTTTCTTTTGACTGAATGTACTTGGCGGTTAAAAGACATATCCAAGAAGGGTTAGTGGAGAGACAGAGGGCAGGGGAGATGGCCAAGGAGGCAGGAGTAGACTACATGGGGACGCAATGTATCACATGATTGTGGAAATAAAGGAATGAAGACTAGGAAGATCACGGCCACATATGTGATGATAACAGAAAACGCAGGCCGGAGTTTTCAGGGAGTTAGGTTGTTACCTGTGATGAAATTAACACTAATGAAGAGCTGCTACTTTCGTTAGTCTTTTGAATATGCACGATTTATGTAGAACTCGCCTGCAGAAGCTTCCTCCATGAGTTGGTTGTTAGAAACATCCTGAGTGCTGTCTAGACAGCGCCTCTGAATGTCCTGTCAGCTTCTCCACTTGAACTTATGAAAGAAGATGCCTGTCTTTTGTCATCGAGAAAAATAAATATGCCTATTTCTTTGTATTTTTCAGATAATTAACCCAAATTTCATCCAAGAAGGTGAGTTCATTAGCAACTGTGCTGTAGCCACGGAAATGGACTTCTTCATACGGTTGAATTATAGTAATGTACTCAAGGGAACATCCCATCCCCTGCTCTCAGTAGCATAATGTGGGGTGAGGCGAATGGGGGAAGCAACTCGAGGCAGTAAGCCTGGCAGGTCCTTTATCTGGTTCAAAGATTTTTAAAGGATAATTAAGGGAAAGGTCTCTTTATAAAGGACATTACCCTAGTACCCAGCCTGGATGGAGGAACACTTCTTCTATTGGGTTAAAAGGACTTGTGTGCATGTGCTTTTCTTTAGTGGCTCCTGAATTCCTTGTGCCGCTAGTGGATGTTACCTGTTTGCTGGGGGACACGGTGATGTTGCAGTGCAAAGTCTGTGGACGCCCAAAGCCAACCATCACCTGGAAGGGACCAGATCAAAATATCCTTGACAATGACAACAGCACAGCCACTTACACAGTGTCATCCTGGTAAGTGCATGTGTTAGACCCCAAAGTATTTGGGACTGTTGACAGTTGCATTCCCATCAAACTTGGTGACTGTTCCAACCAGATTACAAGAAACATTAAAGGCATGACTTTCCAGGCCTGCCTACTCTGTGGTTGTAGCCGTGTGATACTTGTGCTTGAGGTAGGGGAACCAAAGTTTGCAACTTGAGGTGAATCTGTGGTTCCCCAGACTGAGATGTAATGGGAGTCTATCCAATTTCTGTGAGCTGGTAGCGATTTGTGCCGCTCTAAGAATTTCATCCAGCAGTTCCAAGCAAACCACTAAATGTCTCCAATTAAAACTACATCTGGCCATTCCTGGACGGAAAGATAGGTCATCATGATGCCAGATGTTTACCAGGGATGAGGGACAAAACCTTTTGATTTTGCAGAGAGCTTTACAATCAGCACTACACAACTCTCAGGATCTGGAATTTGAGCTCAATTGAGATGAGTGACCTGAATCTAAATGCTCATCTACAGTTTATCTGGCCCACTTGGGTCTTCAAAACTGAACAGGAAATTTCAAGGGAAACAGCTTTTCCTATGAGATTTTTCAGCCCTTTTGGGCAAGGTCCAGATGAAACCTGGAGAAAGAGTTGCAAATCAAAAATAAGGAATAAGAGAGATGGTACTGAACCCATTCCTCAGAAAGCTCTGCCTCATCACAAGATCCCTGGAAGACCATCCGTTTGAAAAGCTGCCCCTATGATGCTTTATGTTGCCCTGTTTGCACTTATCGAGTAAATCACTGCAAGTAGATCAGCAGATTTCCTGTTGGTAGTTAGGAGGGTGATCACTCCTTGTGTGACGTTTTTCCCTATATATTAGCTTTCATCTCACGATGTAGCTTCATTGCCTTCATTGGTTCTTTTTCCATGAGTGTCCCTGGTGCCAAACAAGACTGACAGATGCCTTAAGCCAGGCCTACACTCGAAAAGATTTCTCAGCACGGTTCTGATGGTCAGGGTTGTGATTTTTTTTCGCCACCCTACCCAATTTGGCTATGACTGCAAAAGCGAAACAGTTCTACCAGCAAAAAACATCCTTTGCTAGTACAGCCTCATCCATTTGGAGGGTTGATTTCAACTGTACCAGCATTTCTTTTCCAGAATAAACTGCATATCCAGCAGAAGGGCTTGCTGATACAGCTGAAGTCCTTTTAAGTGTGTACAAGGCCTTGGCTTACATGCAGCAGGTCAAATTCATACCTAGTATAAAGGGATGCAAAGCTACTAAACTTGACCACATTTATCACAGGCCCTAGTTTAACCCAGTAGTTCTAAATAATCCTAAATACATATCCCTCAGGTACTGCTTTGTCTGTGCCCATTGTACCCTCTAAGACAGTGGTGGCCAACTTTTTTGACAGGCGTGCCACAAGCTAAGCCCCATGCCCTCCCTGAGTGCCACGCCACTATGATTCCCTTGTGCTGCCCAATCTGTTGCTCTGCTTTCTGCTCCCTGCCCAATCTGCTGACGTTTTCCCTGCTTCCTCCTCAATCAGCCATGCACCACATGCAGGGCCTATCCATGACTTGTGGCATACATGCTGTGGGTTGGCCACCCTGCTCTGAGACATCCTTACTCTGCTAATCCACTGGAAGAGAAACCAGTGTAAGAAAGCATTAACTAATCAAGCAGCTTGTAAACTGTGACCTTCCTCATACCTCTAGTGAGTCTGGGGAGCTCACCCTGAAGATCTGCAACCTGATGCCTCAGGACAGCGGCATTTACACCTGTGTGGCAGCCAATGAGCACGGAACGGCTTCCACCTCCGCTACAATCAAAGTGCAAGGTAGTATGTCTTATTGTAACTTTGCACACTTTTAATCCACGTATCCAGCATGGCAACCTCAACGGGACAAGCTATTCCAGATGAATGAAAATCTAAATGAAGTCAGCCCTTGTTCAGCTAGAATTCCCATTGAAGGTGCAGGGAGCAGCAGGTTCATAGCACTCAATGCCAATGTCTGTATGAAAATGTTGGCCTCACGCACATCCACCACCCTTAAATTTCCCGTATTTAACAGCCAGTGTCACTTCCTGTGATGTCAGTACCTTGCAGGCCCAAACTGTGTCCCTTAGGCAAAGCTTGAGCATGGGGGCTTCCATGGGGAGGGATCCCTGGGTAGTTTTATCTGCTTCAGGTTATAAATTATCAGTAGAGAGGGTCTATAGATATTGCTGTCTTCCCTCCATGCAGAAAGCTTTGGCCCTCGGAGCCCACATTGAACCAAGGGAGTATGATGATTAGTGACAGCGAGCTTAGAGCTTTTCCCCGCTGGAGGAAGAGGGAAGGATCTGGCTCTTATGAAATGTTTTTGCAGGAGCTCAACTTTCGGAATGCCTCCAAAACCTGAACTCTCTCAGAGCTGTAATTAAGGATCCATGTAACTGTAATGAGTACTAATGGTGAGCTGATTGCCAATGACCTCCAGCTCCAGCAAAGGGGATTTTAACATTAAAAATGCGATATGCTTGCAGCAGCAGAGATGATGCCACTGTAATGAATTTATAATTGGTGTAATGAATTTATAATGGGTGACTTATAGAACCATGAGCATTGTGAGCATTTAGAAGTCAATTGTTTGTGCTTGCGATGGGCCGTGATGGTTTGAATTTGCTAGAATCACTGGAAAAGTGCAATGGGTAGATTAATGGCTGCTGTATTCAGGAGCGTTCAGCTAGAGAGGTGACGACTCCTGATTAACTGCATAAATATTGTCAAGCATAATCAATGCAGTGATCCCTTCTGGTTCCTCCCCATGCTTCTGCAATGTCACTTTTTTGCACTGTCAGCACTTACTCATTATCCCAAAATGCCATTCAAAGGCTCACTGAAATCCATGGAAATCATTCCACTGATTTGAATGGGCTTTGGAACAAGCCCTGAGGTTGTAGCAGAAACTAAGGGTAAGACTAAGGGCATTTACAATTAAAAATTACGAATTACAGGTTAAAAATTACAGATCCCCAAGCGCCCCTTGGCTCTAAGATAAGAGGTCAACATTTCATGGTACATCACTGTGCCAGTTTACTGACATCAGGTGTTCAGGCTTCAGGGCAAAGCTGATCTCCAGCTGAGAATAAGAAGACATTACTACCCCATATTGTGATAGTCTATACTTGAACAGAGCAGGAAACTGGCCTTCCTCTCCAGCCTCTGCAGTAGAGTAGTATTGGAAACTGATAGGATGAACCAGGAGTTGATGCAACATTTTGATGCAACAATTACTACTATTAGGCCAGCTATTAACCAAACTCCTCTCAGGTCTACAATGTGTAGTTGCCTCTTAGCAAGACTTTCCTTTATAAGAGTTAATGAAGAATAAGTGGTGGCTGAAGTGGACACTGGTTTGTTTCTTCAGGTGTTCCAGCAGCCCCAAACCGCCCCATCGCTCAGGAAAGAAGCTGTACATCAGTGATCCTGCGCTGGATGCCCCCATCCAGTACAGGAAATTGTACCATTTCTGGCTACACCGTAGAATACAGAGAAGAAGGTAAGGAAATGTCAGCTGTGTTTATTAGATGAGAGCATGAGTTTCCTCATCTACACCTTCAGCTACATGACCACATTCAAAAAGTTTTCACACCATCAACCTGCTACATGTAGTTTGTTGTTCATAGAGCTTAAGGCCAGACTGAACCATTTGATATGCTAGACCAGTAATTCTCAACCAAGATGCCACAACACCGTGGGGTGCTTTGAGATCCTTTCAAGGGTGGTGCAACATGCCACAGCATGTTAGCACTGTTAGGTTTGCAAGCATGATTCACAAGATAAACCCAGAGATAGCTAATAGCTGTGGGCTTTCTGAGTTCTTTGCAACAGAAAACCAGCTTTACTTTTTTTTCCAGTCAAAAAGAGTGAAAACTAAGAGCTGGCATTTTCCATGGGGGACCTTGAGTCTATCCAGAGGTGCCTCAGATCTAAAAAGGTTGAGAACCACTGCTCTAGACTGACCTTTTGTCTATCACAGGCCATTAAATCGCACTCTGAAACCCTTGTGTTGAGTCCAGTAACGTGAGTTTAGCTAAAGCATATTTTCCAAAAAGGCACCAAGTCTTGATCTGAAGTCTGGTTATCCTCTCACTGCTGTATCAGACAGGCCTGTTTGATATGACTCTTTCCATGAATGCAACATTAAGCTCTCTCTTTTGGATCCAAGCAATGTCACCATTTCCTGCACATTTGACAGATTCCTTCCACTCAGCACTGAATTCCCTTCCCTCGAACACTCCCTTCCTCCTGCCAAAGGACACGATGAAATAAATGTGACTCCCGTCCCTAGCAGCCTAGGCACGCTCTCTGATAAGGTCATATGAAACCATTCATGCTCCTATTTGCCTTCTTCCCACAAAGGTACATTGCTCCCTGAGTGGCAAACCTTGCCTTAGGCATGTGGCCTCTTCTTTTTTCCCTTCATCATTCTAAAACAAACATGTAAGTAGAAATTTGAATGTAATCATGCAATTGTATTAATCCCTTCACACAGTAAATGGTCTGCCTTAACCCTCATCACACCCATGTGACTGGCACATTGGAAAAAAAAATGGCTCTTCTATTACCAGCAATAATCAAAACCCTTAAAAAGCCATGCTTCTCTGAATAGTCCTCCACTACAGGTCAGCTCCAGAAAGTCTTTTTTCCCCCCTGCATATCCCAACCTTTCTCTGCCTTGTAAGTGAACTTTTGGAATAGTCATTTTCTTGCACGGTGGATAAAGCAATAACTTTAGAGTAAGAACTTAAAGTTAGATAGGCTTACATAGAGTTCCAGCCTCCTGACTCTAATTCATATGAAAATCCCTTCTTTTGTGTGCCTTGGTGTCTTTTGCAAGGGGAGCTCCTTGTATCTGGAACATGTCATCCTCAAGTGCATCCTGAAAGCTGTTGCCCCATAATAGCTACAGTCTAGAGAGGTTATAACTTCACAAATGCAGCTTTTCACGGGTCACTGCTACTTAGTGTTAATAGGGATCAAGCAGCTAATGTGTGTCCAGCTTAGCATGTACCACGTGCTGTTCACTCACCCCAGAGGTTCAAGATTTATTATAGTGTCATATCATCCTCTGTGAAGCTGGGATGCCTTCCTCCCAGATATTATTAGAATCATAATAATTCTTGATTCTACTGGTTCTTTTCATTTCCCTTCCCCACATACAGCCGTTTGCTCAGTGGTCCTCCTGAGGTGCAGCCCAGAATCCTGTGCGTTGTTTCTTGTGATCTGTCAAACAAGACTCCAGTATCCATAGTACCTTGTAGGCTACTGATAACATTGATTTGGGTTTCTGGGCATTCGCAGAAGCCAATGTAGGCCCAGCTGCAAGCAGCTGAGCCAGTATGTCTCAGGACAGGCATGGTAATGCCAAATGGACCCTGCAACTGCTGTGACAACCAATGGACCACTCTTTAAAAAAAAGAGAAAACTCTGAACTGCATTACCTCCTGCTCTGCTGTGTCCTTTGGTACTTCACCCCACTATTCCACGGTCACTTAATGGGTGAGGATAGTTTGTGGAATTTATTTTGGTATCAGTTTGCATAGATTTGATTCCTGGAAACATCCCACGTGTTAACAGATAATTTATAGCTCTCGTTACTTACACAACAGCCACGGATGGAGACTTTGTTCTCGGGATTCTCAACCAGCACCTTCAAAGAATCTTATCCGAGGCCCAGCTTTCACATGACACAGTACACAAGGCATTCTCCCACCGACTTTTCTATAATGCTTTGCCTACAAACAAAGAGAGAAAAATTACCATGTCAAAACCACATTGCTTTACAAGATTTCACAGCTGGCATGAAACCTTGTCTGCGTGCCAGGTCATGGGGAGGCACAGCCTCGAGTGCCATTTGCATTTCTGGGCCGTGCTCATTCCCAGAAAGATGCTGTCAAACAGAGTGGAGGTCAGTGGGCAACCGTACAAGTAGTAAGGGCGACAGGAATAGATTGACAAGGACAAAAGAAAAAGTATTATATAGGTGGAGCTTGGCAAAGATGATATGTTAGAGGGGGATCAATGGTTTCAGTTTGGCCCAAGGAGTCATTGGCAAAGAATAATGGGATAGAATTGTAACGAGAAAATGAGCCAAAATGGAGCTATTTCACTTTATTTTCATTAGGAGGAGGAATGAGTGATGGAGTGAATATTCCTTACAAACAATGTACCTGAAGTCCTGAGTCCCTCAACACAATAGGCCACAAAGAGCAGGGGATAGTCTCTTTACTCACAGTTTGTTACAAACCTATTTCTAGCAAGTACTTTGCCCAGGAGCTCTTAGCTTAGCTACATCTGGGGTTTGCTTCCTCCCTTTCTTCTCAGTGTGGCTCTTTATGGGGTTTTTGCTGCTCTCTCCCAACTCACAAATACCCAACTGTAATCAGGTCTGTCCCCCAGAAAACCCTTTGTAATCCATGGCCATTGTAGTCCACTAGTGGCCCAGGTTTGCACGTGTTTTTTCCATTGTGTCAGTTATCATTAAACAAAAGAGCATTTAATTGTCCTCTCATTTACCTTCAAAGAAGATGTCTATGGCACCCAGTAGCTTCAGCTTCCCAACTCCTGGAATAACAATAAGAATACAGTTTCTTCATCTTTTCCTTTTAAAAAAAAACATGGATTTTTACCTGCTAAATGACACTCCTTCCTGTGACATGTCCATGGATAATTCTTTGAGCATGCTTCACTCACCCAATGATAACTTTTCATGAATGGGGCTTATAATCCTGTTGCATTACCACAAAATGGCAGCAGCTAATAGCACTAGACAGTTTTAAGACCTGGGGTTCTAGCTCTGCGTTAACTCATTGTATGTCTTCCTCTGTCTCTCCATAAATTCTAGGATCCCACGTCTGGCAGCAGTCGGTAGCCTCAACGTTGGATACCTATCTTGTCATTGAAGATCTAACCCCAGGATGCCAGTATCAGTTCAGAGTCAGTGCCAGCAACCCCTGGGGAATTAGTTTGCCTAGCGAGCCATCGGAGTTTGTGAGGCTCCCAGAATACGGTAAGTACGTGATAGGAGGTGGCTAGTGACCGGGTGGTGGTGGCTAGTGCCCAGGTGAGACGGATAACGTGATGCACGTAACTCATATGGACAACCATCACTGTTCGTTGATTGCTCAAAACAACATTTTGATTCTGGAGCTGAGATTCGTGTAAGAAAGTGCAAGATATCCAGAGTTTTATTACCTTTGGTGACCCCCTATTCCCATCGAAAAGTAAAGCATTTGGAAAAGCGAGAATCTCAGATGTCACAGAAAAATCCCCATTTCCCTCTCCTTTCATATCAGGAGCTTTGTTCCCCTCATTTTTTCCTTCTCATAAATGGGTCCTCTGTTCTCTTCAATACCACAGGGTCTGTGAACTTCCTTTTCCACATTCTCCTCCATACCGGGTCTACGATCCCTCCCCATTATTAGAGCTCTCAGCTTTCCATCTTCACTTTTCCCATGCAAGGGGCTCTGTGTAGTCCCTTTCCTACCTACCCATTTTAGGACTCTCTTTACCATTCCTCTGCCAGCAGCTCTGTTGCATCCTTCCTTTCTCAGACAAAAGTCATTCTGATTTTCTGCTTGTTCAGTTCCATTGGGAAGGAGTAGACAGATAACCACTGAGATGGCTGGAGCTGTGGTTGTGCTAAACAAATGGACAGTGTCCTGTACATGCTTCCAGGACATTCCCAGAG
>NW_005841887.1:4248817-4254204 GCF_000455745.1 Alligator sinensis | reverse complement strand
CAGCAGTTACATTAAGGACAGGGAAAGCCACCAGGCTGGAGGTGGGGCCTGGTACATTCTGCACTTCTGTAGGGCGTTTCAGCTGAGCAATTAAACCAATTTACAGGGAAGACTGCTCACCACCCCCCTGAGACCAGGGCCAGGGAGGCTGTTTGACAGATGAGGAATCTGAGATTCCATCAGGCTTATACATCTTAGTGTGCTTAACTAAGGCATTAAAATGTTTCTGGCAGGGGAAATACCATGTCCACAATGGTGGCAGGGGAAGTACCCTGACAGAGGTAATACAATTAAAATGGCACTGTGCAGTGGAGGGTTTCACCCTTGCCTGCTTGCGGACAGGACTCCCAACGAGGACCTTCCCACTGGCCGGCTTCCACGCTGACTTTATAGAAATGAGAGACTCCTCCCTAGCTGGCTCCTGCGGCCATATGCCTGAGGGCAAGCGAAACTCGGGGACATCCGAACCCCAAGCCTTTGGGCTTGGGTCTGCACATGGGATGCCTGCCAAAGAATGTGGAAATAGCTGAAGCCCCAGGCGGGGGTGGAGGATGCTTGCTGGCAGCAGAGCCACATATAGTTCTTGAATGACTCATGGATTGGGAATTGATTTGGCTGATTTGATTTTGGGGACATAAAATTATCCTTAAAAAAAAAAAAAATTTAAGTGCTTTTAAATGAGGAGATAAGATGGCCTTGTGATGAAGGCACTAAGGGGGATTTGGGAGACCTGGGCTCTTTGCCAGGCTTCCCAACAGAACAAAGTGGTCAGTGCAGAGCACCAGGCTAACTGGGCTACTCTGCTTTCAGTACCCAGGCTTGCTCAGTAGCCTCCGCACAGCACAGCATTGAGCCTTGTAGACATACCCTCAGAGACTCATTATGGGTGTTTTGTCTGAGGAAGTGGTATGAAATGAAACTTCGAGCTGTTATTTTGCCATCGAGAGATTCCGTTCTTAAATGATATACGACCATTAGAATGTACTTTGTATTCCATAGGACGTTTTCTTCACTATTGATCTTTCCTGAGTCTTTTCTTTTTCTCCACTCCTCCCATAGACTCTGCTGCTGATGGTGCCACTATTTCATGGAAAGAAAACTTTGACTTTGCATACACAGAACTGCATGAGATTGGGAGGTAACAGTGACACTGCTCATGTTAGTAATGAAGAATAATATTGCTGAAAGCTTTTCATCCAGAGAATCTTTAGGTTCCTTTTTATAATTGCTTAACAAAGTGCAGTGTTGCATCTTGTTACTTTTTTTTTTTTAATGCTGTTCCTTTCATAGTTGCATCAATGCTAAACACCTTATTTTCATGATCGGTTTTAGAATATGGTGTGAGGGCTGTGACTTGGAAAGGAAGATTTGAATGTGGGTTTCTGGACTGTGACTGTCACTGGGAGTGTTAGTTATCTTCTGTTCGAACTCCTCGCTAATCTGCAGTCTGACCTGTGCTTCTGATGTCAGGGAAATCTGGCAGACCTTGGAATATTTGATCCTCAGAGCCCAGTTCACCAAAGCACTTAAACATATAATTGAAGTTAAATTGGATGAAAAAAAACTGATTGAACTGGAGAACTGTAGGGAGGGAGAGAAGGGCCAAGCCATGTGGGTCTGGTAGCTCAGCCCCGTGTCTGAGCTCCCACAGCCTCCAAGTGCACATCTCCCACTGCTTCCACACAGATCTCCCCGCATCCTGGCCAGCAGGCAGTGGCCTCAATCCCTCCCTTCCTGCAGATACCCTCCTGCGGATGGATGTGGCTGCCCCAGAAAGTAGAGTGCAGGCAGAATGGTGCCCGGGCCTTGCAACCCATGCTGTCACGGAAGAGGTGGGCCAGCAAGAGTGATGGAGGAGGAGAAGGGAAGCCTGCTGCTCCTCATCCAGGGGCAGAGGAGCTCCCTGCAGCACCGGCTTGGCTGTCCCCAGGCAGCAGGCTGCCCAGTGGGCCCAGCAGTGGCTTTCAACTCTCCCTGCCATGTTAGGAATCTGCTGCAATGCAGTGTCTCTCTTCAAGCTCCAGGTCTCAGAGTCCTGCGATCAACCAAGGAGCTTGGCTTTCAAGATGTGGTGTGCTTCTAGGAGTGGGGGTACAGATCTGAGCTGGAGCCACCCCTTTCACAGGTGCAGAGCCAGAAGCCAAACTACACATCAGGGTGCAGGGGGCACCAAAATGCAAGTTTGCCCAGGGAGCCATTTTCCCTAAGGCCAGCTCTGGCTGTTAGCACTTCATGGTGGTTTCATACATATGAATAGGAACCTAATAGTATGACTATCTTCTCTGTCTCATGTAGTAGAGAGCAGTGATTCTGGAGTTAAAGGGCTGGCTCTACAGGGGGTAAGTAGTATAGAGCTTGGAAAGATGACACGTTTGCACCCGTGTAATCAGCCCTTATGCTAATGTGAACAAGGAGTGTGCAGATGATGTAATCCTTTACACCAGTATAACTTATTCAAATCCAGTGTAGAATTATGCCAGGAAAAATCAAAGGTAAAACTACACCAGTAAAAAATATACCAGTGTTTGTCATCTGTCCCCTTAAAATCATACCAGTGTTTAAAAATTATACCATCCATCCCCACATACCCATGTGCGGAAGGCAAATAGGCCATTACCTCCTCCTTCAGCATCTAGTTGCGAGGCATTATAGTAAAGCCCGCTGCAGGTGGCTACCCCAGCACAGTTGCTTGTCTTCCGCTCTGGATCCTGGTATAATTTGCTGCCCTGTACCAAAACAGTAAATATAAGCGTATAGTCGGTCGAAGCTATGTCTGTATGCAGTACATGGGTTCATCGGTAGGTTTTCTAGGTACAGATAAGAGAACTTCACCCTTCTTTTTCTGCTGTGATACTATTAGGGACAGCTTTGGACAGTGAGCTCACTTGCATTGCACAAGTGATTCCCTTCTGCTTCTTGTTCTTGATCACTTGTTCTTATTCATGAAACAGTGAGATAAAATTATTAACGATTTGTTAATTAAGAGGAGGGTGCTTTTAGTGCTCTGAAAAATTACATTGTCCTTATCAAAGTCATTTCTGGGGGGAACTTGCTCTCAAAAAAATTAAAGCTGCAGCAAAACGAACCCATGGGAGATCATTAGCCAATAGCACGTGGGCTGCACAACACAAAATGACACCATTTGTTATGTCTGTTTGCTGATCCCCAAAGAATCCCCACTCCCGGGATAAAGAGCACAAGTTCTTTGTAGGAAAAGGTTCTGAGCAACTAGACAAATCTGATTCCTTATAAAATATTAATACATTCACTCAAACAACACTTTGAAAACCACTGTTGCTGCCCTGAAAAATAAATATGATTTATTCATGGGTCCTCTTCATTATCCTGTTTTCCCAGGGGTCGATTCGCCGTAGTAAAGAAATGTGTTCACAAAGCCACCCGGAAAGATGTTGCCGTGAAATTCATTAGCAAAAAAATGAAAAAGAAAGAGCAGGCGGCACATGAAGCGGCTTTGCTACAGCACTTACAGCACCCGCAGTACATCACCATCCATGATACCTATGAGTCACCCACTTCCTATATCTTAGTTTTGGAACTGTAAGTATTGGGCCTCAATAGAGGCTCTAGCTAAAATCCTACCTCTGCTGAAGTCATTGGCAAGACACCCGTGGTTTTCAAAAGGGTCAGGATTTTCACCCTCTGACTTCCATTGATTGGGGTGTTGCGTAGAACGGCCACTTCACCCTGGCTCTCATTTGTGGATTAAAGAGAAATGAGAGTCTTTGGGACAAACCCACTCTGGTGTAACTCAGTGGAAGCCAGTGGAATTAAATCAGCAAGTAATGTGGCTTGCTGAACTATATCAGAGATTAGTTTAACCTCTTTGATACTTCAGTTCAAATATGGATCAGTCGGGAAAGGGTAACTTACCTGGTAGGGGAGATCCCATGATCCTCAGAGCTGAGCCAGTGTAATTATAGGGTGAGGCCTGCCCCTTGCACTCTGGGCAGGCTGACCTCTGTGAGCTTCCCCAAATGCGGGAAACTCAACTGCACAATGTTGTGGTAATGGAGGATTGCGTTCTTGCTTTGCCTGTGTCTTGCTCTTCAGGCTTTTGGCATCTGAACTCCAAAGCCCTGGGCTTGTGGCTTGCATGTTGAATTCCTGCCGTGGATTTGGGGTGTATCTGAAGCCCCAGACTGATAGGTCTGGGAGGGTGGATAGCACCACGCAAACTCAAATGATCAAGCTCTGCTCAGTTGACATTTGAAATTTGAATATCGGGCTTTGCCCAATGGGATTCAGAACCGATTTGGCCCTTGAAACGAGATTAAAAAAAAAACCATGTATACGCATAAGCCAGTTTTTATCCAAATAAATGCCAATGCAAGATTGTGTGGTTGGGGCCGCAGGGGGTAAATACAGTGCAGTGACTGCCATTGGCCTGCGACAACACTATAGCCGCTGCAATGAAAAATGCTTTGGAGTTAGGGAACATCTCATTAAATTCACCTGCGCTCTTCGTGTGTTTGTTTATACAAATAAAGCGGGCTGGGTCGAGATCCGTCAACAAGCAAATTTCCCATGGAACATACTTCCAATTGAGAATGTCAGCATTTTTTCTCCATTACCCAATCAGCTCTATAAATAAGTAAGCAAGTCTTAGTAAGTGAATGCATTGTTTTCAGAGGAAGTGCCTCTGTGTGTTGAACCAGTCCTTGAGCAAATTTCAGTATCTTGCAGCTGTGTTCAGTATTTTGGACTTTTCAAGGACAGGTGATAACTGAAGATTAAGCACGGTGTAGTTTTTGTGGCCTGCTGTATCTTTAGATATACACACCAACCTTTTCATTTTACATGCCTCCATTTTTAGGTCACTGAGTTTCCTTTGCCACTATGATTTCAAATATTAGCCATCCCCAGGTGCTTCATATAGATCTTTCATGTCAGAGTTTTGATTTGTTTTTAGGATGGACGATGGCCGTCTCTTGGATTATCTCATGAATCACGATGAGCTGATGGAGGAGAAAGTAGCTTTCTACATCAGAGATACAATGGAGGCACTACAATATCTTCACAATTGCAGAGTGGCTCATTTAGACGTAAAGGTAGGAAGAAAACAGAATTAAACTGTTATTTGCTAGTTAAGCATAGACAGCTCCAGGAGGAGAAAGCTCGGAGTGGAAACAGCCTGTGTCCTCAAGAAATTATAGGCTATTTGACAAGCATTCCAGTTCAAGACATATAAGGTAGGAGGTTCAAGACATATAAGGTAGGAGGTAGACAGAAGAAGGTTTATTGCTGGAGTTAAGGGTTTCTTTCTTTCTTCCAATAGAAAAGACAGTTTCTCTATTTTATGGATTTACGGTCAGAGGAAGAGGCACGTTTTAAGGAGGAATCTGATGAAAAAATAGAGCAAATGCCTT
>NW_005841887.1:4196588-4248786 GCF_000455745.1 Alligator sinensis | reverse complement strand
AAGAGCTTGTGGAAAAGAGGGCAATGAAAGAGGCCCCTCAAAAAAGAAAAGATAGAAAGGGAGAAGTAATGTGGGAGACGTGAGTAGAGCAAAGAGTACGAGACGGGGGAAAAAGAGAGCAGACAACATACAGAACCGTGGAAGTGAGACAAGTTGCTTAAACATTGAATGGGATGGGAGAGGAACCCAGTGCAAGAGACTGAAAAAGTAAACCAGTTTGGTTAGAATGGAAGAGAGAAATCTCCCAAGTGCATTTGGGGAACATAGGAGACCCAGGAAGCAGCTGGTGTCAAGCCTCAGCTAGATTACCCGGAGTCAAACTTGTTTTGTTAGTGCCCATAGCAGGAGGCGGCTCCAAGGTCAGAGTCATGCTGAATGATACAGACATCATCCTAACTTGGTGGCTGCAATGTTCCACCTATTAGCATCCCAACTCTTTAGTCTGACAGATAATAGCCAGCACAGCATACAGGGATTAGTGTTCTGAGTGAGGCCTGTGGGAGTTCAGCAATGTGTGACCTAACCTTGGCTCAGGTTACATTGGGTGCATCTACATGAGCGATGAAGCTGCAAAAATCAACTCCAGCATGGTTTGGGCTGGAATCAGCTGCTCCCACGTACAGTGTAGGCCCAGGTCACCATCTACACAAGTATTTCTGAAGAGTTAATTACTCCACTGTAAGATCTTATGGCGAAGTTAATTAATCTACGGGACCAGCCTGCCCTCTTGCACGAATTCCCTTTCCAATTAGTAGCCAATAATGCATTCAGTGCTCCACAGAGACGTCATTTTGAATCTTCAGCTCGGAAATAAGCCAGTCGAAAAGCTACTTTGGTTCTTCCATTTCCTGTTACAGAATCTGTTTTCTAACATATTCTGTATAACACTTTAGCCCTAACTGTCTGTGATAGCAGGATTCCTTTTCACTGTGACTCTTTGTATTCTCTGCTGGACCTGTCAAGAGCTTAGACTGGACAGTAAGTAGATAGGTGTCTCTGTACACTACATAGAAATGAAAGTGAATCCTGCATCAGGGAGCTCCTTAGAACTTGGGATTCTTTTCCAAAGCAAAGGCAGGAGCCCACTTCAGCTGTATAAATCTACAGCAGTTCTACTGATTGCGGTGAAGTCTTTTCAAATTTCCATTGCTGTGAGATCAAAATGTCACTTCTTAAGGTAAACACCCTCAAGAAACTAGCTTGCCACATGAGCGAAAGGTATTTAAATAAATTAATGATACAGTCTTAATCTAAAATTAAGATCTGTGTTCTCAGTCTAGGAAGATGAATTTGGGAATTAAACCAGTTTGATCTGAATTTACAGCCATGTAAAGAAGTGCTAGAATTCAGTCCCAGGCAATAGGTGTCCTGATTAATATTTTCTCTATGATGATATGTAAGTCTTGATGGGCTGGTTAAAAGCAAAGCTAAATATTGGAGCAGGTGTATCCTTAAATGAAGGAAATAAATTCCATATGCAAAAAATACCTTATATACTTTTTTCTTATTATTTCAACAGCCAGAAAATCTGCTCATTGACTTAAGGATCCCTGTGCCTCGGGTCAAGCTGATAGACTTGGAAGATGCAGTTCAAATCACAGGACATTACCACATTCACCAACTACTTGGAAACCCTGAGTTTGCAGCTCCTGAAGTTATCCAAGGTGTCCCTGTCTCACTGAGCACGGATATCTGGAGCATTGGGGTCCTCACCTATGTCATGTTAAGTGGTGTCTCTCCATTCCTGGATGAAAGCAAAGAAGAGACGTGCATCAATGTGTGCAGAGTGGATTTCAGTTTCCCGTCAGAGTATTTCTCGGACGTGAGCCTGGCTGCCAGAGACTTCATCAATGTTATCCTTCAGGAAGACTTCAGGAGAAGACCAACAGCAGCCACCTGTTTACAGCATCCTTGGCTGCAGCCGCATACTGGCAGCTATTCCAAAATCCCACTGGATACCTCCCGCTTGGCTTCCTTCATAGAGCGCCGCAAGCACCAATATGACGTGCATCCAGTTCCCAACGTTAAGAGCTTCATAATGAGTAGGATGAATTCTGGAACGTAATGCAATATATTCCTGAGCTATTACATGACTAGTCCTAAGACCAAGAATACAGTATGAGCAGACATGCTGCAGAATCTGTCTGTATATAATTCTGTATTAAGTATTTATTTCATGTGGTTCCCCAGACTGAGGGTTATAAATTGTACCAGTAGTTGCAGTCTCTGTCCAATTACTCAGAACCAAAGTGAATATAGACGGTTTCAGGTGGGCACATCCAGCCTCTTGACAAGGCTATTCTTGGGAAGCAAGAAATCTGCCTGTTATAGTAAAGTCCACACAACAAAGAGGGTGTTTAAGATGAACACCACCAGCTGGAAGAGGGAACCAAAATACTGTTGCCTTATTTTTGTTAAAGGCAGCCTTATAAGAGACCCCCATTGGTCTTGCTGAACTGATTTCAAAATATAAATGATGGAGTTGGAGCAGAGTAGTGGGTAAAACTAGGCTGAATCTAGGCAGTCGATATTTACAACAAATCCAAATTGAATTTGGAGTTTGCAGAAATCACTGATAACTAAGTCCTTAATAAAGGCTGAATTTTGTGAGCCCTCTGTACCCAGGACTCCCACTGACTTCACTGAGGAGGGCACACAAGGTCACGCTCTATTTACAGCTTTTCTGATGGTGAGATTTCAATACTTTCTTTACACAGTCTTGCTCAAGCAGGCAGAAATCCCACACAGGATTATAGAATCTTTTGCTATATTGAGTCAACATGCAGTAACTTTCAAAATGACGGTTAAGGCAGTGAATTCACCGGAGAATAAAGCTGTTTTGACTAAGCACAATGAGACAACGATGGTTTTTTAAAAAATGTTTTCTAAGCCTTGTACAGAAATCTTTTGCAGAACCTGTGCGTTGAGAAAAGGGTGTCAAATTTTTGCAGTATCTGTAAACTAGATGATGATGTTAACGATAATTTTTTGTATCACAGGTTGTTCAATATACCTATATTGTGTGTACATATATAAATATATAAAAAGGACCCTGTTTCATTTCTAGCTTCAAAAACTGCTTGGTCCAAAGCCAGTCAAAGTGCAGTAAGAGTAGGGAGTTTATCCTTGTGCTTACAGCTTCAAAATGGTTTTCTATGTATAAAATTGGTTGCTGATGTTTCCAGATCCATAAATATTTCTTCAGCTGCTTTAAGGCTCCATCACCAAAGCATTTGTGAGGCTATCTTTTATGTCCAAAGCCTAGTTAGAAATAACAGAATCATCATTCCAAGCCAAGTTGCAACATTTTCATATTGATGTTATGGTAGCAGAGCTGACTTTAAATACAAGCAACATGGGAAATCTCACATGGAGGTCCAACAGTTCACAGGCTGGCCAAATATTCCCTTTTAAGCAGTACGACTGGAGGAGTAGGCAATACACTGGTGCTCCCTCATCCTGTTCCAGCATCTTGGGACAGTTAATAGGGTCCCAAGCCAGCACCCTGTGGGGGATCTGGCTGATCAGATAATCAGGAAAGGGGTATATCTTTCCAGGCACATGGGTAGTAGCTCTATCAATGGTGAGCTCTGCCAGTGTGCCTGGGGTAGGTAATATTCAAGCTCTTACCATAGCAGTTGATAGTAAACTCTTGATTGGCAGGGTTGGATTTCCCAAGGCAAAAGGTTTGATCTGCTAATCTGTGTACATCATAGCCTATCTTGAGGAACTGCGTAGGAGCAATAGTGAAATCCAGCAGTGGTAAGTGGTCTGTCTGCTGGTAATGTCCACAGGAGTAGGTAGGTAGGCAGAAAGACAATCTCTGCAGCCCCAAAGTGACAAAATCCCTCTGTCACCACTGCTAATGCCTTGGGGCTCTACCAGCCCTTGATCCTCTTCAAAATTCAGCTCCTTCTGGGATTTTAGAGCACTGCATTTGTCCTATGCCGTGAAACTGCACCAGTCACAATTAAGTTAGGGCCCTCTGTGGCTTTTGGGTGGGATATTAAGCTGTTGGGTGGGTTGTGCTAGTGGACAACGAAACAGAAAGAAACAGGCTAAGACTTCCACTGCTATACAAGTGTAGATGTAAACATGGAGCCTTGGGAAAGGGGACCCACCATTGGTGGGGGAGACTAAGTAACTGGCTAGTGTCAGGGGCAACCTGACACTGCATCCGTGATGGGGGAACGTCAGGTACTCAGTAACAGAAGGCAAGAGTCTGCCCGAAGGGCTAGGAAGGGAAGAGGCTTGGCCAGGGGTGAAAAGAATGCATGAACTGGAACCTATTTTATTTCCTCCCTTTAATGTGGCAGCTAATTTTCCAAGCAATGCAGTGCAGTGGCCCCTTCCGACAAGACAGAGAATGGAATAGCAGCCTTCGCAAGGCTGCAAATGTTCCTCCAGATGACAGCCACCAATGGGCTTCTTACATTAGCTCAGCTCTCAGGTACTTTCTCACTATGGGACTGTTTATTTTCCCCTTCTTCCTATTTGTAGAGGTTGGCCCGTGGGGATATCTTGTCTATCTCCTATGACTGTGCTGCCCTTAAAAAAAAAGGTTTATGGGAGGGTGGTTAATAGAACCCACAGCTTTCCTAAGACCTGTGTAGTTGTTAAACCTCAAACTTTATGCATGATTTCAAAAAATCATGGATCTTGCAAAATCGTGAGTCGCTTATGATTTTATTTCCTTACAACTACATTCCAGTCTCAAATTGCCACACCAAGCGCATAACACTTTGGGACATGTAGGAAAAATATTGGGTTGTTTAAAGAATTTTTTTAAGTGTCTTACTGGCATAAAATTAAGGCGGCTGAAAGGATGCTGGGTTCAGTCCTGTGGCTCTAAAACTGCTTTAAGACAGTGAGGTGACATTTAGAGGAGAAATTGGGAGATATGGAACATTGAACCCATAGATATTATGCATTTCTTTTTCTTCATTGGTTTAGTAACTTTGCACTGGAAAGATCCATTTCTTGAGCATGTCTTTTTTTCTGTACACTCATAAAATTCTGGCCTCTTTAATCACAAGTGTATCTAGAATTGTTTCATGCAAGGTCTTGCGCTGGTCACCTAGGTAAAATTCCCATTGATTAGGAATTGTTTTGTCTGAATAAGTGGCGATTTGGCTCCTAAGTGTCATTGTACATTAAACACTAGACGAGTGGATCTGATCTTGCTCCCACTCAACTAATTAGGTCTGGACTTTGCACTTCTTTGAGGGTATAACTCTGCCCCCATGATGTCCATGAAGCCCAACCCCTTGGGCAAAAGGAGCCGCAAAGTAGACTAGTGGATGCAGAACTACAACAGCCTTGTCTCTCTGCATTTCCATCATGTTAAGTCTTTCCCACAATAAACAAGAAAAAGCTCATGATGTTCAGTTCGGCTACTAACTAAGAAAGTCAAATCCCTAAGACAGTTGCTAAGTAGGGATGAAGCTATGCCAGGAATCTTTAACGTTCAAGGCACACTTATAGCCAAATGATGGTGTGACTGTAGCATGGAAAGACATTGTTCAGGAGTTATAATTTAACTAGCACAGGTAACAATAGTACCAAAAACCTGATACAAGTTTGAGCGTGGGTTAGCAACTGGAGAACATAACCCAAATCTCTGATGGGCATGTGCTACCATGCTAAAGTTTGGGCCACTTGGTTGTTTAGACACACCTGCTGGAAGACATCCTGGAAGGTGGCAATGCAGTTACTAAAGTATCCATCTATAAAAGAAATCTGTTTTATAGTCCTGTGCCGATGGACTGAACTATGACGGGCAAATTTTAAGGAAATGCACATGGCAAAAATAAACTGAGTGGAGAAAGCTGAGTTTCTCATTGCCCATAAATCGTCTAGCTCTGCTGAGGGTGTGGACAGATTAAACATTTATACCAGTGTAATTAGCATTATATCAGTATAAAAATGTAGCAAGCAATCGGACAACAAAAAAATCCCTAAGCCAAAGGAACTTCACCCGATCTGATGGAGAATTACCCTGAAAGAATCAGAGGTAAAACTCTACTAGTGGAAATAAAACTGGTTCACTCTATGGTAGCTGTGTGCTAGAGACAAACAAGCAATAATCTGCCACCCTGCCAAGGTGCTGTGATAGCACCTATCATCCTGGAACAGCTTCACATCTGTCTGTTCCCAGTGCCAACATCATTTACATTAGTATACAAGCCTGATGTCAATGACACTGGGGTAAAGGATAATTTCTCTACACCCTCAGAGTGGCCAGGCCAAATGTGTATACGTTACACATACTCTTTTATACTTGTCCATGCAGTATTGAAAGTTTTTATCTGCTCTCTAAACCAAGGATTGCCACACAAATAAATCCTGATGTCTCAGCCAAGCTACATAGCTGCAGACCCAAAGTGCTGCCTTAAGACAGAGCTCACAGTGCAGCAGGCCACAGCTAGCTGCCTCTCAGTTCCTGAAAAGGGCCAATAAGCAGAAAGGAAGAAAGCTCAAGACTGAACTTAAAACAATCCGAGCTTTGCGTGCCCTATCTTCTTATCCTCCAGCATCTTTCTCCCCCTTCTCCCTTCCTCCCCTAAATAACTGATCTTTTCTGCAGCAATACTATCTTGAGGTGCTGGCTGCTAGAAATCTTCAGTGCCTGCGTCCATAAGCTTGCAAATAAATTTTTTTTTTTTTGCAAACCTCTAGTTGGTCTAAAAAAAGGTATCACCTCTGCCACAAGTTCTGATTCCTTTTGCCTCTAGACCAATACAGCTACAACCTGGATACCTGGCTGCTAGAAAAAAAAAAATTAGTTCCCTTTAAAAATAAGTTAAGATCTGGGCAAGTTCTGCCCTGGATGTCACCTGTATGACTCCTGGGGCTTTGGTGGATTTCATTAGTATAGCTGAGGGCATGAGTTACCTTTGCTATGCAAACCATCAGCAGAGGCTAAAGATGGAGCTGTACAATGTTATTTGAAAGGAGGGTCTTTGGTTATATATAACAGTACCTTAATGCCTTCTCATTTAGAGGATGATAATCAAATGATCTCAGATCACACAATCTTCAGAGACCAGTTTGGTGAGTAACGTGCTCACCAGAACGGTCTGAATGACCATTATACGCACACACGCAGACTAGCCTTTCGGTTTTATATCCTGTCCGTTCCCCCTTGAGGCAGAGTCCTCTCAAAGATGCAGATTTATTGTCCCGGTCACACTTCTACGTTCCATCAGAAGATGGTGCTTTCCTGAGGGAACAAAAAAAATCCTGTTTCACAAGGCCGATTGCACACTGCCATCAAGTGATGAATTCCTATTCTGGACTCTGTATAGCGGTGAGTGTTACCATAATGTCAGGATTCTGAATATTTGCTGTAATCGTAGTCTTTGAGTATGAAGCTAGTGAAAATGAACATCTTTTCTACTCACTTAAGCCATATTTCACCTCCATGTCCAACTTTTGATGCTGGTGCTTTTACTTCTCTTTCTACCAAACTGTTCAAAATCACTCTGCCACTGAGGTCAGTAAAACCACACACGCTTTCTGCGAATACCAAAAGGAAGGCAAATGCAGGGGACAATCACAAATGCCATCTCCGTGAGACCTAACCCCAGATGAACAGCAGTGGCCAAAGAGTAAACAGTCGGCGCACGCTGATGCTATTCAATCTCGGCAACAGTCAATTGAAGGAGGAAAAAAGAAACAGTATTGCTAATAGCTCAGCATTTTCAAGGTGCAAACTAATTCCACAGCCTTAATTGTTTCAGTGTATTGCTGGTCTGCCTTAAGTGTATCTTCTGTTTTATGGCCAATTTCATTTTGTACGCACACACGGTTGTTTTGTAAAGGTAAGTTTGTAAATATTTTATTTGTCAAGTCTGATCCCTCCCTGTGTAACGTTGTAAAGTGATAACTTGCTGTCGCATCTTATTACTCCTCTCCCGCGTAACGTGCGATCGTCGAGAGACGACGCTTCGAGCCGTACATCTTGTCTGTCGCCGCATTCCTGTAGCGTACACTCATGATATGGTTTCTGGGTTTCTTTTTATTAAAGACAATTGTTCAGACAAAGGGTGCATCTGTTTTATTTCACGAGCGTCGGCAGAAGCCGGGAGGAGTTTGAATCCGCGTCGGTCGCTGCATCTTCTGCACCCCTGGAGGTGCCGGGGGCATTAAAGGAAGGAGTGTGTTGCACCACGGCTTGGGTACGCGCCTCGTGACACGGGGCGACCTCTGCCTCAGTTGTCATTATGTCGGCGTGGTCGTGGCACGGCCCCCACGTGGACCCTTCTTCCCTGTTAGGATAGCGAGGCCGGGTGGACTATTATCCATCGTGGGTGGGTGTCCAAGAGGAGGTTGCAGATCTCCCCGGCTCGCCTCCTTCCCCGCTTCCTGCTGCCAACGTCACCGTGTGTTTAAGTCTCCCTCAGAGGCGCTGGGTGGTGGCTGCCGCCAAAGCCGGGACTTTGTCTGGGCTGCGCCCGTGATCCCGCTGCGACCAAACCCCGAGGCTCCTGGTGGGAGGGTCGTGCAGGGTCAAAGCGACGGCCAGATTTGGGATCAGGACAGAACGGGACCCCCCGGTCACATCGGTATGGATTGGGGGGTGTCTGCCTTCCTCTGTCGCCCTCCCGTTGGGATCTCCAGGGCGTATCGACAAGATCTCGGGGCGTCACGGGTCACAACTGCACTAAGAAACCAGGTGATGGATTGGTGCAGGATGGTTTGGATAGGGCGGTGGCCTCAGGAGGGTTTGCTGGTCTGGGCGCTGTGTGGAGGTGACGGGGGTGTCCCCACAGAGGCCCATGGGCCTGCGATTGTGGGGCCGCTGCCATCCGAGCTCCTGGAGCGGCGGGAATCCCGCCCGGCTGCGGGCGGAGCAGTGGCGCCCTCTGCTGCCTGTGGAGGCAGTTTCCCGCCACCAACAAGTGAGGTACGCGTGACGTAGCCGCGCATGCGCAATCTCAGAACCCCGCCCACCGTTCCCCTCAACAGCTTCCCCCTCGCTTCACGCATGCGCACACTCAGAACCCTGCCCGCCGTTCCCCTCAACGGCTTCCCCCCCCCTTCACGCATGCGCACACACAGAACCCCGCCCGCCGTTCTCTTAACTGCCTCCCTCTCGCTCTGCGCATGCGCCCTCTGAGTTGCCTCGCAACAACTTCCGCGTCCCCTCCTTTCCCCGGTCACTATGATGGTGTCATCACCGCGCGCCGGAAGCGGCGCACGTGGCAGCATGGAGGAGCTGGTGTCGGGGCTGCACCAGGCGCGGGCCGTGCGCTTCGGCGACTTCGTGCTCAAGAGCGGGCTCCGCTCCCCGGTCTACATCGACCTGCGCGTCATCGTCTCGCACCCGCCGCTGCTCAACCAGGCAGGGCCGCGGGCGGGGGGGGCCGGGCCGCGGGGCTTCAACCCGGGGAGGCCGCGGGTGGCACCTCCAGGGAGCAGAAAGCATTGCAGCAGGCAGGGTGGGGTAGCTTGTGGCATACCTAGCAAACAGGTGCCCCTCCCCCCTCCCCCTAGTTTATCGGGGAGTTTCTTTCAGGCAGCTGCTGCAGGAGCCCCGTGTGAAACCTGCCTCTTGTTAACTTTCAACTGACAGCCTACTGCTTTCATTGTGTGGCCTCCTCTTCTCGTCCTGTGAGGCGAGAGTCGATACATGTCTATCGACTTTCATTGAATCATAGAATAATGAGGGTTGAAGGGACCTCAGGAGGTCACGTCTAGTCCAATCCCTGATCAAAACAGGACCAGCCCCAGCTAGATCATCCCAGCCAAGGCTTTGTCCAGCCGGGTCTTGAAAACCTCCAGAGGTGAAGAGTTCTCACCCTCCCTGGATAACCTGGCCCAGTGGTTTACTACCTTCCTAGTGAGAATTTTTTCCTAATATCTAACCTAAACTTCCTTTGCTGCAATTTGAGCCCATTGCTCCTTGTCCTGCCACCGCTGAGAACAGTCCAGCTCCAGCCTCTTTTGAACCCCCTGTCAGGTAGATGAAGGCTGCTACTAAATCCCCTCTCACTCTCCTCTTCTCCAGGCTAAATAAGCCCCATTCCCTCAGCCTCTCACAAGTCACATCCCCCAGCCCCTGAACCATTTTTGTTGCCCTCCACTAGACTCTCTCCAATTTGTCCATATCCTTTCTGCAGTGTGTGTGTGGGGTGGGGGGGGGAGAGGTCTGAACACACTACTCCAGACGTGGCCCTGCAGCCACACATTGAGGTCCCACACGCCTCCCTGCTGCTCCCTGCCGCCATGCGCCTCCCCCCACCCCACTTACCTGCAGGAGCTGCTTGTGAGCGTGCACATGCACATGGCACCGCTGCCTCACCACCCTCCTCCTGCTCCCTCCCAGCCCATTGCAGGCTGGAACTGTGCCTGCCTGCAGAGAGATCTTTGCAAAACAGAAAAATCCTCAGGTTTCCTCTGGCAAAATTAGAAATACACAGTTTCCTCCGACAAAGGGGAAATCTGTAGTTTTCTCCATTTTTCCTGTTGAAACAGAAAACCCAGATCCCTGACCATCACGCCTACGCTGCCTTACTGTCACTAGGAATGGAAGCCAGTTACCAAGTTGAGATAACAAGTGCTACTGTATTACAAAAATTAATTTCCTGGAGGGCCAAAATTGGGGGAAACAGGCCAGCCTCTAAACATTGTAACTGATTGTGCAAGTAGGGATCTGTGATATGTTTGCTTTGCTACTTTTGGCTGCTCTGCAAGTTCTGTCTGTAGGCCGGTGACTCTCAGCCAATGGATGCAACACCCTAGGGTGGCTTGAGCTTCTTTCAGGGGTCTTGTGTGGTGTCACAGGATGTCAGCACTGTTAGGTGTGCAAACATGATTTACAAGATAAACCCAGAGATTGTAGTGTCCAAAATGTTTTGCCCTGCTGTGGTCTTCTATAGTTTTTTGTAACAGAAGAATTACTTTATCAGAACCTGGCAATGAAAATTGCAGAAGTTGAATTCAACAGAAGTTGTCCCCCGGGAATTGCATGTAGTTTAGGTTATGTTTGCTGCTGCTTAAAAACATGGTGTATTTTCCAGGTTGCAGATCATCTGTTCCAGACTGCCAAAGATGCTGGAATCAAGTATGACTCAGTATGTGGAGTCCCATATACGGCGTTGCCTTTGGCTACTATTATCTGCTCCACCAAGCAGATCCCAATGCTTATACGGAGGAAGGAAGCTAAGGACTACGGTAAAATTATTTCACTTAATTTAGGTTCTGAAACACTTTTTTATTTGTAATATTCGTTTTTTAAAGTATTTTTAAATGATTGATATGCCATTTACAGCTGTCAAGCTGTGTTGTAGTAAAAAAACATTTTTTCACTAGTAAATTCTACTTCCCAAAATGTATCGCATCCCTGATGAAGCTCCCACAGCTGCATATGTAACAGATAGCTGTTAGGCCTATGTGCTTTTAAGTGCCCTTTGGTTTGAGCTGGCAGCAGCAGTGTCCCTTTCCTTGTCACCACCATTGCACTTCCTGGCTACTGGTTCCTTTGTGGAGACAGAACTTTATGCCCAGCTTCCCTAAGCTGGTAGGAGCAGTGCTGAGCCTCACCTCCAAGTTCCCCTTGGCTGACCCCAGTCTTTCCTAGAATCCTGCTGACTTTGAGGCAGGGGCAGGCAATTATTTTGGGTGGAGGGTCACTTAATGAGTTTTGACAAGCCATCGAGGGCTGCATGACAGGCAGCCAGGGGCAGATAAATATTCATTTTCTACATTTTTTAAGGGCCTCGCATGCTGGATAGAATGGTCTGATGGAGCCGCATTTTGCCCACCCCTGCTTTAAGGGTACCTCTTCCAGCACCGTGTGACAGCAAAAGGAAACGTACACCCAAGCTTTGGGAAGGATACCAAAGCCAAAATCACTATATCTTAGCTAGCACCAGGGGCTAAGCAACCCCTGTATGCATTTCCTCACCTCCTTTGAACGCGGCACAGGCTTGCTAGGGAGTCCAGGATTCCTTTATGTACCTTCTCTAAATCATGAAGGAGCCTCACCTTCCCTTTTCCATGCAGAAAGATTCCTTCATTCTTAGGTGGTTTGTGTTTGTAGTAGGCCCCTTTCTTCTCCCTCTCTTTGAAATGGCCCATGAACCCCTGCTCCCCCTTTTTTTTATAGCCTCAAGCTTTCTTATCAATGAACAAATGATCCTCTACTTAGTTACTATCTCAGTCCCAGAAATCAGACTTGGAAAACTGGTTTCCCTTTAAAGGGTGACTATCATTTTATCCAAGATTTTATCCATCAAAATTAAGTGACCATTCATGGTTAGTCTTTGCCAGCCATAGGAATCTCTCTCACTTTTTGTGCCAAGAGAAAAACAGAAGAGGAAATGGATAAGCCCCTCAGTTAAAATGCAGTTAGCCTGGTAGAGTTCCCAATACCAAATGGAAACATAAGCCATGATTAGACAGAGTCCCCAGATCATCCTAGTACAATATTGTTAACCACTATATTCATTGCATTCTGCCCTGCTGCTGCTCATGACTTTTTGGGGAGACTGAGTTTCTTTTGTTGCTCATGTCCCATTGTTGGTGAAGTTAGAGGCTCTGTAGCTTCCATAACCATCTTAACAGGAAAGTTATCCTCTTAGGTAGAGGTTAGTGATAAATATATTAAAGTTTCAGTAATGCAGGTAACTTACTCACTTTCAAACTCTCATAAGTAGCTACAAAAGAGATGAATTCTGTGGTTCCAGTAGTAGTGTTTTTATAACGGTAAAAAATTGCCCGTTACTATAGTTGCTTATCCAAGGACTAGTTGAATATGGACCTTGGCAATGATGTGAGGAAACAAAGATCTCAAGTTTTGCAAATATTAATTCATCTCACCGCTTCCTCAAACAAAGGCCTCCATGAGCTTACTCACTTCCTGAAGTTTAAGTGACTTGCCTAGAGATAAGTCTGTGACAGAGCCATGGCTAAAACTTTGATAATCCAAACTCAGGAGTACCAAATTTACCTCCTAACAAGGAAAGCAAAGCTACCTGTTTCTTTCACACCTAGCTCCATTATTTATCAAAACTATTTCCCAGAAGGCACCATATCTTTACAATGATAATATTAAAGCAGCAGTTTCATATTCTTTATTTTTTTTTCATATTTAAAGGAACAAAGCGTCTGGTGGAAGGTACCATTGAGCCAGGACAAACCTGTTTGATCATTGAGGACATTGTCACAAGCGGATCTAGTATCTTGGAGACGGTAGAGGTTCTTCAGAAAGAAGGGTTAAAAGTCACTGATGCCATAGTGCTGTTAGACAGGGAACAGGGGGGGAAAGCCATGTTAGCAGAAAAAGGAATTCACCTGCACTCTGTCTGTACCTTGTCCACTGTGCTGGAAATTCTCCAGAAGCAAAAGAAAGTTGACTCTGAAATGGTTAAGGAAGTGCAGAAATTCATTGAGGGTGCAGTCTTCAAACCAGCACAGCAAAACGGGATTGCTCCCGGAAAAAGACTGTGCAAAGAAATGACCTTCAGCGCTCGTGCTCAGCTGCCTGGGATTCATCCTATTGCCACAAGACTCCTCAACCTTATGGAGAAGAAACAAACCAACCTGTGCCTTTCTGCTGATGTCACAGACTCCAAGGAGCTTCTAGAATTGGCTGCTACCCTAGGTTCCAGCATTTGCGTCTTAAAGACCCATGTAGATATCCTGAAAGATTTCGCTCCAGAGGTAGCAAAGGAATTGAGAGCTCTTGCAGACAAACACCAGTTCTTGATTTTTGAAGACCGGAAGTTTGCAGACATTGGAAACACTGTGAAACATCAGTATGAAGGTGAGAATTCTCAGCTTTGGTTCTCTGGAACTTCTTAGTATATGTTCCTATTAAATATGGCAGAGGCACTGATTTCTTAGGGTGGTCTCTTATTGGACCAGCTGCGTAATTGGGATAGATTTTGACAAGCTTTCAAATGGAAGGCATTCTTCATTTGAAAGTTTGTTGAAATCTATCCCAACCACTCAGCTGGTCCAGTAAAAGATATCACCCTAAGAACTTGCCTCACATAATGTCTGGACCATCACAACAACATCACTCTTATGCTACTATTAAATATGGTGCAGTTTCTTATGGTGACAAAGGCTGTGTAGCACATGATGTACTGTTTGTAACAGCTTATTCCAGATGGGAGAGTTGCAATTGTTAGCCAAATCTCTTTTGTCACTTGGTTGTAGTTTCTCTTGAAAGAGACCCCTGATACCAGTAAGCTCTAGGTCAGGGGCTGCACCAGCAGGGTCCATGTCACCTCCCCAGCTGCAAACACCAGGCAGTTGGTCCCTGCTCCCCCTCGTCCCCCAACCACTGCACCACGTGGGCAGGAGCAAGAAGTGGAAGCCAGAGAAGGGAGGGGGAGCCTGGAGATCTGAGCGGCAGCAGCAGCTGGAGTGATGAAGGGAACAACAGCCATGGTAAACTTCACAACTTTGTGAAGATAAACATGATTGAGATGTACCAGCCTGCTAAGTTTATGCATTTAATAGGCTGTGCGATAACAGGACACTAGTAACAGCTAGTACCTGCTACAGTTAATACTGCTTAATAATGGGTTTTTTAAAGGTCGTATTTCCTCCTTGATGGATTCCAAGTGGTGCTTTGCTGATACCGACTGCCTCTCTCTGTTCACAGGTGGCATATTCGAGATCGCTTCCTGGGCAGATTTTGTCAATGCTCATGTGGTCCCAGGCTCTGGAGTTGTGAAAGGGCTGAAAGAAATTGGGCTTCCTTTGCAACGAGGCTGCCTCTTGATTGCCGAGATGAGCTCCCAAGGATCGCTTGCTACTGGTGACTACACCAAAGCTGCAGTAAGTAAGCAATTGTTTCACCTGGAAGACCTGCCAGTGCTCTGCTAAAGAAGATTGGGGGCATTTCTTATCAGAGTTCCTGTTTACAAGGAGCTTCTCGGGTGCACCTACCACTACACTAGGATTTTTTTTCAAAGATTTAAACCAGACTTCCATGTCTTAGGGGGTAGCCTGCACCTGTTCATATCAGCAGGCTGCATTATTGCTAATTTGTTTTGCGTTATCGTGTTGACCACTGTAGAAGTTTGCTTATTTCTTCTTTTTAACAAGCTCACTCTTGACTGGTGTAATTGCATTCTATTAGCTCATGTTTTTATGTTTTGCTCTTTTGTCCTACAGCTACTTATTACTTTCAGGTTTTAGTTAGGAGCTATCAGTTCTGTCTCCTCTGATTCTTTTTTGTGCCCAGAAACAAGGACTGAAACATTTCTTCTGCGTGCTTCTGCCCTGATGCATGATCCTATTTCACAAAGTCCATAAATGGTTTGACCTGCAACCACATTGATCAGCCTTGGTTCTAGGTCTCTTATCTGTTCTTTCTGGGTTTTCTTAGGTACAAATGGCAGAGGAAAACTCAGACTTTGTTTTTGGATTCATTGCTGGCTCTCAAGTTAGTAACAAACCAGAGTTTCTTCATTTGACTCCAGGCGTCCAATTGCAAGCTGGAGGTAATCTGGGGAAGTGGAGGGTCGAATTAGCGATGATGTTTCACATGTTGATCACCTCAGAAGTGATTTATTTAAAGATTATATTTATAGTTCTGTAAATGTACTTTCTTCAGATGTGTAGTGTCGCTGATTCTTCAGTCTTTATTGTTGCTGAAACGTGTGATTTGGTTTCTCTGGAAACTGGTCACTAGCTTTCTGGTAAGAAAAAGATTGATTGCACATGGACAGTATTCTCCAATGAATGTGTATACTTGAATGCAAGTATGAGAGCATTTGAGAGAAGTATAGCCCCTCAGGCTTCAATACCTTGTCCTCCAGAAAACAGCCAGTTTTTCCAGGAAGGGGACCAGCAGGCGCTTTGAGCTTTATGTGCGTTCGAGTGTACAGCTCCTTAGCGCACGCAGGATCTGTGGAATGTATTATCATTAGATTGCACGTTCCATTGCGTAGGTCAGGCGTTGGCAACCTGTTAGCAACAGTGAGCTGAATAAATGCTGTTCTCTCCAAAGAAAGGTCTCTGCTTACTGCCATTTGCCCTCTTCGCCCTCCCCCCCCCCTTTTACTGCTGATCTAAGTTGCCAGGGGTGATTAAAACCCCTGTTTTCAGCAGTGGGGAAAGGGGAAGTGGGCAGCCTTCACTCCCTATATTCTGGAACTACATTGAAACAGCAGTTTTTGGCAGTCGCAGCAATGAGCGCTGCAGGCTGGATTCTGCCTGCAGACTCTGTTTGACACCCCTGCCCTATAACATTAAACACAAATGCAGTTTGGCAGCAGTAATCAAGTCCTGTGCTCATTCTAAGTTTTAGTGATTCTGTTAGAGACTTCTTTGGCATGCTGCTCCCTGTACTATAATGTGTAAGGCGTGAAAAGGAAGGCACTATGTATTGAATTCAGTGTGAATTAATATTAGTGTATCATTGTTTAGCTGTGTTACAAGAAGTGCGTTCCTTGAGGTAGTATGAACTCGTAGTTTAGGTAGATGCAGCGAATGCATATGGTCTTTTCTCAAGTTCCACTATCTGGTTGAGAACATCTTGTTGGTGCCTTTTATTAGAAATAAGAAAGGCAAATTTGCTTATGTATAATTTTTCAGGTGATGCCCTTGGACAACAGTACTTAAGCCCTCAGGAAGTTATTGGCAACAGAGGGTCTGACATCATTATTGTGGGACGTGGCATCTTATCTGCATCGAATCGTCTTGAAGAAGCGGAGAAGTACAGGAAGGCAGGATGGGAGAGCTACTTGAGCAGACTTGGGGTTCACACACAAGACTGATCTGAGCTTGAGTCATTCCAGTGAACAAATTAATCCAGCGCATTCAAGAAGGCACTTGTATTATTTGAAGAAGGTTCTCCATGGTTTTTTAGATGGGGAGTTGTTATTAAATCAATGGAATATTTTCTTTTAAGGAACAAATCTGCTGTTGACTAAATATGTAATGATCCATATATACAGTCATGCCCATACTGAAGGATTTATTTAAAAATGTAAAATCAAAAGTCACTGCTTGGCTTGGATTTCCAGCCAATCTGAAACTAGACTACTTGCTGCTTAGTTTAGACAAGAGTAAATGAGAACACTCCAAGGTGAACTTGCATAGTTATCGTAGTCCTCTTGTTTTTCTTTTGGTTGTGAGAACAGTGCAGGGGCAGTTCCTTCAGTACTGTGCTACTACGTGGACCTTTCAGTGCTCAAACGCAACCTACCATGTTCTAATTCTCACCATGCGAAGTGCAGCAATGTGCAGTTTAATAAACGTTTTCAGCGAGTCTTCCTAAATTGAATTTGTTACGTTACTACTGATTTATTACTGTACTTGTACGTTCCTTGTCTTGTGCCTCAAATGTTGTTTTTTTTTTGGGTTTTTTTTAAAGAAGATGAAGGGTATTGGGAGCCATGAACCTGAGGTTATGAGTAGTCAAAATTGTTTGGTATGATGGTTCATCTCAAAATCTCTCTGACAGAATTAAGCTATAGCTACTCACTGGGCATGTCTACATGTTCATTAATGTGCTGTAATTAAGGAACATTAAGTTTAGTACCTGTAATAACAGGTACTAACTTAGCGCGCTGTAATTGGCACTACTGTGCAGTAGCACTAGCATGCTTTTTCCGTGACACTAATGTGCTGTAGACTAATCCTACTGCATTAGCACGGTTTTTGCCTGCTGTGCTTATGTACAGTAGAATTAGTCTACTGCGCATTTAGCGTCTCGTTTAGATGTGCCCATTATCACAAAGTGGTATTAAGTAGGAATGAGGGTGGGTTCAATAATGAGAAGCAAAAGCTTAAGATCTTGGCATTACTCCACTGTTTATGCTTTTTTCTGTAGAAATAAATTAGAATTGAAATACTTCTCCATGACTGTTTTCGCTTTTTAGGATTTTTAATGAAAGGATATAAACAAATCACTGCATATTTTGTTCTTTTTGAGTTAAAAGTATAAAGTCATCTTATATTTGTTACAGCATATTACCTGAAAGTGAAATGACATGGAAAATTTAGAGAAAGCAAATACATAAATGACCATGGACTTCATAGCATCACAGAAATTAAGGGCTGGAAGGGGCCTCAAAAGATCATTGAATCCAACCCCCCTGCTCTGGGCAGGAATACTGCTGAGATCAAATGATCCCAGCAAGGTGTCTGTCCCGTCTCCCCTTAAAGATTTCCAAGGTTGGGCACTGCACCACCTCCTTCTATCGTCTTTTCAGGGTTATTTCTGTTGTACTAAGGCGGGAAGTACATACATGGCATACAAAGCCTGAAATGTAGTCCCTTTAAACATAGTGGTTCATTGTGGAGTTGGAACAAATCTAATTCCAAGATGTAAGTGAGAAATAACTCCCCCCTAACTCCCTTTTTTATACCAGAAACTACCCTTTTTTGAGAGGAGCATGTTAGAATTGTAGTGGATTGTATAGGGCTTTGCTGGGTTAGAACTTGCAGAGAACTTCATGCTGCAGGGTTTTTGGTTGTAGCTGTATTGGTCTAAGGGCATAGGCATGCAAGTTTCTTTGGGTAGATGTGATCTCTTTTATTAGACCAAATGAGTACTTGGGGAAAAGGTCTTTGCAAGCTTTCGGGTACAAGCGTTTTTCTTCAGATAGAGGGAGTCTCTGCTGTTCTGAGATCTCCAAGGAATGAAAGAAGCTAAAAGTGTCACTCTCTGACATCCTGTCACGCTTTTAGCTTCTTTTGTTCCTTGGAGGTCTCTGAACAGCAGAGACTCCCTATGCCTGAAGAAGGGTGCTTGTGTCCGAAAGCTTGCAAAGAACTTTTTTCCATCTACTTGGTGTAATAAAAGAGATGACATCTGCTCAAGGAAGCTTGCAAGCCAGAGAACTTCCTGCCCTTGCTCTTCTTGTGCATCCTGCAGTGCTTCTAGTGTTTGTGTCGATGTGCTTTTCAGGCATTCCCTGCACTGCGGGAACGCTGGGACTAGAAGGGACCTCTTGAGTCTGATCCCCTGCTATGGCAGACCATGTGGTGCAATCCCTTTCATTTCTTACGTCCCTCTGGAAGGTGTCTTATTATTCTACTTCACCTGCCTTTAGTGAAGGTGAAATGTAGGACTGAGATGCTCGTGGCTGGCGTGGGTAAGAATAGCAGGCTTTCCGAATGTACTAAAGTGGTTGAGCATCAGTTGGTCACTTTCTGGCAGGTTCATCTCTATTTGAAAGCCACTCCAAGGTTGCCAAGTAGAATTCCTGTGTTTAAACCTCAGTTGACTTGGAATGGATTTTTATGGTGTAGCAGAAAGCCCCCTTTTCCTCTTGCCTGCATTTGCTCTCCCCTCTTCAGATATGTTTCTCTTTTCCTACCTTTTCTTCCTTCCTCTCTCTTTCACTTTAAGATAAGGAATTGTGTTTTAAAATTTGTATGTGTGCATTTTGTATCTCCCCTTGTATTTTGGTATTTTTATCTATTTGTGTGCCATGGCATTTGTAGCTTATATTTTATACTCCTCACCTTTCAACTGAATGTGTTTAGTTTCATAGGTAAATTATACATTGTAACAATGTTAACAAGGGCAGGAATCAAACTGCCCTTCCCTGTATCAGGCTGGCCCCTGAAAGAGCTAGTGAATCAGTGATTGAATGTGTAACATAATAGCAGACAGCAATTATCACCTGGGAAGCTGCAGATCAACCAAGGGAAGAACTCAATAGAAGACAATGTAACAACCGGGAAATCTCTAAACCTCACTGATCAAGGGCTAGAAGCCCTGGCCTGAGTTAATCAATGCCAGAGACCAACTTTTGGGCTGAATATCTCCAGATCGACCGCTCCCAGAGCCCTATTCAAAATTCATCAACGGACTCCCAAACCTGCACGTACATGCGGACGACCCCTGGGGCTGACAGATGCCGTCCAGTAGCCACCAAGGGGGGGGGGAAGTCCCACGAGGGTCAACGACCCCTGGATTGGGCAAACCTGAAAACTGGGGAGTCACCAAAGTGTGCCAAGGACAGATAAAAAGCAGTGAAAAGTGACCCTCAGTGGCGCCCTCTTGATCTCCAACTCGACCAGACCTGTCCAGCCGGCGACCCCCTTCTGGAGGATAACACCATGCTGAAAGAAGCCTCGACTGGCCATCGACAGCAGACTCCAGCACTTGTAGGATAGGTATACCTGACTCTGTAGCCTGCTACTGTGTGTGTGTGTATATGTGTGCGTGTGTGGGGGGACCAGCCCCAAGGTTTATGATTACAGTGTTTCAATCCATCTAATAAACTGGAATTTTAAGGATCCCGAGTTGGACATTTGTAGCCAACAATGGCAGAACTTAAAGAAATCCCCTGGCCTGTCTCCCTACTCAAATGTGATTAATCTCTGGTGCTGCAGAAGGTAATGGCAATTAGCTGCACAGCATTTCACATATTGCCAGGCCAAACTCTCAAAGTGATCTCCAGTTTTTTGTTAGAGATCTCAATGATCCATGTTTTTTTGTCTCTCAAAAAAAAAAAAAAAGAAGTCATAGGATTTGGGATTAATTCTGTGTTGTCTATTCCACTGTTATGCTTGGTAGGTGGAGCAGAAAAAAATGGCCTGTTAAGATTTCTCCTCTAGCAATTCAAATGCTCTGCAGGAAAGTACTTCCTTAGCTCCCTTCTTCCACCAGAGGGTGCTGAGACCCTCTCCCGCCTCTGCTTTTTGGAGCCATAGCTCTGTCGGAGCCAGTAGACTTCACTGTAAGTATATTCTGTTGGCGTTCTCCTCGGAAGCAACCTTGTTTTCAACCAAAGTTTTATATGCTCCGCACAGACGCTGGTCCAACAAGAGTTACAGGATTTTACATGAATCATGCCGAGCGCAGTACTTGTCTCGAATGGTAACCCAGGTTTACGTGCTAGCATATTCTGTCTGTTGTCAGCGCAGGCAGAGCGGTGAAGAGTGCCTTCCCGTGTTGTATTTCACTGGGTGGGTGATAGAAACCTCGAACTAGCAGCTAACAGACTTGCCGGCTAATAAATCAGGTCTTTATCAGGAAGTGAAGCATCTCTGGAAGAGGAATAGTGGTGACTTTCCTAGGAGAGAGATTGATAGGACCTGTCACCCAGGGTTATTTTTTTAGCAGCTTCATGCATTGCAGACCAGGGCACTATTTCTTGTTGACACAAGTGAGTTAACTTCATTAGTGAACGGCCTTGAATTGTCGGGTAAGAATTTTACTCTGGCCGCTTTGTTCCACACCGATGACATGGAAAGCATTTCATTTAGGAAAGAGAACTGCATTAGCCCCACTGATAAGTTATAATAAGCTGTGCTGTTCCAGGCTAAGAGAACAAAAACTCTCAGTCACCTGAAAATGATTAAATCCATTTCAAATTAGGCCCGGAGTTAATTTCCTGGGCTTGCTCCTGCTGTCCACGTTCCATGGAGCGTAGTTGCTGCTTTTGGTCAGCTCTGGGTTTCTAACATGGGAACTAGGTCACAATTTACAAAACTAATTTGCATCATAATATATGAATTTGATCAGGACAGAGAATGAATTATAAGGACTTTTACTTCCATCCTGGACTCGGTTTTAAAAAAAAAAGAGGGGGGGAAGCTATTTCATCAGCCATCAGGTACTGTATATTTTTAATATCTGTATGAAAACCCACATCCTCAATTTACACTTAAACTCCACTTATAGAGAAATAAATGAAGCATGATGGTGACTATAATCAATCACTCTTGGTCCTTCATCACGTTACGTTGTTTATAGGAAGGAACATGAATGAAAGTACCCAGTAGCCTAAGGTTTCTGAGAGATGAATAAGTGGTAGTTTACAACTGTGAAAATTGATGCAAATAATTGGACTGATACAAATAATTCCCAGCGTCTCTATCAGACATAGGATGAGCACTTTGAAGTTACCTACTCCAGGTTTTTTATATCGCCTCTGAGCCTGTTTTCTCTTTTAAGCTTGATCTATGCTACAAGATGTTACAGAGTGTTGCTATAGCTGGGATGGTCCAGGCAGTAGTTGAGAAGTGAGGTTTGTTTGGTAATATCTTTTTTTAAACCAACTATGTAGCTTCTAGAAATGTTAGACAAATTTTCAGACAAAGTGCCTTTCCTTCTGTCTGGTAAATGCAAGTAATTTTTTAACCTAGTATTTAACCTGGTATCGACTTCTCTGCCTGAGGAAGGGCACTTTGGGTGCCTGTACACAAGCCTGGAGGCTGCTCTGATGCACTGTAATTACAGCGTGTCGGAGCAGACATGATTAATTGAATCTGCTAGAATGTGGTAATTACTGCTCTCCAGCCGGCCTCTGCGTCTTCTGTACCAGCGTCCCCATGCTGCGAAATGGTGGCGGGGGCACTTTATCTAATGCTTGTTGATTTAAGCTTTTGATAAAGTGCCACCACCACCATTTTAAAGCGTGGGGACGCTGATACACGAGACGCTGTCAGAGCCACTCTAATTAAATCGCCTTTCCTCCCCCCTCCACCCAGTCCTGGAGCGTGTGTAAAAATGCGCTTTGTGCCTGAAACCTCATCTAACAGCTCCCCCAACTATAGAGCTAGTCCGATAAAAGAGCCTACCAGCCAAACCTTGCTTCTCGCAGAATGGTACGGACCTCCGGCACTTACGAGGGACTAGCAAAGTGCCCAGCTGCACGTCCACCCAGCCACGTGCCACACGCACCTACCCAGAGCAGGGGCAGCAAAGCAGGGAGTAAAGGTGGAGCGGAGGCTGCAGCTGCAGCCGCCCCTGCCCCATGCACAGACCGGGGACCACGTGCCCCTCTGGGCTTTCTGGCACCACCTCTGGAGGAGCCGCTGGGCTCCAAGTGATCCACGGCCCGGGCCGGCCAGGGCCACGTTCACCGGCCCATCAGAGCCCGGCGGCTCATGCAAAGGGCGGCGTGGGCTGCCTTCCCCAGCTCCCCTGTGGTGCGCGCAGCAGCGGGAGCTGCCCACCTGTGCCCCTGGGCTCCCATGACCCTGCAGCTCAGCCTGGCTTGAGCATAGCCCCAATCCCCCCTGGCCCTTCTGGTGGCAGGCTACTGTAACCCCTCTCCCCTTGCCACCCCCCACGCCGGCTCCCCATGCGGCACCCTGCAGCTGTGCACCACCCTGGCCACCTCCGCCTCGCCTCACCTTCGTGTCTATCTGTCAAGGCAGTGCACGTGCAGTTGCCCTGGGGCGTTACGGACGGACGGACAGACAGACACAACCAAAAGTAGCATGGCTTCTATTACATTAGATTGGTGGTGTTTGGCAGGATTTTCACCAACTGGTGTCTGAGCAGAAGCTCATTTTTTTCTAGTTGCTCTGACAGCTAAGGTGGGATAAAGAGGCACCTTATAGACTAACTAAATCAGGGATGCATAAGCTTTCATGAGCCGAAGCTCATTTCATGAGATGGTGTGAAGGGACATGCACAGAGTGTGGTTTACCACTCACACGGCTAAGCCGCATTTGATATGCCGCGAGCTATCGCGGTTGCTCCCCAAGCACATCCAGGTGCGGTAAAAGGTTAAAGGGTTGACCGAGCAGCAATGTGCATCTTTGATAGTTGTGTGCCAGGGCAAGTAATGCAACAGTCATACTCTGATATGCCCTAAAGTAATGAAAATGGGCTCATTCACAGCAACTCTGGGAAAGCTGAAGAAATAGCTGTACAGTGGTGGGGCGAAAGCTGCGTGGTTTAATAGACAAAGCTGAGGGCAGCATGGGAAGTCCTTTCACGCTGGTATTATAGCACTGGTAGGGCAACTCCAGCTACGCAGCACTTGGCGCAGTCAGGAATTGAGTGCAAGTTCTTACGTGCCATATTTCCCTGTTGCAGCGGGAACAATAGAAGATGAACTGATTCAGGGTGAGGGAAAAAAAGTAATCCTTTTTCTTGGCTTGGGGAAAAGCAACGAACTTAATTGTTTCTAGTCCCTGCTGTTAGTTTTAAAGTGCTTGTCACCTTACAATCTGCTCTAAAACTGGTGTTCAACTTTTAAGAGCAGTGACCCAGCTGTCGAAATCAGGGGGAGAGAAGCAAAGAGCTTACCTCCACGAGCAGCATCTGCTGCAGGGGAGAGGAGAGGGCGCGGGCAGAGGGCTGGGGAGGGGATCAGCAGCACGAGGGGAGGGGAGGGCAGGCCAGAGAAAGGGCTGGGCTCGGCTGCTTGCCCCTGAACGCTTGTGCCATGAGCCAGATGTAGTCACTTTGGGGGCCATCGGTTGAGCACCACTGCTCTAAAAAGTAAGCTTGAGAAATCAATTTGTGTTGTCTCCACTTAAATGGCATTTGGCTAATTGGCAGCGCTCTTTCACAATCTGTTTGGTGTAATAAAATCAAGGATTATGACTTCTGCCAGTTAGGAAGAGAATTCTCCTGAATTAGATTGAATAGTAGTATCAAGGGGAGTATGTGAACGTATATGAAATTAGGGATTTTTTTTACTAGATAACTATGAGTAAAACCCTGCACCAACCTGAGCAACAGGCTGGCTGGTACTTGTAGGACCTGTCAAGCCAGTGACTTGACATTTCATCTCGCATCCCTTTTGGTTGTATCCTTTTAAGCGGTCTCTTGATTTAAGCGCCCATCCTGCGAGGAGCTGAGCGCTTAGCTGATGCTGAGGTCAACGTGCCGAGTTGAGGGATCTCCGATGATGGCATGGTCAGCGTGACTGTGAGCCAAACTGCTTAATAAAGACATGATGTTACCTAGTGATGTATTACTAATTAAAACCAGGGCTGGCTGTGCTCCAGTACTATTTCTCAGTCCCTGCTTGCTGGGTTTGTGCTGCTGCTTGAAGATTGCCCCAGCTCTAATCCCAGGAAAGGACCCAAGGATGGGAAATAAGCATGGCCGTGCATCACTTGACTGGCTTACTCTTGGGAAGCTCATTAGCACGGGCTCTTCAGGAAGCCACATCAATCACTCCAGTTTAAGAAACAGAGTATAGCAAAGGGACGTGAAACGCTCTTGTGAAATTTGTTTGAAATGCAGGGTTGGAAAGCCTTTGGCTCTCCAATGGTGGATGCTATTTTGCAAGGCCTGCAGCCGGGCTGGGCGAGGTCCCATCTACACTATTTTGTTTGCAATCAGCTTGAAAGACGCAGCTGCCCTGCCCCGTCTTGCTCACAGATAACGGTGCTTTGCCAATATAAGTGGTCTAGACTAGCGGAGGGTTTTCTTCCTCTGATGGAGGGGATGGGCTTCTGAAGCAGCGAGACAATGTCCTGACTTTCCTGCGTGCCTGGTTCGGCTTCAATCCCACCTCATAGGTTTCATAGACATTAGGGCTGGAAGGGACCTTGAAGATCATCAAGTCCAGCCCCCTGCCCGGATCCCAGCAAGAGAAGCATCCAAACGTTTCTTGAATGAGTCCAGAGTAGGTGCCTGCACCACATCTGGAGGGAGTCTATTCCAGGCCTTGGGGGCTCAGACAGTAAAGAAGTGATTATTCCCCTCTATTCAGCACTGGTGAGGCCACATCTGGAGTCCTATGTCCAGTCCTCCTCCCCGCCCCATGCGCACACACTGCAGAAAGGATGTGGACAAATTGGAGAGAGTCTAGTGGAGGGCAACAAAAATGGTTCAGGGGCTGGGGGATATGACTTGTGAGAGGCTGAGGGAACAGGACTTATTTAGTCTGGAGAAGAGGAGACTGAGAGGGGATTTAATAGCAGCCTTCATTTACCTGAAGGGGGGTTCGAAAGAGGCTGGAGCTGGACTGTTCGCAGCGGTAGCAGATGACAGGACAAGGAGCAATGGGCTCAAGTTGCAGCAAGGGAAGTTTAGGTTAGATATTAGGAAGACATTTCTCACTAGGAGGTTAATAAACCACTGGGACAGGTTACCCAGAGAGGGTGTGGACTCTCCACCCGTGGAGGTTTTCAAGACCCGACTGGACAAAGCCTTGGCTGGGATGCTCTAGTTGGGGCTGGGGCTGCTTTGAGCAGGGGGTTGCACTAGATGTGACCTCCTAAGGTCCCTTCAACCCCCATTTTCTATGATTTCTATTGCCCCCCCCCAGCACACAGACATACACGCGTGCGCACACACGCATGCATGTGCGCGCGCGCATACACACGCACACACACACACACACACCCCAGCAGCTGAGCCCCCCAACCCGGTTGCTACCATTACAGGCACAATGGTCCACTCTGCCCCCTCCCACAAAGCTCCCCGTGGGGAACAAACACCCCAGGCGGGTGGAGGGGGTGCAAAAGTAGGGAACCTGCTGGGGTAATACGTGCTCAGACCCCGTGAAAAGATTATGCCGCTTGTTCTGACTGGGAGGCTGCCTGGCTTAGCTCACATGGGTGGAGAAGCATGCAGTAAATATGTCAGCCATTGCCCTTATGCTGTATTCGGAGCCCATCATATCAGGCCAGAACAAAAAAAAAAAACCCCAACCCTTTCTGCAGGTGTTGCTGTTTGTGGCCTGGGTGCATGCGCTTTGCGGAGGGGGGGGGGCGGCGTCTTTTTTTTTAATCACCTTGCTAAGGTTACTGTGGTCACCAAACTAACTGAGCTTAGCCTAGATAATCTGTGGCTCCCCGGTGACAAAGCCTTTGTCACACCTGTGCAGGAGTCACCAAACTAACTGAGCTTAGCCTAGATAATCTGTGGCTCGGGTGTGACAAAGCCTTTGTCACACCTGTGCAGGAGACACGCTGATACCAGTGAGAGAAAAAAACACCCCATGCATTTAAAAATATTAGGCGACAGGTGGCCTCGGCTACGTGGCACTGCATCCAGGCCCTCGGCAGCTTGCAAACACAGCCCGGTTCTCGCCCCCGCTTTTAAAAAACAAAGGCAAACAACTAACAGTAGCCTCCAGCTGTGGTTCTGCTTCTACTGCTGGCAACACAAAGCAGGGATGTCGCAACGGCATTTGGACTCCAATTTGGCCAGACAAACCCCGCCACACATGACCCTGAGCTGTTTTCCACTTGATCTCTCATGTGGGAATGCGAGCGGCTGTCAGCCTGCATCAGGCTCACGAGGCCACGCGTCCGCGGGTGCAGAGGGGGACGCCGGCATCCCAGTGAATCACAAGGGAGGGCAGATATTTTTTTTTTTCCCTAGAGGGTCAGGCCTTACGTTCAGTATGTCTTCACTTTAATTCAGAGCTAAAGCCGTAGCAATCTTGTACGGCCCACGGGTTAACCAGGGATACGTAAGCACTGGTCTTGGGTTAAAAAAAAAAAAAGATCTAGGCAGCATGATGCACTTGAGGTGCTTTTGTGGTGCCCTCTTTTAAATGATGCACTTCCCTTCAGGATGCTGAGGGAGAGCAGTGGTTTTCATCCCCTTTTGACCTGAAGCACAGACTGATTAAGCAATGGTTTGGAGACGACGAAGACGGCTGAGGCAGAAGGGCAAACGCAGCTCAACCTGTGCGGGACCAGCTTGTGCCCCCGGCTCCTGTGTTGCAGGATGGTTTATGTCGGGGCTGTCAAACGTATGCTCTCCCCCCGCCCCGGTGCTGCCTGTGGGTCTCAGCGCACATGGCCCCTCACGCTGCATGGGGTGCTCTAGGCCCACGCTGCACAGCCTGGTCGTCAGGTTTTGGCAACACGACTTTATTGCTAGCAAACTGCAATGCAAAAAAAAAAAAAAAAAAAAAAAAGGACCAAAAAAAAGCAGCTGAACTAGCCACACGTCACCAGCAGCACAGCTGTATGACTACAGCTAGCTGTGCTGCAACGTAGCCTGCAGCCCTGCGAGCAGAAGGACGCCGGCTAGAGCCTGCTGCTACCCACCCAGCACCAGTGGAGGGTGTGGGACTAGAGGGGCTCTGAAGGAAGATGCTGCTCCTGACCCGAGACGCACCAGACAAAAGCCAGCAGCAGCTCATGCTGGCTGTTGGCTTGGAGCAGACTCGGCAGAGGGCAACACTGCGCTGTGCAGCCCTGGCTCCCTTCCCTAACCAAGGCCTGCACAGGCTGCGGATGGGGCTCAGGCTTCCCAGTGCCCAGGGAAGCAAACGGTCTCTGCTGCAGGAGGAGAGCGGCTTGTCTGGAGAGCGGTGAGAGGGAGCTGCTGAATGCGTGCTGTGCACAGGCTGCGCGCCACGCAGGGGTGTTGCTGGGGGCCTGCTGGGCCCGCTCCTCCGCGCCCTCCCTCTGCCACTCAGCTGCTGAGCTTTGTCCCTCTCCCTGACACCACCGGTCTCCAATTGCCTGGCCTTTCAACCACCTGGGGGAGCCCCGAAGGAGGTCAGCTTGCCCTGAGCTCCCCCACACCCGACTGTACAACACCCTCCCTCTTCCTCTCCCTCCCCTGCCACCCCAGACCAGGGGGCAGCTAGGGGAAGTAAAGGCACTAGGAATGGCAGAGAAGTACTTGGTTTACACACACACACATACACACACACACACACACACACACACACACACACACACGTATGTACATGTTTATGTGTGTATATGTATGCATGTATATGCATGTATACACACACACACACACATATATATATACACACATACACATGCATACATACACACGGTATATATTTATATATGGGGGGGGTGTATAGGTGCATGTTTGCACAGCAGTCAGCCTGATTTACACCTGCTTTACCATATTTCTGTTCCACCATATGCCCCAGCCACACTCCTCTCCCTGCTGGAAGAGCAGCCTCACCTTCATCTCACACCCATGAACAGAGACGGCGCTGTTTTTCACATTGCCCTAGGCCTGGGCTCATCTTTGGCAGAAGGTTTAAAAAAAAAAAAAGTGCCGTCCAAGACATGGAACATTTAATGACCCCTGGGATACTTCCCCCGGTGCAGCAGCAGGGCTATGAAAACCCAGCTTCCTGATAATGTTGTATTGAAAGCTTTGGGTTGCACCTAACACTTTTATCATGTGAGACAGAGGAGCTGGGAGATGATCCAACTTCAAGGTAACTGGCAACAGACAGTTGGGCTTGACCCTTTTCTTGCTTTCTTTCTGAGATGAATGAAGCAGCCAGAAGGGTTGTGCACCCAGGCTCCCTGTGCATTTTGAACTCCATTTTTACCTGCTTGTGTTTTCCTGGGTGACGGGGCTTGCCAGCAAGGCAGTAGCTAAACAAATGTCAGGACAAGTAAAAAACCTGACAGGGGTGGAAAGGGGTTTTAACCCAGTCTATTTTGCCTTCTTCTGTCTTAATTTGAGTTTGATTACCACCTTTGGAGGACTTGTCTTGGGCAAGGATTTGCCTTCGTTCAAATCATCCCTGGCCATATATAACGCCATTGGTGTGAAGCTCTGGTGTGGATCCAAGGAACCTGCAATTCCAGGGTAAGCTGCAGTCTGCAGAGAGAGAGGTAGTTTATCTCCTCTCCATTAGGGTTACACTAGTGTCTGGAATTGGAGCTAATCCCCAGAAGTTTATCCAATATTGCTGCAAACATTTCAAAGGGAAAACTCTGTCAAACATTCATAGCGCTCTGGCCATTCAACCAAGCTTTTAGAAATTCACTGCCAGCGAAGATTTGAGGTTCAATTAAAAAAAGTGAATACAAAATGCTGTTGGTTTACAGGGATAGATCCTCAGCTTCTAGACACTGGGTCTTCTCGTGCTTCTGTCTCATAACGAAGTTCAGGAAGTATGGTCCAGGTGAAACTACTGTCAAGTGGGTGCATACTCAAGTCATTAACCAAAGCTCATTCTCCCACTGGAAGGATACAGCAAGTGGGGCTCTGCGGGGGTCTGTTTTGGGTCCAGTACTAGTCAATGTTTTCACTAATGACTTGTGTGCCGGAGTAGAAGATACTCTTATTAAAATTGCAGTCAGTAGCAAACTGGGAGGAACTACAAGTACTTTAAAGGACAGATTAGCATTCAAAACATCTTGACAAATTGGAGAAATTATCGGAAATAAATAGGATGCAACTCAGTAACAAGTTCCATGCTTCAGGATGGGTAATCAGATACACAAGTGCAAGGTGGGGAATGATGGGCCAGTTAGCTTTTCTGCAGAACACAGGGTGCAGGAGGTGCAGCGGACCATGACATTAAAAAACCCAGAGTTAACACCCTGATACTGTTACAAAAAAAAAAAAGGAAAGAAATACCATACTGGGCCTTACAAAGAGAAGTGTGGTATGCAGGCAAAGTTAAGCCTCCCACTCTGCTCAGCACTGGTGAACCTTAGTCCAGTCCTGCACTTCAAGCAAGACATATAGTAAGCGGAAAGAAAGATCAGAGGAGATCAAAAACAATCAGGTCTAAAACCTGTGACTTAAGAGCTCAACCAGGTTTGCTTAGTCTAGAGAAGACCAAAGGGGAGACAATAATGGTCTTCAAGCATGTAAAAGGTTGCCACAGAGAGGAAGATCATGAACTGTTCTCTATTTCTGCAGGAGATAGGACAAGCAGTAATGAGCTTACATTGCAATACGGGAGATTTATTTTAGACATAAGGAAAACCTTTCTAACAGTAATGATAGTTCAGCTCTGGAAGACATAGGATAGGGGACAGGGTTGTGGACTTTTCATCTTTGAAGATTATTAAGAACAAGTCGTTCCTAACAAGAACAAGTTGTTCCTAACAAACATTAGGAATAACTTCAGATATAGTCGATCCTACCAGAGGGTGAAGGGAAAGCGCTAGAGGACCACTCAAGGTCCCTTATTTTTTATGATTCATTGCCTTTATCTGCTAAATTCAAGAGCCCTCATCTAGAGGGGGTCTTCTCTCCCTGTGGGCACTTCATCGCCCTGAGCAAGTTACCCTTCATATTTCTCTTGCATAAATGAGAGAGATTGTGCTTCTTTCATCTCTTGCCATGAACAGGTTTTCCAGATTGTGCATCATTCTTGCAGATCTTTTCCAGCATCCTTTAAGTGTGAACACAATAGTAATGATCTCTTGCCTGGGGTACTTCTAAGGCTAAATACAAATAGCAGTTTTACCAGAAGGGGAAAAACATGAACAAAGACTGGAGGATGCGTATGAACACGCATACCCTCCTCTCTCATCATGGGCCTCCTTGGTTCTCACACTAAGTCCAGCTCAGTTCCAGCATGTGAGGGCCAGAAAGTTGTTGCCAGCGAGTGGTTTATTTTTGAAGAGTAGAGTTAGAGAAGATAAGAGTCCTCTCCCCAAGCCATCAATTAAGGTGCCTGGGAAATGCCTGTTTTTCACCCAACTTCTATTTGCCTAAAAATACCTGTAATCTGGGACTCAAGTGCATCCTTGCTGTGTGGTCAGTGCTTCCTGACTGCGTGCAACTACATGAGAGCACATTTCTCCAGCAGGTGGGACTCCAGGGGTTTATTTTTAGATCACTTTGTCTAGGACTTAAATGCTTTTGCCACAGTGGCATATCAGCAATGCCAGGGTTTTTCTGTAAAGCTGTGCTTAGGCGGCATTTTGCCAGGGTTATTCCCAAGTTATCACTTTAGGAACAAGCAGATTCAATTTATGCAACTAATCACCTCATGGAGTAAAATATTGTGCAGGAAAGGGATGGAGGGGACCACTTCTCCATGACAGATACGCTCTGCTCGCTGCAGAAGAGGACAGGCCATCAGAACGGCTCTGTAGTTCTTTGTCTAGTCCCGGCACTGGGACAGACTAATGGCTGCTCTACCCCTATCCACTGGTGATACCATCAAAGGGTCCGTCTGCTTGCAAGGGTGAGCCGAACAGGGTAGGGAGCTCTTCACATTGCAATCCAGGCACCAACACGGACCAAAAGCAGAGTATTCAGTACGCCTGAGCATGCCTTATTTCTGCCCCCTGGTCTGAGAGGGAAAACTTTGCTCCTGAACGAGACAATTCCTCATGACATGAATCTTTTTTCCATAGACCCAGGGTTGGGTCTAAGGCCAAAAGGGAACATTATGAGCTACCAGTTTGACCTCTTGTTTAAAGTACCTCACCCAGTAATTTCCCCACGAAGCCCGTCTAGCTCAGTCTTTTACAACTGCATCTCGCCTCAGTTCACAGCAGTAGCTCTCAATACTTTTGGTTCAGATACACGTTTTTAAGTTTATCCATTACAGACAGAGGAGCACGATGCTGCCTGCCGCTACACCCACACACTAACCTCTCCAATGACTTCACACGGCTTTCCTCGCAGGTCAATCTGCGCGCAGTAGTGAGGTGGGCAGCAGCAGGAGTTAACGCAGCCATCGCTCACCCCCTGCCACCCACACGCATCCCCAGCCGAGCTCCTGACCCCAGATTTTGGCAGCAGATCCCACCCCTGAATCCCTGGGAGCCCTGATTGTCAGACAGCATGGCTCCACGGGCCCAATCTGGCCTGCCAGCCATGCATTTGCCACCTCTGACTTAAGAGATATCGTAGGGTTTATTTTAAATGTTTCTTCCTTCTTTATTTATAGTTCCCCTTTCCTTCCTTTCACGTACGTCACCACATACCCACAGGAGCAGGCGTATGCTGGTTATAAAGCACTATGTGAAAATCATGATGCATTTGGTAAGTGGTTAGCTTACTGTTCACGTCTAGATAGTGTAGCAGCAGCCTGAGCACCCAAAGCCATGATCCTGCAGCTTACACATCATCAGAAAAGCGCTACTCCTCCCTCTTCAGGATTCAGCTCCTTATCCAACATCCCGTTTCCTACTGTCTGGGTCTCCGCAGGACACATTCAGCAAGGCATCAGGAAAATCAGCAAAAATGAGCTGAGAAGCACGCATGTTGGCAGGTTTGCAATTTGCTGAGCTACAGCAACCCTAGTTTCTGTTCCTATGCGATGCAGCTATTTTTGCTCGAGTCCCACACACTCCCTCAGTGCTGCCACAAGACAGTGGGGGTGGCCAATCTCAAGGGCATCGTGAGCAAATTAGGGCTTCCTTTTAAATATACAGAAACAAATACAAATCAGGATGGATGAGGCCACGACTTGCTTGAAAAGCAAGTCAAAACAATGAACATGATTAGATGTTGCTTTTTCCTGGCAAGCTTCCTGCAATTGGCTATTGGCACGATCTGCTCAGGGCAAAGGGACAAAACCAGCAAGGCGTTAGGGAGCAGTCACAACTGTAACGCCTTGCCTTCTGCCAGCGGCCTAGAGCAAGGGTCATCCGAGTCATCTAGCACTGCTTCAAACCCAGCTATACAGACATGGATTCAGGCGCTAAGCGGTGGCCTCTACCACTTCTTGGGCACTCAGAGAGGGACACTTGCTCCCACTCACACCTGCCAAACCTAGAAATGGGGCATCCCTGGGGCTGCCATTGAGACACCTTTCTCCCACATACTTCACAGTGGCTGGAGGTGTAGCGTCACGGCCATGTTTCTGGGGTTGGCGCGTGTGACTGGGAACCGGCAGCCAGGCTGTCCTCAAGACCATCCTTCCCACCCTCACCTCTGCTCTTCCCTCAAGTCATGCACAGCACCTAATTCTGCAAACTGGGTGGGGAGAAGGCTCTACCTCCCACCCAAGTCTCAGGCTCTTAGTTTGCAGTCTCACAGACTTCCTCCCTACTGACCTCATGGCCCGTCAGTCCCAAATTCACTGGCAGCTCACCTACCTGGCTTCATCCCAGCTGCCTTCAGCTCATCCCTCCAGCTCACTGGTCCTTCAACCTGTCTGGCATCCAAACAACTGTCCAACATGGGAATGGCAGACTACTTGCCATCGTGTCAACAGCTTGCATTCCCTTTCCCCCTCCTGCTTGCTTGACAATCCCTACACTAAATTAACCTGATACATTTGAGGCTGTCACTATGGGTGCAGTTGCTAATTGTGCCTTCATAGCCCTACCTATATGGGCCTAATATGATCTACATGGCTTTAGGAAAGTTGTAAGCAGCAGGCCTTGATAACACAATTGGTGCAGGGAATGTCAAAGAAACAGTGGACAATACTCAAAATATTATATATGCACAATAGTTTTAATTTTTTTTTATATAAAAAGATCCTAAAGATGGCAGAACACCTGTATCCTAGTTTTCTTACACATATGCTTCCAACACCCATTTTTCACAGAATCATAGAAAATTAGCGTTGGAAGGGACCTCGGGAGGTCATCTAGTCCAACCCCCTGCTCAAAGCAGGACCATCCCCATCTATATCATCCCAGAAGCTAACATCCCCCTAAACACTTGCAATGGCAGAGTCTCAACCCTGAATTTGGCTTAGTCACTCCTTCCACCAGGATGTGTGTGAAGCTGCAATATGGCACTTAGTTCACTTAGTTGGCATGTTTAATGTATCTGAAAAGCTGGGGTGCAAAGAGCTCCACAACAGAGTCCATGAGCACAGGCAACAAGGCCATCAGCACACAGGTAAGTCCAGGGGTCAGACAGCGCAAGCTTGGCAGAGCCAGTTGTCCTTCCTGTGCAAATCCCAGCCTTTTGTCAATGACCACTCTTGTTTTACGGGCTTCTCCCCACTGAAGAGGCTTCCATCTTCCATTCACGAAGCCGCAATAAAGTCAAGCAATTGTTGAGAGCAGTCCAGTTTCGTACGATGCGATCAATCAATTGTACCGTTGCACGACTTGTTGAGCTTGTTGAACGTGAAATCTAAGCTATGCGTAGAAATAGGCTCTCGATAAAGGGGATTGGATGCCTACGAGCAAATACATTTAAAAAAAAATCAGAAGAGAACACAAATAGAAAAAATCGGAATAACAGACTCAGTGATACGAAAACCAGTGTAGTCCTTTGGGCAGAGGGACATTTGGAGGGGGGGAGGTATGTGTGTGTGGGGGCGGGGGGGGTGCACGTGTGTGTCTGTGTGTGTCACCTGGCATCAAGAACTCAATTTGACCTTCCACCTCCAAGCTTACAGTACTATACTGGAACTCAAGATTGGACAGATGATTGAGGAGCGCTGTGGTTCTGCCCTTACGCAAGCTGTACCAGAGGCATACAGGCCTCATTCTGGTATAGAGCTGAAATTAATTATACTGGAAGATACATAATTTATCAGAACATTATCCTTAAACACGTTTATTACAATAATGCCCGAGGGCCAACGAAGAGAACAAGCTTGTATTGTGCTGGGCACCATAGAAACCCAGAGTAGAATACAGTCCCTGACCTGGAGCTGTTCCATCCGGCGGTACAAACCAGGCACTGGGCAGGGGAAGAGGTGAAACACAAGCAGAGAGAACAATCTGATGCAATAAAGGGGCTGCTAGTTCACAAATTTGTGGGCAGGAGGCATTACGTTTAACTGGAAGGGGAGTCATTAAAGAGATGAAAAGTGGCAGGTGAAGGGACATGGAAGGGAAGGAGCTAAGGGGACAGGACGGGAGAAAAGGCGAGGTGCTGAAGCAAATGGCCAGGCAGCACAAGGCACACCTACGCCTAATGGGGTAGCCAGACTAGGACCCAGACTGGGAACATGCACCTTTTCTGCCAGGGCCAGGGCAGGATTTTACCCAAACCCTTGTATCACAAATGTTCCTGTAAGTTTGACCCCCTCCACCCTTGTCCATGAATCTCCACAGGCCTTTTGCCAGGTGTCTTCTCCATCCCCCATGAATCCCCACTCACCATTTCGTATCTCGCCCGGGAGCGTTCGCTTTGGAATTTTGCAAACTCCCGTCTGTCGTGGATGGTGACGAGCAGCTTCCAGATAGCCAGGAGGACAATGCCGATCAGCAGGATGCTGCCTACTACTCCCAGCAAGATTGTCAGGGCATCTGGGGCAGAGCTGCATTCTGGTAAGGAGAGGGAGGAAGAGAAAATCAGTTGTGATGTGGGACATACACAAAGCACAGCCCCAGCGAGGGTGACTGGAGCATGCCCATGGGGACGCAGACACACAGATCACAGCCTCATTTGACACCTCTGTGTTGCTCCACTGACTAAAGGAATTACTCCCAATCTGCACTGACAGAACAAGAACTTGAACTTGGAGTCCTTCACTTAAATTGAGGTGTTAAAAAGCTTTTCAAAATCAAAGACACAGGACATTCTGGGCCCACTGAAAGCCAAGGCAAGACTCCCATTGTGCTGGTTTTTGCCCACCTATTGCAAATCCACTTACAATAACGGGTGTGATTTTATAATGCCGGAGGATCCTGGGCAAGCCCAGGGGGTTAAAAATTTAGCACAGCTAACATGAGCTGCCTGGGGCAAGTGAACATTTCAGCTCCCAGACAGCACTGAGCATGCATACAGGAGGCAAGGAGGAACTTAAAATAAGTATGTTAACTAAGACCTCGTCGATCTGACATGTCACAATCAGTCCTGCTATTTCATAAGGTATAAGCTGCTGCCAGAGCAATGTCTGAAGTCGCTTGAGGCCAGTCCCATAATGGCTTGCATGTCAGAAGACACATGCATCCCGCTAGCAGCTATTGCTATGTGCTGATCTGTTCATTCTGCAACACAGTAAGCGGGTTTCTTTGGTAAAATACACTGCCCTTTCTCTTTAATAAACACAATGATACACACTGTATGCATCTGGAACCACAGATGCCTTCATCCCTCTCTGGAGAGAACAGCAGGGACACTCAGTGGGTGAGCAGACTTACTACACCGGGCCAGCAGCAGTGCGTGTTGGAAACAGGAAGAAACCAACAGGTGCTCTGGGGCTTTCTTAATGTTCTCAGCTGGTGCCCCTACTCTGAATTTGGCTGGCATGGTGAAGGCATAGGGCTATATTTGCAAAAGCATAAACCCCGCAGACACATAAAAAGACGTTTCTGATTTGTTCATTCCTGGTGTGCACTACAGCGTTTCATTCACTTAATACTTCAAAAATGACATTCAGATCTTGATTAGAACATTTCCCCCCAGTTTGGGGTACTTTCAGATCTTGGTTACAACATTTCCCCCTAATTTGGGGTACTTACAGAAGGGCTTTAGCTCTCAAGTCAATGCATTTTAAAATTACCCAGATGCTTTTGCTCTTTTCAGGCCTGGGTTTAAGTCCAACCAGTGTGAGTAACTGTCTGGGGATCCAGGCATTTAGGGGCTCTGTGTTAACTCTGCTGACAGGTTGGACCAATTCTACAATAACAGCAGTGGAGCGAGAGACTGATACAACAACACATCACTTAACCTTTCCTCTCTGGTGATGGTGCCATCCTAGGGACCACTGTGAGGGTGTCTGGTTTCTCCGATGACTCTGGATTTTGCTGGTTATCACATGGGGATGGGAAGACATTTTTTTCCTTCTTGTTTCAGGTGTCAGGGGGCTTTTAGCCTTCCTCAGAAACACTGAGTATTTAGGCTGGGGATTTTGACCAGTGCATGGGTGTGCTGATACTCCTGCTGGGACTAAGACCTGGAGGTTCCCGGTTAGAGGGTCTCACCCCTCTGTTCAGGGTCAGACCAATCACGATATTTGAGATCAGGGAGGAATTTTGCCCCACAATGAGACCGTCATGGACCCTGGAGGGTTTTGCCTTCTTCTGTAGCAGAAGGCACAGCCATCTTCCCAGGATCTCTCAAATGTATTTTAATGCTTGCTGCGGCAGGACACTGACAGCGCCCTCATCCCCTAGCTGTGCCTGTGGCAGGTTAGGGTGTTCTTGGTGTTTGGGGGCAATGTGCCTTGTACAGGGCTGTCTGTATAGGTTTAAGAACAGGTTAGATGGTTATACATGGCCTTGTATGGATGGTCTCAATAAGGATGATGCTGTCTCGAGTAGGGGGATTGGACTAGATGCCCTCTTGAGGCTCCCTCCATAGGTTTGCCCCTCTCTCTATCCACTTCCATGTCTCTCTCTTTCCATTCTGCTACCTCGTGAGCTGTTTCCCACGCTTTGGGGGGGTCTGGAGGAATGTGTCACAATTACAGTCAGGGCTTGTGTACACCCCTGTGGTAGTGGTCCTAGTGCACATGGGACTGAATATGTCCAGCCCATGTCCTCCCCACCTGAGTGCACAGACATGCTCCAGACTTGGAAGTTTGCCACTGAGGCTGCTTCTTGGCTTGTCCCTTTGTGTCTGGTCCTGAGCCCTCAGTCCTTGGCAGGCCTAGGCATAGCTGCTGGAGATGAGCCTGGAGCAGCCTCTCTGTGTCTAAAGCATGAGCCATCCTCCCCGGGACCTGCCACTGCAATGATGTGACAAGCTCCTGGAGTCCCCATGCCTCTGTTTCCTCTGACCTCTTTATTTCCTGACCCTCCCTTGCTCTCCTTTTTGGTGCCCATCTCCAGAGTGCTCCTGCTACTCCAGTACAGAAACAAATGCTGCCATCTTGCAGGGAAGCAGATAATATGTCTAAGAAAAGGCAGAAACAAGGCAGAAGGCACCTGACAGAGCTTTCTACCCCATTTCAGCAGCCTTCTTATCATGGCAGGAAGACCTGCGAAATGGCCTCTTGTGTGGCAGCAGAGATGTCTGGGCAATAGGCCTAAGGTGCCTACATTAACATCCTGATTAATTTATGAGAGATGAGAGTTTCAACTGTAAGGTCAGCTCTGATTGACTCCTTCCTTTAAAAAAAAAAACAAAACCAAACCCAACCCCCCTAAAATACAAACTCCCATCATTGCCTCAAAAGTCTGTTTTGGAAGCAAACTCTAGGTCTTCGCCTTGCCCCACACCTGCTAGTGGAAAATCCTTAGCTTCCTACCAGTCAGTGAAGTTCATAGGTAGCCTACCATTTCTTGGAAGTAAGGCATTATATATTAAAATAAGAAATAAGAACATAATACAACCTGGCTCTTTGAGGACTGTGAGGTTCGACTTTCCACTGGGAAGCTCCAAGTAGGTGAACTTCATCACGCAGTCGTTCACCGGGTAAGCACACAAGACCGAGCTCTGGTCATCTGTGTCTGGAACGAAACAAAGAACATCCTTGAGGCTGAAGTGCACGGGTTGGCGGCTCCTGACAGAGGAGCCCAATGCATCGAAAACACGTTAGACAGCGAAGACACTAGGTAGAGTTTTGCAAAAAGACGTCTCTTGCAGAGTGACACAACTCTCGGATTTGCTGTTCGGCTGGTTTCGTTCTGCAGAAAGAAAAGCCTCAGTCATCCAGAGCTGGATGTGTTTTCTGGAAGTATATCACTCTGGGGACTTTGAATTCTTGTAAATACTAAAGGCTTCCTGTTGGTACACATGGTCCACATTACAGAACAATTTCAGAAGAAACCATTAACACTGGGGAAAGTTGGGGAAGAGGAGAAAAACCCACAACACAAACTATGGTGCCTTAGCTTTATGTCTACTTTCCTGTCTCTTATAGATACAAATCCACTGATATAAAGACGACGCCTGTTTGGGTTTAGCTTATTCATGTGAAAACAGGAATGAACACAGGTCTCCAGAAGAATGTCAAGCAACTCAGAACCTTTGAAAAAGCCCTTTGCAGTACAGCAGTGCTTCCCTGCAGATGCTGGAGGGAAAAATAAAACCAAACCCAAAATAAAACCCAAAACAAAAAGGAAGCTTGGAAAGGACTGCAATTTGATAGGTATTTGTGGGAAAGAGGGATGGTTTACTGGAGCAGCGAGAACAGATAGAAAAATAAAGAGCTGGAAGGATGTGAATATTCAGCAAGGTTATCCTTTAGTGATGACTGAGTACTGCAGAAATGCCTGTCAAGTTGCTCCACCTGCCTGTCCTTCTATCTTCTCTCCCAATTTTCTTGTCCAAGTGTCTATTAAGCCTAGGATCTTTGAGCAAAGGTTGCGTCATGCTGTGTTTCTGCAATGCACAGGTCTTGGCTGGAATTTCTAGGCCCAGGCATAATATTAACTGTACTTAATGATCCTGCATGCAATCTTATTTAAGACTGGGAACTCACACTCAACGATGCCTGTAACGCAGTGGTTCTCAACCTTTTTTTGAGGCACCCCTTGGTACCTCTTTTTTTGCCTACAGAAAAATAATAGGGCAGTTTTTCCAGTGCAAAGAACTCAAAGACCACAACTATGGACTTCAATTTGAAATCTCTGGGTTTATTTTGTGAATCATTTTTGCAAATTTAACATCATATGGCACCCGGGGGCACCCCTGAAAAGATCTCAAGGCACCCCAGGATGCCGTGGCCCACTGGTTGAGAATCACTGCTGCACCACTAAGAGATGTAAGGCCAATATTAAACTAATGTCCTCTTTCCCTTCACTGCTGCCATCCTACAGTTTGCAAAGCTAGCTGGGAAAAGCCATCAATTCTCTTCTCCTTTTCTTTGCTTCCCCAGTTTTGAAAGCTGTAGATAAAGTGACAGATATAGCCCCATTTTACAAGGATAGCGGGGAACTGTTGACATAAAAAGGGAGATGTTATCAAAACCGCAATCCATCTCTGCTTGCATCCCAAATGGGCTGAATTATTTTATCTCTGGAAATAGTTGGGAGGTTTATTTTTCAAGGGGAAGCAGGGAGGAGGGGGGACAATGAGAATTAGTGGGAGGTGAAAAGGTGAAAGTGAGGGAACGGTAGGAAATGAGAAGGCTTGTTTTTAAAAGGGCTGTGTCTATGTAGGGTTATTTTTTTTTTGAATGTGCTAGTGAAGAGCAAGCAGCGTCTTTGCTATTTCAAGGGCCCATATATGTTTTCTTTAGAAACCACGTCGTTTCAGGGAAGTTACAACCTGGGTGCAAAAACAACTGGCCCAATTTCAAATATGCTGAGCTGGACTGACTTGACTCTCAAATTTCCTTGCAGTATTTAAAGGAGAGGTGTCAAATTAGGAAGGCCAAATTCCATCTTTAATTAAAGGTGGTGGATCAGGAGGTGCTCCTTCACAGTCAAGGCGGCTAGGAGCTGGAACCAACTTCCAAGGGAAGTGGTGCTCGCCCCTACCCTGGGGGTCTTCAAAAAGAGGCTAAACAGCTACCTAGCCGGGGTCGTTTGACCCCAGCATCCTTTCCTGCCCACGGCAGGGGGTTGGACTTGATGATTTGATTAGGTCTCTTCCGACCCTACCTACTATGAAACTATGATGTATTTCACACCGTTTCCTCTGCCATCCCAACTAAAGTCAACTGGAGATTTGTGTCACAGTTCCCTAAAGAAGTCAGACACCCAAATGACATCGATTTGTAATGAAAGTGGGGCAACAAGCTTACTTGGGCAATCCCAAGCATGGTTGTCATCATCACCATCATCATTATCATCATCTTCAGTCAGTGTCTCTTCTTCCAACATTATCACTCTAAAACACAAGTGCATTTGTCCTACTGCTGTTTCATTGTGTTCTCCCTCTCCTTTCTGCATCCTGCTTTCAGTTTCTCTTTTCTTTTCTTGTCTTTGACCTCCTGTGCTCAGTAAAATTAATACCAACCATTTCTACAATACTATCAATGGCACTGCTGTAACCATGAAGCAGAGTGTGTAGACAGAGCTCAGCTGCTTTCTCTTCATGCCTTGAAAACTTATTCTGTCTATACTGGTGACTTTGAGGTGCAATGGCTGCCCTATTTCTACCTGTTGCTGTACTGGGATACTGATCTGTCTAGTGAAATCACAGCTCGGGGATATCCCTCCTTCCTTCCCTATGCACTTACTTCCCTGGAGCAACTTCTAACTCCTCCAGGCTCCAACTTCATTGCCTGTCTGCTAAAATGGAAACATTCGCTACTTCAAGTGTTGTCAGTAGGTTTCAGAGTCGACATGCAAATGATATGAATGGATGGAGGAAAATTCCTGATTCTCAGCTTCATTATCTCAGGCTTTTTGCATGCTCAGGAAGCCAGCATTACCCCTGTTGCACTACTTTCATATTTGAAAGGGTTTCTCTGCCCAGGAAGAAAGCAATTTATCCAAATCAATGGCATTTGGGATTTGAATTCAGGAGTGCTTTGCTGGGTTGTTCATACCTATAACAACAGGTTTAAAACTTCGGCACAACTAAAGCAAAAAAAAAAGGGGGGGCTATGAATTTTCATGATATATTCTTTGTAGAGGAGCAATAATATTTATGGAGGTGCCAGAATTTGCTGTTTGGACATAACAGACATATGTCCTATGCATGAATGTGTCTGGCAGAAGAAAATATTAAGGTTTAAGGCTTCAACAAGCACTTTTAACCTGGAAGATATAATTTAAGAGCAAAACAGGCTCGTCAAGACATAAGAACTGAAGGAGCCAGAAATTCCAGAGCATATGTCTAGAAATCTTTTTTTTTACCTCTTTAACCAATCTTACGTTGAACCTGAGTGTCTTTAACCCCCAATACCTCAGAACCAGAATCAGATGTTCTACTAATTTCTTTTTAAAACAATGACCTCAAAGAAAGGGTGGATGCAACTCCCAGGCAGAGCTATATAGTTTTAAACTGAAATCTGACTGCTAACTGTTGGGCCCTCAAAACAGGAGGGTAGCTTGCAAACCATAAGCTAGGCTGTAATTCTATACAAGGTAACCTCACAGAGTGAAAGCAAACACAAAATCTGCTGGTCCATGTTGTAACACCTAGGCAGGAGAACATGGTCTGAGAGTATTGTTTCAACCGAAACCCCTATATTTTCTGGCTTTGAGAAAACGCACTCCAGACCGGTCGTTGGAAAGGGAGCTTTTAGCAGTTACAGGATGGAGAGATTTGAAATGACCCTGTCACCTTGCAAATGAGCTGTTACTGTGTCACTAACCCAGTGTTCAGCTCTCTGGGTATGTGTAATTACTAATGAGGATGGAAATACTGCCAGAAGAGTCTCCCAAAGGGACAGGTATGAACACCTAAATACTCAAGTTGTTTAAAACTAGATGAAGCATGTGAGAAGACTTGGCAGGAAAGAGCTGCCCATTGGCAGACTGGGAAGAACAGTGAAGTGACTGATAATAGATCAATGAAAAAAAAAGGAAGAAAAAAAAACTAAAGGTAGCAAAATTTACCAAGATCATGGGGGAAAAAAAGACACCCCCATCTATCCTAGTACAGTACTCCCACCCTTCCACTCCCTGCCCCTTCCTTAACGCTCTATTCTTCCAAGAGATCTAGAAAAGTCATCTCAAAGTTAGAGAGAAGAACCAACTAGAAGAGAAAAAAGCTGTTTAAAAATATCTAACAAAGTTATAAAAGTGTCCAACAAGGCCATAGCTAAACTATTCTGCTCTTTGATGTCTCATTTGGTGCCATCCCATTCCCCTTACTTCATCCACTAATTGTTGCCAAGAAGCACATAGCTCATCAGAGGTGCTCTCTGTAACCTTCAGTCGTAGGTCATCATATACCAGACCTGCCTAGCCAGTGTAACTGGAGGGCTGCTCTAATTATACTGGTGGCAACAGGTTGACGTGGCATCTGGAAATTGCCAGCCCTGACCAGAGTCTGTATCTGGGCAACAAGGAAGGGCAAAGCATATCACTTCTGCTGGAGGAGGTCCATAAAGCAGGGTTACTTCCCCATGGCTGGGTATTGGATCTCTGCCCTGCAGTACTGACGCAAAGGGCTTGTCTACACCATGTTGGTAGCATATTTTGGTGATCTGAAATCGAACTATAAATGAAGATGCAGCTAGCAACACGGCTACTCTAAAACTGAACGCTGTGAGCAATTGTGCAATACGACTTGTGCAAAGGTTTGGAATAGACCCTTATTCAAACCAAGCAGAGATACCTAGTCAATTAAGACAAATGGTTATTTGCTGAGAGAGATGGAGTAGAAAGCTAGTGCATTTGACTTTTAAAAGCAATTCAGTTATCTGGGTGTAACGTAACGAAGCAGGTAGATCTAAAGGGTGTGGGTTCTGAACTCCAAATCTAATTGAGAATCCAATTCCATTTCCTTCGTCACAAAATTATTCGGCACTGCTGATACGGGTAACAGCACAAACCACGGTAAACAGTTGCATCTAGCGGGAATATTTCCAAAACTAAGAGATTACAATCTGAAGGCAGGATAATGGATTATCTTTTCTAAATCCAAGCATGTTTCTGAGGCTTTCTTGAGGGAGAAGTTTTGATGCTGTTTAGTGCAAACTTGGTTCTCTGCAAAGACCGATTTAATCTCCCAGCCGGTTACAAAAGGACCCACAGCACTCTGCAGCGCCGTACTCACTGAGGACGTCCACACGGGTAATGATTTCATCCTTGCAGTGTTTTTGGCAGGTCTGGTTATCAGCCAGTCTTCCTGAGTTGAACAGCATGCACTCGATGCAGTCCCTTCAGAGAGGAAGAGTTAAACATCTTTCAAAACCACATGAACATTCGCATGTGCCCCTCCCCATCCCAAAACACACTAACCCAGACATGACCCATCTCCTTCACAAAAGATATGGACACCTTATAGCCAGGCACCTCCAAACCAGTGCACAATTAACCCAAGGAGGTAGATCTGTATATCAACCCTGCATATCTGGGGTGTTTCCATTTCGGGTATTAGCTTGACTGAGGGAAGTGGCTGCCGAACTGGTCCTGGGCCTGAACCGCGTTTCATTTTGGTGGCCTCTGGACTTAGGTTTCTAGTGCACAACCATGTCTCAGAGGGCTAAAAGCAGCATTGGGCTCGCAGACGCCATACGAGGTAGAGTCCAGAAACAGTCACTGTAGGGCTGGGCTACATTCACTTAAATCAATGTCAAACATAATGGCCCATGGGGCCCTATGATTTGGCCCATGGGTCACTAAAGTGGCCCCAGCCTCATGGGTTACATGCAGCACACAAACTGGACCCAGTGCTGCTGGAAGCTGAGGGGGCTGGTCTAGGATCTGCGTCCCAAACTCCCTGTACCACGTGCACAGCAAGTCCCGGGGCCTGTGCATGCTGTCCATGGTCCACGGGGCTGGACCAGCCATGTGTGCTACAAGTGGCCCAGGGCACTGGCACAGGCTGCAGCAGAGCTAGCATGCAGGGCCGGTCTGGCAAGGGGCCACATGCAGCATGCACCCCATCCTGCCCCCCTGTGCCACATCCACGGTACCACAATTCGCTAGAAAAGACATTATAGGGCACCTATACACATGCAGAGATGTTGCTCCGACACACTGTAATTACAGCGCGTCGAAGCAGACTCAATTAATTGGGTCTGCTGGAAGGTGGCAATTACTGCGCTCCAGCAGACTCCAGTGTCACGGGTATCAGTAACCCCGCACTGAAAAATGGTGGTGGGGGCACTTTAACTAAAGCTTGTTCATTTAATTAGAGCTGCTCTAATTAAAGCGCCCTCCCCCTCTCCTGGAGCATGTGTATAAATGCTCATAAAGAGTAGTTCAGTTCACCGCTGGACACAAAACCATGGGAGATGCCTCAGAAGTTCCAGAAATAACTACAGAGGAGCGCAGCACCGGTGACGGCATTAACTCTGGCAGGTATCTGCTGTGTCGCGGCTTACACTTAGGCTGCTCTAACCTGGGTACCAATCTCCTGAGCTAATTCTGTAATGAAGACAAAGCACTTGGGCAGCTGGACTTAGGCGGAGAACCATAGCACGGAGTGGTGGAAGCCATGCCTTATGTAGAGGGTTCAAAAAGCAAACAGTTCACTGAACCAGTCTTTAGTGAGCTGTGGGTATGGTACCTTTTAGTGCTGCAGACACCTGGGCAGGTGGGACACTTCTCACACATCTCTCCAAACGCTCCAGGTTCGGTGCATTGACATTTCCCACAGACGCAGTCGCCTCGGCCGCTGCATATCTGACTGTCATTTGAGACGCACCTGTCGGTCTCTGTCGTGCAGTTACAGTTGTCCCCGATGTAACCAGCATGGCACTTACACTCCCCGCAGTCACACTTTCCATGACCTATAGTTGACAGAAAGAACAAACATAGAAATCATAAAAATCATAGAAATTAAGGGCTAGAAGGGACCTCGGAAGATCATTGAGTCTTAGCTCTGGGCAGGAATACTGCTGAGATCATATGATCCCAGCAAAGTGTCCATCCAGTCTCCTCTTGAAGACTTCCAAGGTTGGGCATTGCACCGCCTCCTTGGGAGGTCTATTCGCGATTGTGGACACCCTTACCTTAAAGAAGTTCTTCCTTACATCCAACCTGAAATCATCCTCTAACAGGTTACGGCCATTGCTTCTTGTCCTTCGCTGGGGCACCCTAGTGAACAGTTTTCCTCCCAGCCCCAATGTTGACCCCTTACATACTTATAGACCAAGTCCCCCCTCAGTCTTCTCTTCCCCATGTGGACCAGTCCCAGATCCCTTAGTCTTTCCTCATAAGGTTTGTCTTCCAGGCCCTTAATCATTCTTGTGAAGATTAGACATTCGACTCCAAGGAAGTGAATGGACATGACGCCAGGGGAAGGATGGGACTGATACTAAGCAGGAAGTGAAAAGGCAGACAGCAGCATCTCTCACATCCTTCTTGCTGAGTCAAAAATTGAGGGAAGAAGATTGTTTGGAAGACAGATCAAAAACCCAGCTAAGTAGCAAGTCAGTAGGGGGTCTGATATATATAAAAGATTTTAGGCATGAGATAGTATTGCTGTCACCTCCTTTATACAGAGCGGCCTATAAGCAGGCTCGATCACTCTAACTTCGACCCCGAGGGAAACAGGGGTATGGCTTTACTGCAGAATCGTGCAGCGGCTGCAATTACACGGTAACAGCTTATCATCTGGTATCAATACAGTTGTCACGTCTGTCCATTCCCTTACAAGGCTCCAGTTCCATTGCTGGCAACGGCAGATCACATGCTGCAGCCACAGCAGTCCGGCTAAACCCCGCTGCCCTCTGAATTTCCTCTATCCTACGGTCTGAATATTTTTGGCTTCTTGGTGTCCGGTCTTTCTGAAGTGCTATTTCCTCTCCTCTGTTCTGTGACCCAATTAGATGATCCACGTTAAAAAGCAAACATTTACCTTGGAAACCTGAAAGCCCATTTCAGCCAGTTTCACTAGAATAAGAATAACTCCAAACTTTGGTGCGATGGGGTTAAGAAATGCTTTGCGGTGCCCATTTCACTCACGCAGGATTCAAGGTTTTAGACACCCTCTAGAATGCACAGAAACAGATACACGGCGATGAGCACATGTTTTCTCTCTGTTGCTCAATACTCTTCTATACCAAAAGCTGGAGTATGCAAAACTTGAGCAGTAGCCAAAATTTTACTGCTGTGTCAACATGAAGCTGCAGCTAAGCTAAATGAGGAGGAAGTGACATCCTGCTTTTGCATCGTGATTTTTTGCTGAGAAAAAAAATACGCTGATAATTTCAAGCTACAGACAGCGAGGCATGAAGTCATATTGTTCTTTTAGCATGTAGAAAGTCCTTCTTTGCTCCAGGCAAAACAACATGCTAATAAAGGCTGCATTTATTTATATATCTGCAGAGGCTTTCCAAATGGCCTCAGACGTCCAAGGCAAATCCAGATCTCCCTGTTTCCTGCAAAGGAGACTAAAGAAAACCCTCTCTGATGATGATTTGAAACAGAAGGGCCAGAAAAGGGACAAAACAGCAGCAGAGCTTTGATTCTCCACACCCACGCTGCTCATCCGATGCTGGCAAAGTGTCCCAAACAACAGCACTTGAAAAACGGCTTTGTTCAAGCAGATGTCTCCATATCCCAGCTGCTCAACAGCTGATACTTGATGGGCAAATAGTGCCCGGGCACTGGAAGGTGGCAGGCTTGAGTGAGAGGGGAGACAGCAAATCCAGACTGTGGTCAGTTTTCTGGTAGCTCTTATTACAGTGTCAGATTTTCCTAGCGTATTCACTGTGGCAATGACTGGAACAGCCCTAGATGCATTTTTGCAGCAAGGATGTTCCTTTCCCAGCCTCTTTCAGCGCCCTCAGCTAAAGGACCCCGGCGCTGTTGTCAGGCGATCAAAGGCTTTGAAATAACCAAGAAGAATAACTCTATCTCCCTCTGGAACATCAGAAAGGACTTGGGAAAATTTGGCGAAGAATTCCTCCTTGGTTTTGTCGGAAGTATCAAGAGTCAGGGCAGGTGTGCTGATGACAGTGGCATGCCGGCTCCTTGCCAGTTGAAGGTGGAGAGGCATGAGGCGCTCATTATTTCCAGTAGGGAACTAATTTAGTTGGTTTATGAGTTCATTCTTGATGGCAAAACCAGCTCCGTCAAGCCGGCATGCTCCTTCCTGTTTACTCTTCCAGAAGAAGGGATAGATAGCTGCCTCCATGGTTTTGGAGTTGCCCATCTCCAGCTCGCCGGGTCTCATGCAGTGCAGCAACGTTGATGTGGTGTCACATGAGTTCATGTGCATTGCACATGATTGCAGCTCTGGGCTTTCACTATTAGGATTGTCCATGAGGGTCCTGATGTTCCAGGTCCTGAAACTGGTTGTGTGTCTTCGTTGATTTGGACCACAGTAAAGGCGATCCCACTCAACGTGGTTATCTAGTCAGGAAGAAGGTAGGTTTAGGACATCTCTTCTAGCCCCCTCCCCAAGTGGTTGAGCACAGCGGATCCCGAAGAGGGCTGCTCAGTTGCACTTACAATTGCCAGATCTCACCCTTGACTTGTCCAAGTGCTAGACAACCTTCCTGTAACTGCTGTTTTCATGCCAGGTCATGACTAGGAGCTTCCAGGCATCAGATCCTGCTCCCGTTGTCACTAGCTGGTCACCAAAACGCTTGGAAAAATATACTGGAAAAGCCACTTTCATAGAAGATGCCTGTGCGTGATTTTTTTATCGTGGAGAAGCTGCTGCACATCAGCTTCCACATGGCTCTTGGTGGACCGGGACCTTAATCCAAGGACAAGGAGGCCAAGACAATTAGAGATCTCGCGGTGTAACTATACAGCTCTTAGGGCACACTTGGGAGAGATTTGCCCCAATATGTGGGAGGAGAAAATACACCGAAATAAAGCCTAGGGAAAAATCTGGTACCTCAGATTTCTTTGCCAAAAAAGTATCCACCTGGCAAGAAGTGAGATTTCTGCTCTTCAGGCAGTGCCATTCCTGGCCTTTTGTGAGCTTGAAGGGAAAGCTGCTGTACCTGCCCCGGAGAATAAATCAGCACGGCCCAGACAGCAACTGCTTCATTCAAACAATGCAGCAGGTCTGGCTGCCGTATCTCAGGTCCGCGGATGAATGCTCTCCTAGGGAGGGATGAATGGAGAATCTGATCTGGGGAGTGTGCCTCTAACAAAGCCTCCCAGGGCAGCCATGTGGCACAGAGACTGTCTAAAAAGTCTAGTTTCAAACACAATCAGTGACTGAAAGTAGAGTGGCAAGCAGCCGAGCATCTGGTTTCAGAATTCGTGAATCAGCGCCCTGGAAGGAATGCAAGGGTTTTGCACTGGTTAGCCCTTGGAGGACCAGGCTTTCCAGCAGGCACGCTGTGAAGCCAAGCAGTGTGCATGTAAACTCCTCAGGCAAACTAATTACTGCTCCAGTTTTCCCATAGTCTCTTATTTCTCAGACTTACATGAAGAAAATCTACATGCTTGTTCCTTCCATCCACCACAAAACCCCTAATTTCTTTGGTTGCTATGAGTCCAAGATTAGCAGAGATGCCATAGATCATCTCAGACTTGATGTTCCCATTGCTTTTGGCAAAGATCCCTTTGCTTATCAGCTATCTCCTTTGCGTCAAAGCCTTGCAAGATACCCTCGCGTAAAGACACCTAGCTTATGCGTTATAAAGAAACCTGAGGAAGAATGCATTGCATTCAAAAGCTTGTCTCAGTCTACCTGAACTATGCAGTTGGTCCAACAAAAGATACCACCCACAAAAATCTTTGCCTCTTGCATATATCTTGGATTATCACAGCTACTTCACTTCAAACCTAATTTACACATGATGTACATATGCAAATCAGCTTGTCCAACTCAGTACATAACTGGCTGTGCACATAATGGCAATTATCTATATTGTCATAACTCAAATACACAGATGATCATTTTCTTGTACGTTATAAACTGAAGTGACTGCAATGGAGCTGTACTTTTTTTTGTATTTCAGGGATGCCTGAGGCTCCAGGGAGGACTCAAGGCTCTGTCATACTGGGTGCTGTTCATTACAGTCTTAAATATATATATATATATATATATAACTAGCCCCAGAGAGCTTACAATTTTGGATAAAGATAAGACACAACAACTGGGCTAAACAGACAAGAAACAGGAAAATAAAAGGGTTTTTTTCCCCCAAACTTTTAGGAAGATTCAAGGAAGGGCCGGGCATTTTAGAAGGGCAACAGGAAAATCCAGTTTGAACATTTTTACTATTTACAAACATGCTGGAAGAGTACAAATCTCATTCTCCAGGTTTAAACTATTTAGGGATCAGGCTGGGACCCTCCTCTGGAGCAGATTAGCTTGGATTTGCCTACTAGAGGGTTTCTTCTGAAGGGTTTAGTGCTGACCATCCAGGCAGACAGGACAGGGTGGGCAGAAGGTCTTTTCCAGTATAGCAACTACTACTTTCTTGTGATTAATATTAACTAATCACCTTCCTCATTACTGATATTGGGACTGGGGGAATATCTATAGATAGTGCTTGGAACCATGAGTGGGAAGACCGAGCCAGGGAGAAAGGAAAAGAAATGACACAGCCTCTCCAGCCTCAATCAGAAATGCCTAAAAAAGCCCAGAACAGAAATAAATCCGTATTTCAACATTAACAGCCTGGGATGTCCCAGTCTATAAAAGGTACAAAACCCTCACACTTCAAATGAGGCTATGCAACTAGATGCAAGTTTCTATTTTAAAATGGTTTTAAGTGGATAGCCTGTCCTGATCAAACAAGATAAACACACTTGAACATCCTGGTGAAAGGACAGGACGTGAGACCAGCCTGAGCGTGGTTTTGCATGTTGCCCTCTGGCAGATAATCTGCCGAGAGGATGTAAGCCTTAATGGGCATGCCTAACCTAGCAAAGGACCATACTAGTGAGGACCACAGTGAAACAATGCACACCCACTCACCATGGGCTACACCCCAAAAGAATATAACATAGCTGACCCCAGTGCAGCACTAGACCTGTACTGCCAAGCCAGACGGCCACTTACTGCAGCTATCTTCCATCCATTTATAATATACAGAGTGTGCTGGGCTTTGCTGAGGTGCTCCATATCATGGCTCTTTGATGGTATAAGCATGCCCAATGTATCTGAGACTCAAGGAGAGTAGGGCAAGGCTTGTGTTTCTGGAGCAGATCCATGTGATAGAGCAGTTGCAGCCCCCTGGGATTTTGACAGCATTTTTTCATTGTTTTCATTTGCACAAGTGCAAGCTCCCATCCTCCCCTAAATTCAACTGGTAATGTAGCCCTTGGATGACAGGCTGCATTGCCCATGAAACAACCAGTCCATCTCTCCTGAGAAAAGGCACAGGGGAAATGATTCACTTGAAAGGAGCCACAGATGCAGTCTGGTTGCCAGCTTTTTGACCCCATCCAAACTTCAAGTCTGCAGCAAACCCCTCCAAACCCTGGAGAGGACTGCATGGTATTCACATTTTGCAGCAGAAAAGTTTGCTCAATCTTCAGTTCTATCCACACCACTGACATACATTACAGCCAAGTGCAGGCATTACAGCATGTAAAATCATGTCTAAAGGGAAGCCATCCAGGACTTCCGCTCTAAAAATAAACCAAAGAATGGTTCTTTTCATCAGAAAAAGGTCTCACTTCCAAACTGAGAGGGTAATCTCGGATCAAGAGAGAAAGTCACTTTTAATACAACCCCAAGCCACTAAAGTATCACAGTGAAGGATTGTGAACTGTGATTGCTTTAGTTTTGCATGTACTGGGCTACGTAGAACCAGAAAGATTAATTGCTTTTTCTAGCCATACCAAAATACATTTTATTCTGTTCCACCCCTGAAATTAAATTATTTTAGACCTTTAAAAAACTTCAGCTCAGTCTGGGAAATGAGGTGGTTTGATAACAAGCTTTATTCTCGAAAGCCCTTAAAGATCACAGATTATTAACTGGAAAAATCTCCATGAAATGCCCCTGGAAAAACGCTTCTCCCTAAATGATCTTTGTGCTTGATAAACCCCACTGCACTGCAAACAAAAAAAGCAAATAGCTCACACTAATCTAACATCGGCCATGCCCAGATCTGGCCTGCATCGTCATGTCCTGCTGTCACTCACACTTTTGGCAGGACATCTCGACGTGTCCTCTTTTCAACCCCTTCCCTTCTAGGCTGGATTGCCTGACGAGCAATCGAGAGGCAGCCAGGGGCCAAGCCCCCTTCCTGTCTCCTCCTCGTCACACAGTCAGCATCAGTGCAGCACGGCTGGCAGCTGTGAGGTCCAGCTTTCCCCGCTGCCCCTTTGGCCTGCAAAGAAACTTGTTCGCAGGAACACATGCTGGTCTCTCTCCGAGTGCACCTGGTTTTTACAAGAGATCCCTGGGTGGTGTTAAAACAGATTAACAGAAAGCACAGATCAAAAGGATTTCTGGGTCATCTAGTAGATGCGCATGCTTTTTCTCTCTCTCTGGGCAATGCCAACTAGTTCCTTACACTGGATTTCCCAGCCTCCAGCCAGTCTAATGTTTGAGGATGCATCCCTTTTAAACCTT